>NC_133393.1:142427444-142730474 GCF_047511655.1 Castor canadensis
ATAGTTTCTGCTGGGTATTGAGGAGGGGGGGAGAGGGAGGGGGCGGAGTGGGTGGTAAGGGAGGGGGTGGGGGCAGGGGGGAGAAATGAACCAAGCCTTGTGTGCACATATGAATAATAAAAGAAAAAGGAAAAAAAAAAAGAAATAGGTTAGTGAGGATGTCTCTAATTTCATTTTAAGTCTTAGTTGACAAATACTATCTTATTTTGAGAGTGTATATCCTTTTCACAGGGCAGTAAGTGTCTGAAAATCTTGGAAATTTCATGTTTCAGCATTTCACTCACAGACTTCCTTTAAATCAAAGAACTAGAATAGAAACCTATCTGCTTTGGACCTGTCTGCTTCTTCTTCCTTAGGTTTTTAAAAAGTACCTTGGAGTGATTCTCTCTATTGTTATCCTGCTTAGGATTTACTAAGATCTAAATCTTTAAATTTATTTATTTTACCAAATTTGAGAAAATATCAGACTTTATTCAGATATCTTTTTCGTACTATTCTCTATCCTTTCCTTTTGGCTCCAATTATATTGTCGGACTTTCTGAAAGAGGTTCTTTTAAATGTTTTTCTTTTCTTCAAATTGTATGACTTATGTTGATCTGTTTTCATGTTCACTCTTTTATGTCATCTCTAATAGATTGTTATGCTTGTCTAGTTAATTTTTTGGTCTAGGTATTTTATTTTTCAATTATAGAAATTTCATTTGTTTTTTTTTTTTCATAGCTTCTGTTTCTGAGATTACTTATTCATCCATTACAACCATACTTTTATTTACATTCTTGAATTTTTAAACTTACTGGCTGCTAATTATATCATCTCCATCATTTGGGGTCAGTCTTGTGATTAGCTCTTCTGTTGAGTACAGGTCATGTTTTTCTATTTATATGACTACTATTTTGGATTGGGATTGTTTCTTGAGTGTTGGGGTGTTGGTGGAGAAAGGTTGTGGTTGTCAAACCATCAGGGAAAATCTCCTTGAAAAAATGATACATTTTTAAGCCAAGACCTCACATAGTCCAGCTGAAATCTGAATGAAGAAAAGCGAGTCTCACCCAATCTTGGGGAATTGAATTCCAGAAAGAGACTCAAGCTGGAGCACATCTCCCAAGGCAAGACTGAGCTGAGCAATTGAGGAACTGAAAGTCAGTCAGGGTGGTAGGAGTGAGTGAGGTATGGGGTGAGATGACATTGGAGAGCTAGGCAAAAGCTGTTTTATCTAGAGCCCCCAGGCTATGGAAAGGAATTGGGTTTACTTTTACATGGAGTGGAATACCATTGGGGGGAGGGTTTAATCAGGAGAGTAATATGATCTGAGCTTTTGTTTGGAAAGCTCTGAGTTGGAGGTGAACAGGCCGAGAGGCAATGGCAGTGCTCCAGATGAGAGATGATAGTTGAAATGATACAACAGATGCTACCACAGCTAAAATTAAAAGCTAACATTGAGAAGGTGTAGCAGTTTTCAGTTTGGGGAGAAGTTAGTTTCTAGACTGTGGGAAAGCTCAGTGTGGCTAAAGGCTAATGCTTAGGAGGTCAGTTGTTTTACCACATTTAAGATTGACCACTGTGCAAAGGATTTGTGGTCCACCACTAACAGTCCCAATTTTTATTAATTTTTAGTTGGGAAAAAATCATGCTGTTAAATGAGTCCATTAAAAACATGTTGGTTGGTTAGAGAAATAAGAAATTGGGGGAGGGGAGTGATGAGAAACTATCCTGTTGCTTAAGAAATTAGAATTAAAAAGAGGGCTCCCATGTGCAAGAAAACATAGCTTTATAAACAATGTAAAGACATAAAAGGCATTGTGTTGGCAAAAATGTGTAAAAACAATAGCTGCTAATTTCACACCCCATGGGATGAGGGAGTATAAATGTGCTTCAGCTTTAGATAACAGAGTTGTCTCCACTGGCCCAGCTGGTTCACAGAGCTTTCCCTCAGTCTTACTGCCACCAGAGGGTTGACAGGCCAGCCGCCAGTAGAGGTGTTAGCAAAACCTACCGATTTCAGGCTTAATCTTTTCACCTACCTTTTCTTTTTCGGTAATGTGTTCATTATTTGCCTCACATTACTCTATTCTTTGTCTGCAATTTTTTTGTTTCTAATGCAGCTTGCTTTGTATGGGTGAGATATGGAATGGCACCAAAATCCAGCACCCTGGAAAGCCAGGGATTTCCACCCTCTGACAAAAGAATGCCGTCTTGACTTCAGAGATTGCCTAATCCCAGCTGTTCTGATAATGTAATTAAGGCTGCCTAATGTCTTTAATTTTGCAACCAGTTTGTATGAAAAGGAGAATTTGGCACTCTGAAGGCTTAAACACTAAATAACAATCTCAAGACGCCTAATTAGAATTCTCTGACATTAAGCTAATTGGTGAAACTGTATTTCAGCAGCTTAACTTCTTTATTAATTTTTTTAGTATTTTCATTGAAAATCAATTGATGAGCTGTCAGCATTTTTTCTTAAATATGATTTGCTCAGTAGTGCTCCTGTCATTGCTCCTCAAACTAGCAATAAAAGGTATTGAATATTATCACCAGCATTCATCCTTGTTTAATCATTTTACTCTTGACCTAAATAATGTGGTTTATTGTGTGACTTGGCCTTGTAGGCTCTTACTGCTCTGGTAACTGGACATTATTTCTCTTCACTTGAAAATTTAAGAGTGGAGACATTTATTAATGAGGCAGTTTTTCTGTTGACTGTGTCCTTACTTTTTACTTGTTTAGTACCAGGGACATTTCCTTGTGTTTGAATTGGGGACTACAACAAATTCAGCTGAAATTCAAAAAAACTTTGTCATAATTTCAGACACAAGTGTCTAAGTGTGAGGGACTAATTAAAAGAGAGCTGAGCTTTTGTGGCTTAGGTTAAGGGCATTTGATTCTGTTCAGGATGCTTATTCAAGTTCCTTTTGCCAGGAAGTGGCTGAAATGGGCTTCTTCATCCCTTCTCACCCCCTGCACCTGCTTCCATTCCTGTATTCTTTCTTACCCTGAGTGAAATTGCTGGGTCTGACTGTAAGAAAGGATTAAGCTCTTGGGGAGGAAGTTTTCTTTTTAGAATACTTCTGACAGTAAATTCAACTCCAAGATCCTAACTCCCCTATCTGCAAAGTTGATTTTAGTAGAATACTGAAAGGTTGTGTCTAACTTAAGGGGGGAAGCATAAAATCTGATTCTACTTAGAAAATTCTTTTTTCAGTGGTAGCTCAAGAACACTCAATATGATTTGAATATCTTCCTTCAGAATTAGAAAAAAAAATACCCATTATAAGCACTTGGGAATATAGTCAGTATGGAATTTGGTATAAATCTTTAGGCTTAAAAAAGTTCAGTGAATCTCAGAATTCCTCCATAAGTAAATGATTAGTGTAAATAAAATATCCCCCCATAGTATTTTCATGTTATATTAGTTAACTCTAGGTCACAAACATTGAGCTTTTTTGTTGCTCTATAATGTAAAAGAATGCTTAAAAAAGGAAAAACCTAATGCAGTTAATTGTGTAGGAGGGCTTAGTATTTGTAATGGCTATTAGAGTTATTGCTGAAGATGTATGCCTGTTCTTTTTTTGTGGTTAGTTGCCTACTTGGTTTTTCCTCTTGGAGAGCTTTATATAACTGATTTTCTGGCTTCTGGTTATCTATTACTGTGTCACATGCTTTCCCAAAGCAGTGGCTTTAAACAGCAACCATATTCTTAGACCTCATGATTTGTGGGTCAGGAATTCAGGCAGGATTTGTCTGTTTGATTTTTCTGTTTTATGTGGTGCTAGTGGAGGTCAGTTGGTGGTATTCTGCTAGGGAACTATAGGGAGGGCTGGAAGGCAAGGCTTAGTGAGGACCTGACCTCTCCAATGTTGTGGCATTAGGGTGGCTCCAGATTCTAAGAATAGATATTTCCCAGTAACCAGAGAGAAGCTACGTGACCTTAGTGTGCTTACCTTGTGGGTAGAAGCCACAACCTCTGCCCAGATTTGGCGTGTAGGGAACATGGACCACACCTCTCTTTGTATATATAGTTTGGTGGTCAGCCAGAGATTTGGGCAAAGTTTATATAGAGAATTGAGAGGTCTTCCCCTGTGCTCCTTTCTACTTCCAGTGGCATCCCCCTCACTTTCCAGCTACTCACATCCAGTGTCTTAGATCTTTTTCCTTTATTTCTTTATCCAGTAAAACTGGATAAAGACTGTGGAGGACTGGTGGAGTGGCTCAGTTGATAGAGCACCTGCCTAGCAAGTGTGAGGCCAATGAGATCTTGAGTTCAAACCCCAGAACCACCAAAAAAAAAAAAAGACTGAGTCTCTGTGGGAAGTTTTAGCTGTCTATTGTGGATTGGGCTCCCTTTAGAATATAGTCTTTTCTTAGATGAAAAGCTTTACAAGTGAGGAAGGTACCTAGTGCCACTCACCCTCTAATTTTTGACTGCTAGTGTATTCAAAGAGTTTTTAAATATTCTTTCCAGACTTTATCATTGTTATCATCTCCAGGCATGTCCAACTGTTAGGAACTACGTCCTCCACCATTTCTGGAAACAGAACCATCTTAGACTTTTCATAACTTCTTATTCCAGCCCATTGATCTGGCTTCCATTACCCCAATATTTTAAATACGTCACTGTTGCTTAATAGTATTTAATTTTATTATGTGATTTTTAATATAAAAATAACTTACATATATATAAATTATGAAGAATACAAGCAAAATGATTGTCCTTGGAGCCACTACCCAGCTTCAGAAGTAGACTATTACCAATACTGTTCCATTTACCTGTTACTCTATACCTCTTTTCTTCCTCTTACTATTCTAAATATTTGTGTTTATTTTCTTGATTTATTAGATTACTTAAGTTTGAATTTTAAAGTTTTAAAGTTTTTTATTGAAAGTCTTACTTTAGAGTTTTATAAAAATAGATTTATATTATGATTTTTAATAATTTTTTCTCAACATTGTTTTTAAGATTCATCTATATTGTTGCATATTTCTCTAGGTCATTTTCATTTCTATAGGGTATTACATTGTGTGCAGGTATGATGTAATATGACAAGTATCACTTTATACATTCTAGTGATCAAGAACTTTGTATAGTTTTCTTTTTCTTGATGCTAACATTATTGTTATTCATATTTCCTGGTTCTCAAATGTAAGAGTTTCTACAAGGAAGACTGCCTACTCATGGAGTCAAGTTAAACTCCAGTTTAACTGGAGCATGTCAAACTTCCTGTTCCCAAGTGTTTGTACATTGTACTATATATGAGTTCCTGATGACTCCCATCCATGACTTAGTATCAAACTTTTAAATTTTGGGCTTGGACTGCTTTCCTCCAGCCCCTCCCACATGGGAGTCTCTGTTCTTTCCTTTCCTAATAAAACTGTCGCTTTGCAAAAAAAACTTGTAAATTTTTGTCTGTCTAATGAGTGTGAAGTGACATCTCCTTATGTTCTTAATTTGCATTTTTCTGCATTACTCATAAAGTTGAGCCCTTTTTATGTGTTTATTGACCAGTCTTATTTTCTCTTCTTTGACATGCCTTTTAGGTTGCATTTTCCTTACTGACTTTCAGGAAATTTTTTCTATAGTTTGGATCCTAATTTTTGTTTCAGTTATATGTGGTATAGATATCCTCTCCTAGTCTAAATTCTTCTTCTTCTTCTTTTTTTTTTTTTTAAATTTATGGTATCTTTAGTGTTTACAAATTTGTGGCTAGCTTCATTAACCTTATTTTTCAGTAGTGCTCTTCATTTTATAAAATCATGTCTTCGGTATTTGTTCTTTAGTCTGTCCTAGCTAGAGACTAGGGCAGCCGATGGTATAACTCTCAGTCCAAGGCTGCAGGCCTGGAGACCTGGGGGTCCACTGGTGCAAGTCCTAGGGTCCAAAGGTAGGAGAACTTAGAGTTCTCAAATACAGGGCAGGAGCAGATGAGTGTCCCATCTCCAGAAGAGAGAACAATTTTGCCTTCCCTCTGTCTGACTTTTTGGTTCCATTTGGACCCTCAATGGACTGGATAATGCCCACCCACACTAAGTGAGGGTGGATCATCCCTACGCAGTTTACTGATTCAAATGCCAATCTCTTTGATATATATAGTCCAGAAACTCTGGAATATACTCAGAAGTAATGCTTTATCAGCTATCTGGGTATCCTATAACCCCCTTAAGTTGACACCTACAATTAACCTTCAAATATCCTCATGATATCTTTTCTCACACACACATATATGTTTAGCATTGTATGTTAATATATATATATTTATAACATACATTAATTCATATTTAAACATACTTTTTTTCAGATTTTATTTCACTTTTATTTTCAGTAACTCCGTTTTTTTTAAGGAAATTATCAGCAACATTTTGCTTGATGTGATTGTGAAAGGGGAGTCAAATTGATGTTGGAGATTCATGCTTTCATCCTGAAAGAATGCTTTACTATGAACAGAAATAGAGAATTTAGGGGTTGGCTTCAAACAGTGTGGGACTGGAATAAATCTCTTTTAGACTTATATGTTTAAGGCATCTAGAACACAGGTCAAAGATCAGGGCTGGAGTTTTACCATTGATAATGACAGTTAAAATTGTAGGAGATCCCTGGGTAAAACAGTATGTAGCGGACTCAGATCTCCCTATTTGGGAAACAGAAGGAAGTAAAAGACACCAGTCTGTGAGATAAGGGGAGAGTGGACTAGTGCAGCAACATAAGAGTTATAAGCAAAAAGTATGAGAGATAAGCATACATATTGAAATATATGCCTTTTAACATATTTTAAAGTTCAGTAGAAGTATTTGCCAAATTCCACTGAGGGCAAAATATTCTTTGGGCTGTAAGCAACATTTGCAGTCCTCTCTCTCTCTTCTGAATTTCTTGTAAACCAGACAAGATGCAATTGACATGTTTTTGTTTTAAATACATGTCATAGATGTACCCTATCAGGAAGGACATGTCTGGTGATAATCTGTTGGATTTGATCACTGAGTTTGGGGTTTGGGCCCTGATTCATACATTCTGAAGTTCCTCGTGGACTTTTCTCTCGATGATTTTATGTAGCTGCTGAGGAGGATCATTTCCTTCATCCGTTATCTCACTAGGGCATGTAAAATAGTGATACTCTAATGTTTTCATTCTAACAGGTTTATTAGCTGGGATTTTTAATAAAGAATACTTTTCAATTGTCATTTTTTATTACTTTGAGATACAATTTATGTGGGGAAGTCAGGATAAATGTTCGATGCATTTTTTTTCCCCCTTGTTACTGGGGGTTGAACCCAGGGCTTTGCATATACTGGCAAGTTCTCTACAGTTTGCTGTGTGTGTGGTTTTTTTTTTTTTTTGGCAGAATAATGATTTAGTTTTGTAGTTTCCTCTAGAGATAGTGAAAGTTTCATTTCATTCTATTTTCTTCTTTTTGAATATTATTATAAATAGGATTTTAACATTTTTACTTAAATTAGAATTAGCTTCCCCATTTTTTAACAAATGAATAAATAAAGCCTGCTAGCTCTTGATTGAGATTGCATTTGAATTGATAGATTAATTTAGAGAGAATTGACTTCTAAATAATGCTTCCAATCGGTGAATGTGGTATATCTCTCCTACTGAGATTTTCATTAATTTCTCAGTGATGCTATAAATACACTTGTTTTTTGTTTACTGATCTTATATCCTGCAAGCTTGTTAAACTCATTTCTTACTTCCAGTAAATTTCTTTTAGACTCCTTGAGATTTTCTGTGTGGACGGTCCTGTTATCTTCAAGTAAAGACAGTTGCTTCATCCCAGTATGTTTTTTGGGTTTTTTTTTCTTGTCCTGTTAAACTTTTATTTCTTTTTTCTCTGCTGCAGTGTTGAATAGGAGTGGTGAGAATGGGCATTCTCCCCTTTTCCCAAGTTTTTGAAGGAAAGCTTCCTGCCCCTTCACTGTGGAATTGGAACCTGTTGTGTATCAATGCAGGATCCTTGGCCCAAATAGGTTTCCAGCTCCTCCCCCATGGTTTTTGCTCTTACCTCTTCCCTGTGGCCTTATACTTTTTCCTGGAATCAGTGGCGAGAGGGTGTGCTGACTTGCCTCCAGCTGTAGACTGCTGTTTCTTGTTACTAGGTGCAAGGTTTGGGGGAGACAATGGAGATTTTCTCCTCTACTCCCACCAACAGACAGATTTCAACTCTACCCTTCTTTGAGTGCAGGTTTCCCTTGCCTTCCAGGACTTTGCTAGGAAGGGCATTTCTTGACCCTTCCCCAGCCGTTTAAAGGTTTTGCTTCGTATGAGAGAAAGTCCAGGAAAGTAGATAGAGCTTAGTTGCTTTTGTCCCAACAAAGTGTCTTTCTCAAGCCTTGTGCCTTACTCCCACCTTTTATGAGCACTGCACTCCATAGAAAAGGACTTGTGAGTGACAGTGGATGCCTCTTGTGTCTGGTGCGCTCCTGGAAGACCACAGTTGGCCAAAAAGATGTCCTTAGAATTTTAGCTCATTCCATCATTCGTGGCATTTATTTGTATCCTTCTTTTTCCTTACATTGTTAGCCCCAATTATGTCTTCCTAAATAATATAGTTTAGTTGTGCAGATTTCCGAACCTTATATAAAAGGAATCATAGCATATATATTCTTTGTCTGATTTGTCACTCAGTATCATGTTTTAATCAAATACCTACGTGTAAACCTAACAAAAGATGTGAAAGACCTCTACAAGGAAAACTATACACTTCTGAAGAAAGAGATTGAGGAAGACTATAGAAAGTGGAGAGATCTCCCATGCTCATGGATTGGTAGAATCAACATAGTAAAAATGTCTATACTCCCAAAAGTAATCTACATGTTTAATGCAATTCCCATCAAAATTCCAATGACATTCATCAAAGAGATTGAAAAATCTACTGTTAAATTTATATGGAAAAACAAGAGGCCACGAATAGCCAAGGCAATACTCAGTCAAAAGAACAATGCAGGAGGTATCACAATACCTGACTTCAAACTATATTACAAAGCAATAACAATAAAAACAGCATGGTACTGGCACAAAAACAGACATGAAGACCAGTGGAACAGAATAGAGGATCCAGATATGAAGCCACACAACTATGAGCAACTTATCTTTGACAAAGGAGCTAAAAATATACGATGGAGAAATAGCAGCCTCTTCAACAAAAACTGCTGGGAAAACTGGTTAGCAGTCTGCAAAAAACTGAAACTAGATCCATGTATATCACCCTATACCAAGATTAACTCAAAATGGATCAAGGATCTTAATATCAGACCCCAAACTCTTAAGTTGATACAAGAAAGAGTAGGAAATACTCTGGAGTTAGTAGGTATAGGTAAGAACTTTCTCAATGAAACCCCAGCAGCACAGCAACTAAGAGATAGCATAGATAAATGGGACCTCATAAAACTAAAAAGCTTCTGTTCATCAAAAGAAATGGTCTCTAAACTGAAGAGAACACCCACAGAGTGGGAGAAAATATTTGCCAATTACACATCAGACAAAGGACTGATAACCAGAATATACAGGGAACTTAAAAAACTAAATTCTCCCAAAACTAATGAACCAATAAAGAAATGGGCATGTGAACTAAACAGAACTTTCTCAAAAGAAGAAATTCAAATGGCCAGAAAACACATGAAAAAATGCTCACCATCTCTAGCAATAAAGGAAATGCAAATTAAAACCACACTAAGATTCCACCTCACCCCTGTTAGAATAGCCATCATCAGCAACACCACCAACAACAGGTGTTGGCGAGGATGCGGGAAAAAAGGAACCCTCTTACACTGTTGGTGGGAATGTAGACTAGTACAACCACTCTGGAAAAAAATTTGGAGGCTACTTAAAAAGCTGGACATCGATCTACCATTTGATCCAGCAATACCACTCTTGGGGATATACCCAAAAGACTGTTACTCCAGAGGCACCTGCACATCCATGTTTATTGCGGCACTATTCACAATAGCCAAGTTATGGAAACAGCCAAGATGCCCCAGCACTGACGAATGGATTAAGAAAATGTGGTATCTATACACAATGGAATTTTATGCAGCCATGAAGAAGAACGAAATGTTATCATTCGCTGGTAAATGGATGGAATTGGAGAACATCATTCTGAGTGAGGTTAGCCTGGCTCAAAAAACCAAAAATCGTATGTTCTCCCTCATATGTGGACATTAGATCAAGGGCAAACACAACAAGGGGATTGGACTATGAGCACATGATAAAAGCGAGAGCACACAAGGGAGGGGTGAGGATAGGTAAGACACCTAAAAAACCAGATAGCATTTGTTGCCCTCAATGTAGAGAAACTAAAGCAGATACTTTAAAGCAACTGAGGCCAATAGGAGAAGGGGACCAGGAACTAGAGAAAAGGTTAGATCAAGAAGAATTAACCTAGAAGGTAACACACACGCACAGAAAATTAACGTGAGTCAACTCCCTGTATAGCTATCCTTATCTCAACCAGCAAAAACCCTTCGTCCTTCCTATTATTGCTTACACTCTCTCTACAACAAAATTAGAGATAAGGGCAAAATAGTTTCTGCTGGGTATTGAGGGGGGGAGCGGGAGGGGGTGGAGTGGGTGGTAAGGGAGGGGGTGGGGGCAGGGGGGAGAAATAAACCAAGCCTTGTATGCACATATGAATAATAAAAGAAAAATGAAAAAAAAAAAAAAAAGATCCAGCCCTGACTTTGCAATTAGTTACTTTTTTTTTTTGATTTTCGTTGATTGTTGATGTCCCGTTATGTGAATGTGCCCCAATTTATCTAAATATTGCTTGTACAGTTTATAGTTTTTAGGTGCTACAAATAATGCTGTTACAAATAAATTGTACAAGTGTCCTGATGCAATTAAATGAAGATTTCTGTGGGACAGTGATTCTCAAATGCCCCTTCCCACCAGCCATTCTGACTTCTGCTAATTTGTTAGAAATGCAAATTATTGAGCTCTACCCAAGACCTACTGAATCAGAATTTTCTAAGGTCAGGTCAGCAATTTGTGTTTCAACAGACCTTAGAGTGTCACTATACCTGGTAAAGATTGAGAATCACTGCTGTAGGGAGTACACCCAGGAGAGGAGCTGCTGGACTAAGGGATGGCTAGACAATGGCAAACTGTTTTAAGTAGTTGTACCAATTTACATTCTACCAATGGTACCATCTCTTTAGTGTCTTCAGACTTAATGGAATCTCCCCCTCCTCCATTTTTTTGGTTTCAGTATCTTTAGTTGTAAAATTGAAAGTTAGGACACTGGTTAATGAAATCTGAAAACCTGAGAGTAGCTGGTCTAAATTAAATGTATTCAAATGCAGGGATTGTACAATTATCTTTGTTCTCATTCCCAAATCCTAGCACAGTATTAGGCAGACAGAAAATTCAGTAACTATATCTATCATTAGCTGTTAAACTATTTTTTCAGTTTTGACCAATTTCTTTGTTTTTTTCTCTTTGCTTAGCCTTAATCAAGACTGAAGTTTATTAAAATAACCAGTAATGCTTTGATTACCCATATCTTATTATTATTTTTTTTTTTAGCTTTTATCTCTTCTTTTCGAAGATTTGTTCAAAAAATTTAATTCTGAGATGAAGAAGATTGCAGACCAGGTGATTCCCAAGCAGAGGGCAGCCCAGTTTGACGTTGTGAAACACATGCGCCAGGACCAGATTACCAATGGCATGGTGAATGCCATTTCCACTGTAAGTCCTCAGGATTTGCCATTTGTTTAGAAATCTATTCAGGGAAATGGAAATGTAAAGGACTCTGAGAATCCATGTTTTTAATTTAAAGGAATATATACAAATCACAAAATTTTCTGCTTTGAAAAATAGTAATTTTCCTATCTTATTATAAGTTATTGTTGTTAACCTCTTACTGTGCCTAATTTGTAAATTAAACTTTATCATTGGTATATATGTATAGGAAAAAATACAGGGCATATAGGGTTTGGAACTTTGCACTTTCAGACAGCCACTGGGTCTCTTGGAACCTATCTCCCATGGACAAGGAAGGACTACTGTATAATTTTTCTGCCAAGTTTGTGTTCTTGCTATATGAGGTAATAAGAAAATCGATAGACTTACACAGAGGGAAAAAGCTTTTGATTTAACTATTAATAACCAGTCTTTTAAGGGGTACTTTCCTCCATTTTTTTCCCCTAAGAAAATTGACCTATTTTAGGCAGATATATTAATTGTCAACTTATGTTCAAAACAATACAAAAGCATTTCATTTTACAGTAGGTTTATATTCTCTAAAGGCCTATCAGCTGTTCCTCCCTGAGTGATGAGTTCAGTCCTCAGCAGCTGCTATGTATTCAGGGCCTTGAGCTAATCATGAAAAGTTATCAGATAGGTTTTTGCTCCCTTTCTCAAAGCATAGCAATTATAGATCTATCTGATGAAATCTGGCTTACATTTTATATGCCAGACATTCAGTTAGTTTTATGAATGGGATCTTGTCCCAACAAAGAATAGTGTAGTCCACCATGTTGGTTCCTATAACAGTGAAAGAATAGTGCAGACTTGCCTCCATGCTGGGCATAAGAGATTTACAGTGGGTTATGTGAGCAGCCCTTGCAATGATGGCTACAACCAAAGTGGAGATGCACTCTGCCTCTGTGTATGTAAGGCACATCAAACTCTTCTGAAGGTAGATCCCCAAATACGTGAAAAAAAGCCTCGAGAGAGTGCTTGAACACCTTTGTTAAACTTGCTTTTTCTTGCTTCCTGACCCATATTTTTCAGTTCACAAGAGCTGTTTGGAATAGTTCTTTTCCCCTGAAGTGATACTGCTTTACTTCCTGACAGGACTGCTTATTAGAAAAACCAGTACTAGGCAGATGTGTAGGCAACCGGGAAAAGATCAACCTTTAAAATTCTGTGAGTGTTGTCATTAATAGAAGAGTGAGAAGCAGTTTCAGACTCCTCTTCTGTTTCTCTTCTCTCCCTTTTATAATATTCCTGCAGAATACTAGAGCAAATTCTCTTGTGGAACATCCTGCCTTCACTCTCCACCTACTTCCTGTTAGCCAACAGCTGCTGCCTTATTTTAGCCTCACTGAATATTTGCCTTATTTACTCTCTGGGCATAAGTTAACTTACTAGAGTCAGTCTCATTCCAAGGATAGCAGGAGTTTAATAAGCAATACAAAAAGTTATTTGTGGGATGCGTCTGTTTGCACTGTTTCTTTGCTTTGAAATGGAAGGGATAGTTTCTCCCTAGAATTTGGCTCTTTTCTTCATTTCAAAAACTCAAGGTTCCGTAGTGATAGATCTTCATTGTAATAAAGGTAAAACTTTAATTTGTGAGGGAGCTCCCCCAAAATCACATATTTTAATACAAATAGATTCCCTAATCTTCTACTACAAGGATTTTTAAGCTGGGATCCATGAGTGCTCTGCTGAACTGGATGTAAGCTTTTGTGTTCATGGTCCTCTAAATTTTTCTCAAGAAAATATTTATAGCTTTCATCAGGTTCTTAAAGGAGAAGTGAAGAACCTCTGCAGATGGTTTCTTGTTGGAATAGGGAAGATAATTGAATCTACTTTTTTTTGACACTTTATTTTCTAATTTGCTTTTTTTGATGCTATTTTCTGCTGTTAATTCATGTTAACATGAGTCTATATTTTGGAAAATATTATGTAATGTACATAACTAATACTAATAAAATAATATATTTGATATACTTAGTACATGGGAGAGAAAGTAAATTTAATATTCAAGATTTATTTATATGAATCTTTTAATACATCGTAATGACAGAGAACATACGGTATTTCTTAATATGAATATATGTATGGTTTTTAAATTCCTTGAGCCTCACTTAAGGAACCTACAGTTTGGGGTCAGGCATAGAAGTGCATGTCTGTAATGTCAGCTACTCAGAAGGCAGAAGTAGGAGGATAGAGTTCTGAAGCTGGCATGGGCAAAATTAACATAAGATCCTATGTGCAAAACAAACTAAAAAGCAAAAGAATAAGGACTGTGGCATGGTAGTAAAGTGCTGGCCTAGCATGCACAAGGTTCTGAGTTCAATACCACAGGAGAAAGAAAGAGAGAGGGAAAAAAGAGAGAAAGAAAAAAGAAGCCTTCAGTTTATTCATTAATCCTAATAGCTGCTATCAGTCACTTTTTTGTTGCTGTAGTTGCCTCTAGTTAAGACTAACTTTGGAAGATGTCCAGATAATAACACATTCCAACATGAGATTATCTCATTGATTTTCAAACTTGTTGTATCCTAAAAGTATATAGAAATTGCTGGTGTTTCTAGTTAGCTTGTTGCTTGCAGTGGAAATCTCTGATTGAACTGACTTGTTCAGTATAATGAATGAGTTCCTCAGAAGAGGGCTGCTCTGATGTGATAAGGTTGATGCATTGGTGTATTCTGAGATGGTTGCAAGACAGTTCAGATTCACTGTATTTCTAGAAAGCCCCAGCAGGTGACCTGGCAGAGTTTTAATTTAATTATAATATTTTGGTTCCTGAATTTATATCATGGATATAATTTTATGAGAAAGCCGTTCCTATGTTAACTTCTCAGAATGACCACTCAGTACCAGGGAGTATATGAAAAAGGGCTAGTGGTAGTGTTATGTCCTTCATCTCTCTACAGGGAAATTGGTCTCTAAAGAGATTTAAAATGGACCGCCAGGGAGTAACCCAGGTGCTATCTCGCTTATCATACATATCTGCACTGGGCATGATGACAAGAATCTCTTCCCAGTTTGAAAAAACAAGAAAAGTGAGTGGTCCTCGCTCCCTCCAGCCATCTCAGTGGGGAATGCTCTGTCCTTCGGACACGCCTGAGGGAGAGGTAAGGTACCCTGGGAATCTCTGCAAAGTAAGAGGTCATACCTGTTGGGTGGGAAACTGGGGAATTCTTCCACTCCTACTCTCTGAGCCATGTCTTCTGTTTTGATTAACCCTTATATGGAAAGAAATATTGATGCAGCTTGTCAAGACTACATCATTATCATCATTCCAAACCAGTATTTGCAGAAGCATTTAATTCAGTCTTACCGAAAGAGACCCATGGTTTGCCTTTCCTGTGCTCATTGTAGTTTATCCCAAGAATCAAACTATTCAATGAAGAGAGGATAAGAATGTGGACCACTGACAGTCCTTTCACCTTCGATGCTTGCAAGGAGCTCTTTTTGAGCAGCTCCTTATTTTCTTTAGGCCATTTAGAGGACCTCATAGACTCAGTTGTATCCAACTAGGAGCATATAAGCCAACCCTGAAGTATTTCTCACTTATATAGGAAGCACAAGCCAGAACCTCAACACTAAACCCAGGGGTTTATGTAAGTAAACCCCTCTGTAGCACCCACTACTCCCTGTGTCATGGTCCCTTCTCTTTCATGTTACTACTGCTAGTGTCAAGTCTGTTCCTTCCAAATCATAAACTTCCAGAGGAAGGAAAGTTCAGCATTGTGTCTCAGCTTCCTATAGATCCTTGTTCAGAGTAGAAGCAACATAAATAAGTGCTAAATGAATAAATAAGCTAATTTGTAACAAAAGATGTGGGTTCCAAAGTATAGAAATTTGTTAGGACTTGGAGGAGGTGAAAATTAGGAGCCCATTCAGGGTTCTGATTTTTAAAAATTATTCTCCTAATTTATCTTGAACCATATGGAAATTTGCATTAATTTATGCAGTTTTCAAATTTGCATAATTTATACACTTTGAAAACTAAATTTCCCAGAGATTGTTTTCAGTTAACTTTTATAAAGTAGTACTTCATGTATTTTTATAGCAGAGGTTTTTTAAGAATTAAAAACAAAATCTTTACCTGTCACATGTGTCCTGAGTATTTTTTCTATTTTCTGTACTCTGTCCTTTATGATATTTTTGTTTTTTTGTTGTTATACAGAAGTTTGAAAGTATTTTTATTTCCTTTTCATTGTGAAATAATTTCAAATCTACACAACAGTTGTAAAAATAGTACAAAGAGTTTCTATAATCCTTCACCTAGATTCCCCAAATTCAGCATCTTACATAAACATAGCATAGCTATTAACCTCATGAAATTAACATTCATATCAAGCCTACAATATGTAGAACTTATTTAGATCTCACCAGTCCTCCCAGCCATGTGTTTTTCTGATCCAGGATCCCTCATCTCCTTAGTCTCTGAAATGTTCTTTAGTCTTGCTTAGCCTTTCATGATCAATAAACTTTAGCATTGTTGTCAGTTATTTTATGAAGTGTCTCTATTTCCAACCAGAAGTTTTATGTTTTTATATAGCCACATTTATGTATGCTTTTCTTTACTGTTTCCATAATTATTATGACTGTGGTGTTTCATTGTTTGGTAATAACAGTTTGCACAGTTGAAATTTATGATGTGATTATTTATAATTGCAAATAGTACTGGGTGGAGCATTTCTGTAGCTGAATCTATTTTATATCCTTTCTTTCTACCTGAGGGTAAAGGCTGGGTTAAAGGCTTTCTTGTAAATTGCCCAAGGGTCCTTTATATAGTTGTAGTGCTTTATATTCCTACCAGCAAAGTGGTGAGCTGTATTCAGACACAAATTGTACTTTATATTACTAATGTTTATTCTTAGAAATAACCGTCTTTTTTTTTTTAGGCTTGTGGTTTGGTTAAAAACTTGGCACTTATGACACATATCACAACTGACATGGAAGATGGACCCATTGTTAAGTTAGCCAGTAACTTGGGAGTAGAAGATGTGAATTTATTATGTGGGGAAGAGCTTTCTTACCCAAATGTGTTTCTCGTCTTTCTCAATGGTAGGTATATTATAGAGACATGTTTGTCTTAAACGGTGTGTTACAGGTAGGGAGCCACTGACCCTTTATGGTATGGGTTGGCTACTACAGATGGGTCAGGGTTTCAGCAGGCTGCTCCCTTGTCCAGTGTCTCCCAGGGCTGACTGGAGGGAGCTCTTACTTGCACACTCAGCCTGTGCCTCTCAATCTTCTTTCTAACTCCAGGAGGTAAAATCCAGTTTTTCCATTTTACAGATGGTAATCACAAAGCAGTCACTTGGTTCTATGCAGGGTTCTTAGTGCTTCATATAGATTAACTCGTCATCTGCACAACTTTCTGCAGTGGTGGGGTCAGGGTTTAAACCCATGCTGTCTGGTCCCCATACTCATGGCCAGAGCAAAACTAATGTTTCCAGAATTCCTCAGCCACTGTGAAGTAGGATGGCCCTGGAGTTCAAGGCCTTCAGACCATCCTTGACCACACTGCTGTGTCACTTCCTGAAGCCCATGGACTGGCTGCGTTGCTAACTAGAGTATTTGCAAATGACTCTCAATGTTCCTTAGTGTTTTTATTGGGTAGATATTTTAAATCTGATTACATTTATTTTTCATTTGTTTTACCTTATTTCTTTTTGCTTAGGTAACATTCTGGGTGTCATTCGTGACCATAAAAAGCTAGTGAATACATTTCGACTGATGCGACGAGCAGGATACGTCAATGAATTTGTTTCCATTTCAACAAATCTCACAGATCGATGTGTATATATTTCCTCCGATGGAGGAAGGCTATGCAGGTATATATTGCTTAAAAGAATTTGAACTTTTGGAAGAAATAGACTCATTTTTATTTTTGAAGCTACTTTAACCTTTTTCATTGTTAAAATAGTTAGCAAAAACTTCAAAGATTAATTTAAAGAATTAACACAAAATTAATAGGAGGGTTGAATATTCATGGGAGACAGCCTCTACCCTGAGAGAGCTCAGTCTCCTGGGAGAGGCTGAAATAATTCCCAATAACAGTCAACTGTGCTGGTAATTAATGCTGGCCACTGTTTTTTTTTTTAATGGATGTACTCTATGTGTAAGGCTTTAACTATATTCAACCCTGTGGTATTGGGTTATTATTTTCATTTAACAAATGAGGAGACCGAGGTTCAGTGAGGCTAAGTAACACACTCACAGCTATAGAGCGGTGGAGTGGGTTTTTACTTGTAGGTCCTTAGAAGTCATTTGACTCCAACAATCATACTTTTTACCTGCTACATTTTATGGCTACAAACTGAGATTGGTAGAGTTGTGTTACTTCTGTGTAAGGGAAAGGAGAAAGGCAAGAATGGAAATGTGGAGAGTTGAAGGAAAAGAAAAACATTAGACCCAACAGAAAAGTGTAGGCTATTTTTGTTCATCCTCCAAATATTTATTAAGGGCTTTTGCATAGGTACTGTCCAGCACTGGCGGTACAAAAAATGAATGCAGCAGAGTATCTGGTCCTTCAGAGGCCCTGCCAAATGTTTAAGATTGTCTCTTATTCTTGGTTTTTTAGTTCCTTGTGACTACTCTAGTTCTTGTTCTTCTAAGACTGATAATTTTTCCCCTCATTTTCTTTGACTTGTTTTGTTTTCCAGTAAATTCCTAATGCTTCCATTAAATTTCATTTTTGCTTAAATTGACTGGAATTAGTTTCTCTGATGGTATACCTGAAAATGACTTACCTGTCTGAACCCTAACTTGCCACTTACTGACTTGTATAATTCTGAATATATTACATAAGTTTCTGAGCCTTGGTCTCCTTGGCTATAAAATGTAAAATAAAAGTGCCTACCTAGGATTGTTCTGAGAATTAATTGGCAAACTGTGATACATTCTCATAGGGAGCCAGGAACATATTAGGTGCTTTTTTAATAGCTGTTATCAGCATGGCCTAATTAGGGGCAGGAAAAGCAATGATATGTTCTAGGTTACTTTTTTTTTTCTTCTTTCATATCTAATATAATTAGGCATATTCTAAAAGAAAACTAATTTCTTAGAAGTAGTTTTGTAATGGTAGACCATAGATCTGGCAGGAAGAATATTAGAACTTAGTGGGTAAGTAGTCCCTCCCCTTCCTTTCTGCTGTCACTTGAGAGTTTTAGCCTGAGCTACTGCAGCCTTCAAATGGGGTGCAGTGTCATGCTGCTTCCCTGCTAAGAAGAGGGCAGGATTTTGAGGTACTGTTGATGTCCATGAAAAGCTCACCCAGTTCACTTTTTAGCAACTTGTGTTTCCCTTTTGTCTTGTGCAGCTCTTCTCAGCTGTTTGGAAGTACTCATTAGTGCTCACGTAGTTACTTTGCTTTTGGTGGAGTGCACAAGTGTCTGCTGGTCACTTGCTTTCCTCTGTAAGAGCTGCTTATCCAAATAGCAACCGCCCTTGACATTTTCCTGCTGCATGCCAGCCTTTGTGTGGGTGTTTCCTTGTGGTGGCCAAGCCCTCAGAGGAAGTCACCACTGACATTTATAGGTCAATCTTCCAGAATGCGCTCTACCTTACACACAATGCATTGCCACATATCACAAAGGAAGGAAGCTTTGTTCTCTGCAAACGTGTAGCCACTCTTTTTGCTAATGTATGGCTTTAAGTAACCTGTTAATCCAGCTCAGTGATGTTTATCCTAAATCAAACTATCCCAAACATCTGGATAGTCATCAGACCCTCACAAGAAGTACCATTATTAATCTTTAGTGAGAATACTTCTTTGCCTGACAACTCCATTGGTACTACAGCAGTCCCCCTTTACATGTGTGGGGTACATTCCAGAACCCCAGTGGATACCTAAAAACCACAGTACTAAACCCTATATATGGTTTTATGGTTTCTTTCTTTTTTTCTTTCGCTTTTTTGATCTGATAACTGAGACTGCAACTAGATGACTCTCAGATGGGTAACCTATGTAGTGTGGGTACACTGACAAAAGGATGATTCACATCCCATACAGGATGGAGATGGCAGGAGATTTCCCCCACACTACTCAGTGTGTGCACAATTTAAAGCTTAAGGATTATTTATTTCTAGAATTTTCCACTTAATATTTCCAGACCACAGTTGACTTTGGATAAATGAAATCACTGGAAGCAAAACCACTGAAACTAAGGGAGACTACTGTGTACCAGGTATCCCCCATAGGACGTCAGGAAATGCTTCTGGAATGATTCGTGTACACAGTCTTTGAACATATGACATGGCTTCATTTCCTTTCTAGACTTTATTAGAGCATCATTTTTGTGCTGCCTTTTCATTTAAAACCAAACGTTTCCTAGGCTACTTGAAGGAAGTACTGTGTGTGTGTACACGTGTATGTGTATGTGAGAAACGGTAGTTCCCGACATGTACACACATGCAAAAGTTCCTCGGTGTCCTCAAGAGATGTAGAAATGACTTTACATCTACATCTTCCCTCATTTCACTATGGTAAAATTTGCTATCATTCTTCTTTGATATTACTATTAATTTGCTACTGTCTTTCCATTCTAGGCCTTACATAATTGTTAAGAAACAGAAGCCAGCAGTCACTAATAAGCATATGGAAGAGCTGGCTCAGGGGTACAGGTAAATGACCAAAAGTAAAAATTATCAACCTTCTTAAATACATGCACATATATTTTAATGAGCACATAGAGCATTATTTGATCCATTCTGTTAAGAAAAATATATTTTCATTTTCAGTCTCTTAATTCCTCCCCATCAAATATGCCAGCTAGTTAAAAAAAGCATTCTTCTTCATGTGAGGTTGCTTGGACATGGTGAAATATTTATCAAGTTAGATCATGAGGCTTACGGATTTTTAGTATAAATTACCACACTGTTAAATGTTTCTAATGAGGAAAGGACTTACACCAGTAAATTAATAATACACACTGTCTCTCATCATATGGAGTTTCTGAAGTCTAACTTTTTAGAAGTGAATAATAGATTAAGAAGAATCAGAGACCTTAATGCTTTTACTTTAGAGATTTGTGATCACTCTATGATCCAAAAGTAGGTTTCAGTTATCTAATAAATTAGTATTTTCTGGGAGAGAAAGTATTTGGACCTAAACGAAGCCAGTATCTTCCACATATTGCAGTAAAATGCTATTTAATAATGTCTCTTTTACCAATATTTTCCCAGGAATTTTGAAGATTTCTTACATGAAAGTCTAGTTGAATATTTAGATGTGAATGAAGAAAATGATTGTAATATTGCACTTTACGAACATACAATTAATAAGTAAGTTGGATCCGTACAACCATAATTACAACCTGCTCTCACTATAGAAACTATCTTCCCTTTTCCTTGTCCTCTTTGATTCTTCAGTTTTGTATTCTTGTAATAAAGAATTGTTAGAAATACACTTTTATAATGAAACATACCTATTATTTATTCCAATTGAAAGTATCATAAGATTGCTAACAAGTCATCTTTAAATTTAATTATTCTTTCTATTCATGTGATACTTGTGTATACTTTTAAAAAGGAATTGTTTCTCGATTTTAATATCCAGTTATTGTGAAAATTGAACAAGTTACATAAAAATCAGGCTACATAAAATGTGTTTTCTGGAGAAGCTTTTTTTATCAGTGGACATCTATATTCTTATTGTCAGTACAGGAATTCCTTACATAGTACGTTGTAAAGATGTCTTTAATCTTATGTGCAATGTAAACTTGAAATGATAATATGTTCATACTACTTTTCTAGAACAGTGATATTTTGGAAGCATCTGTGTTCCACTTAGAATGCATTAGAGAATATCTATACAACTAATACCACTTATCTGAAATTGGAGTTTTTGCAGTTAAATAGGGAATTTAATATTCTTACTTGATAACTATTTATACCTGCAATCGAGAAATCGAGGAACAACCAGTTGTCTCCTAGTAGAAGAAATATATTACTATTTTTGTGCTATAATTTGGTAAATAATGCTTTTTAGTCAGAATTTTTATTCCTTAAGATTGTGTGTCTCTGTAATTACTGTTTTATATCTCATTTCAAGGTTGAATATAGAAGAGAACTGTTTTGCAGTAGCCTTATGAATTTTCTTTTTCTTTTTTTTGGTAATACTGGGATTTGAACTCAGGGCCTCATACTTGTTAGGTTTGCTACCTCAGGCACTCTACCACTTGAGCCACTCATCCAGCTCCTTGCTGTAGCCCTGTGAATAACTGTTTTAGCCTTCATGGATCTCAAGCTAAAATCCTGAGTTTCAGCTCTGAACCGTCTCCTTCTCCATATCCACATCCGTTCTTTAGCTTATCAGGCAAGCTCTTAGAATAGAGCAGAATCTGAGCTTTTTTCATCATCTCCTCCACCCGTGCCAGGTCACAGCCATGGCTTGTCTGGGTTCTTGCAGCAGGCTCCTGGCTATTGCATGTGTCCACATTCAGTCTGTTCATGTAGAGCAGCATGCTTACGTCACATCTCTGCTCACTTCCCCCGTGGTTTTCATTTCCCTCAGAAGTCCTTACAGAGGCCCCCAGGTTCTTACTCCATCTGCTCTTTCTTGCTTCCTACCTGCAGCATCCTCTCCCGCCTCCCCTCACACACAGTTTCAGCTACCCTTGCCACTCCTTGAAACACTGCTAGCACACATCTGCCTCAGTGCCTTTGCTGCCTACCATGGCCTCTGTCACACCCACATGATTCCCTGCTTCTCAGGTCTACACTCAGGGTCACTTTCTGGTGAATCTTTTCCTGATCACCCTATTTTAAAGTGGAAACCCTGTCTCTGTCCAGCCCTCTTCACTGCTTTATTCTTCTAGTGCTCGTTGTCATAGAAAAAGTCTATATATTTCTGATTTATCTGGGTATGTCTCTCCACTATAAGCTTCATGAGGCACAGATAATTCATACTTAAGAAGTTTCTTTATGATGTAGAAATGCATAAAATTTAAAGAATGAATCCCTTTTCTTCTCCATCCCACTAGACTCCATCCTCCACAAATAGCCAGTGCTTATTAATAGTTTAATGTGTATCCTTCTACATATTTTTCTGAGTACAGACATACTTACGTGATGCCACACAACATGTGTACATAAAACAATGATGACATGTTTTCAGTGTCTTTAATTTTTAAACTTAAGCGTATTCTGGACATTTTCTATATTAGTGCATGTATGTATATTTGTATATATACATATAAACTTTTTAAATTGATGTTTACTATTATCTTCTTATATATAGTTTATCTTGCTTGTTCCCTATTGATGATTGGGTTGTTTCTAATTTTCCCACTATTGGAAGTAAGAAATTACTTGATATTTAACTTCAGGTAAATTTAAATGCTCTATGCACAGTGAAGAGAAGTCTCTTAATTCCTATTCAGAATAGAAACTTATGATTTTAAAGGAAATAATTTATCTGCTTTTTTGTAAAATTGGAATCCAGAGAATTTAGATGTTCAATATTTATTAGATCGAATATGATCTCATATGTACTGCTGTTAAAATAAAAGGAAAAAGTTTCCCTTTTTTTCCAAGTTAACTCAATCTTTATATTTGAAAAGTAGTTTTTATTTACATGGGAGATGTCAACCTGGCCAGTACATAAGCAAAACAGTGTACTTAAAAGCAAACTCTGTTCTAGCCTATAAAGTGCAGTTTTTAAGTTGATGCTTTAAAAAAGAAAGAATGAAAAAAAAAAAAAAAAAGCCTAGAACCCTTTTACTCCCTGCTGACAAAGGCCCAAGGTGTCTGAGAGGATTAGGATTCTGCTAGCTCCTAAAGATATTCTTCTAACCAAGAGCCTCTTTCACCAAACTAATGACAAAATTCAGTACTTGTATTGGGGGGGAAAGTAGCAGTAGTGGCTCACACCTGTAATTCAGACTACTTGGGAGGCAGAGATTGGAAGGATTGTGGTTCAAAGCCAGTCTTGGCAAAAAATTAGCAAGACTCCCATCTCAACAAATAAGCCAGGTGTTATAGTTCACACTTGTAAATCCCAGCTACACAGGAGGCATAGGTAGGAGGTTCAAAGTCCCGGCCAGCCTGGACAAAAACACAAGACCCTACCAGAAAAATAAAATACAAAAGGGCTGGAGGCATGGTTCAAGTGGTAGAACACTTGCTAGCAAGTGTGAGGCCGAGTTCAAACTTGAGTACTGCCAAAAAATAAATATATGGGAGATCTTTCATCAGGTCTAATGATCCAGTTCCTTAGACACCACTCTCCACCGGCACCGTAAAGCACTGGAATTGTTACGGTTGCTGTTCACAAACACTTCAAGTCAGGACGGGGCAGCACTGAGATCATGGATCCCGAATGTGATACCTGCTGCTTTCAGCAAAGATCGGAAATAACTGGCTGCTCTTTCCCACTAAAACATCTCATTTGCCCTATCATTTAGCCCAAAACTGCTTTCCACAGAAATATATTATGAAAATACCCAAGATTCTGACTCCTACTCGTCCAATACATAGAGCAGAGCTGTTCAATAAAAATATAATGCATGCCACCAATACAAGTGCAAGTCTCGTAGTAGCCACATCATAAAAGTAAAATGACACAGGCAAAATTCATTGTAATAACTTTATTTAATCCAGTATATCCAAACTATCATCTCAACATGTAATCAATATTTTTTCCTACTACTAGTCTTCAAATGCACTTATAGATTTCATCAGAAAGTCTGATTTAATTTACATTTGAAAAGATTGACAAATGTAAGTTGTTTCAAACATAAAGGTTTTAAGTAATAAACTGAGTTGTTTGGTTTAAACTTATTTTAAATAACTTTAAATTTTAAAATTCACCTCTTCTGTCACAGTTGCCTAGCATTTCCATGCTAAATAGTCACAGTTAGCTTGTGGCTACCACACAGGTCCCCATGGGTCACCATAAGTCTCTGTAGAGGGGTATATTCCTGTCCTAAAATAGTGACGTAGCCTTCTCATTGATGTAACTTGGAAGAAAATGGAACAGCAGGCTACTCATCCACATGGAAATCATGAATACTGTGTTTCTGTATTCAATAAAGTAATTTTTTTATGTGTTACATAAGCAGTGTATATTACAATAATGCTTTATTTTCTACATAAGCAATTCTATACGGTCTCCTTTCTCTTGTGTTTCTATCACTAATAAAAATTTCTATCACTAAAAAGTTTTAAATTCCTATCTTCTACAACATTTTATTTAGACATGTTTTTATTTTTACCAGTTTTAGTAGCATCAGTTTATTGTCCCCCTTGGGAACATAGGTAATATATTTTATACCTTTTAAGAGACATTGATTTTAATACCTGAGTCCTAAGATGTCTAATTCTTAATTAACTTGCTAGAGATACCACGCACTTGGAGATCGAACCCTTCACTCTTCTCGGTGTCTGTGCTGGCCTGATCCCATACCCTCATCATAACCAGTCTCCAAGAAACACCTACCAGTGTGCCATGGGCAAACAAGCCATGGGTAAGATTGCCTTCTCAAACTCAGTTCTAAATACTTGGAGTAAGAGGTAATATCTTGATTCTTCACTGGTGTTACATTTTTGGGCAAATCAGATGTCGGTCATACCTGAGTGTTGCGAAGCTCAAAGCAAAGCTTGCAGGGGCCCCTATCCTGTCAACAGTTTAAACGAAAATACAGAAAACCCCTCTTGACTTGATCAAACAAAGCAGTGTGTAATAAATATCACGGAATGATGAGGGAGTAGATATAAAGAGCAAAGCTCTACAAAATGATAGTTATTAGCCAGGAGAGTTGGGGGAAAAAAAAGCAGAGAAGCTCAGGGATGAAAGGAGGAGGGGGAAAAACAATCAAGGTAAAGATATACATTGTGTATTAGGGTATACTTGGAGTTGTCTGGGTGACAGTCATGAACCCATTGTATCCTTCTTGCTAGCGTTAGCTTCTGAAACTTTTTACACCAATTTCTGTGTTAATTTTCCTTCCTCCTTTATTTTTCTTGCCTTTCATCTGTCCATCTATCAGTTTATCCATCCATCCATACTTAGCCTTTATTAAGTAAGACTGTCGAACAGGTAATGGAATGGAGCCTAAAAACAAAAGATGAGGCAGAGCCCTGTGCTTAAGAAGTCACAGTCTAATAGAAGAAGTCAAGAAATAAAACAGCAGTTCCCTCTAGGATGATACCTGCTATAAAAGGCCACCAGCCAGGATCTAAGGAAATCAGAGGAGGAAGATCTAGCTAGCATTTCATGGGAAAGTCCTAGTACTTTGGTGTGGCTATTTAGTACAGTATGGGTATACATGTGTGGTAGAGAAGAGTTTGACTTTTGCCCTGAAGTTAATACAGTGAGAATTCTAGCCCCTCCCACCCCCAAAAAAAAACCACCACAAGTTTTGCTTATAAACCTTTGCAAAATTTTTTTAAATTCTAATAAATTTTCTTTTATTTATGCCTGTGACATCAACATGACTTGTCATCTCCAATTTTAAGTGCTCTTACAGAGCCTCATAAAGAAGTTGTAAAACCTCCTATGGAGGGGAAGGTTTTTGCATTGCCTCTCAGTTACCAACAACCAGCTGCAACTGGGCATGGCTTGACCATTAAAGGAATCCTACTTCTTCAGTGTAGGCAGAGCATACGATTTCTTCTCAAGTTTTTATGTTGCCCTTTGGCTAGGAAGAAATAAAAAGCGTGTTGTCCTGCTCCTATTTACCTGAATGATGTAAAGCCTGAACAGTTGGGAATAATTCCCAATGGGAAAATCTAAACGGTGGCTCATCAATTTCGCCTTTCCCATTCATCCTTAGCGGCAGCGTAGGCTGATGTCCTGCTTGTGCTTCTGACTCGCTAACAAGTTGAAATATACAGTGCTGAACCTTGCGTGTCATGAAAGGGCTATCACTTCTATTGGGTTTACCAAAGCATTTTGTTTCCTGATGTGAATCCCAGCTGAAACAATACACCTTTTGTGTAGAACCTTCAGCAGAATTAACGGAAGACTAATCGCTTCATCGCTAATGCCACTCTTTATGTGTTTGAAGATTAAAACAGAAGAGCTGCGGCTGTCTCCACTCAGTGAAGCTTTTTTTTTTTCGGTTTAGGTTGTAGTATTAAAGGAAAGAAATAACATTTTTATTTTTGTAACATCCACCAAAAAAAAAGCAACCTTTATTTTGTGGCCCTTAGTATCTGAAGTGTTGGGTTAGTTACCACACACAGTTAAGCAGGATCAGTGTGTACAGAAAGCCAATTCAGTGTCTGTAGAGTTCTTTTGTAGTTTTCTGTGTGAAGGTTTTTTTCCTCGTTTTGTTGTGAGTGTCATTTGCAATTCATTGTCTGTGTTTTCTGAGGTTGGTGTATTCAGCTGCTCTGACCCTGGGTCCTGCACATTTAGCTCCTTGGATACAATCCTCTGACGTTACTGCTGACGCTTGCAAGACAAAAGCCACTGAATATCTTAAGTAATAAAAACTGCCTTTGTTACTGTTTGTTATTATAAAACACCTGACTGGAAAGAAAAGTGTGGAGGGAAGTACGTTTGAAGTGGACACATGGCATAGCCACATTCTCTCTGCACACTGAAATTGCTGCAGAAGTATTGAGCATGGTCCATATGAAAAATCACAAAGGTGGGGCAAAAAAAGTTGGTAGAGGGAGAAAACTCACTGCAGAGACCCAGGTCTGTACAGCAGACCTAGCGTTTTGAGTAAGACTCCCTGGATCATTTGAACCCCGTGCAGCCATGACAGCTGATAATTAAAAGTCACACTCTCTCATTTTAAATAGGCATTAAATTTCACATTCTGTGCAGACTTTCTAAAGTCATATTTTAATTGCTGTTTCTTTGTCAGTCTGTGTAGAAAGTGAAAGACAGTACCCCAGAACTGTGACTAAATATTCTAGCCAATTGGGAAAATTTGCTGCATAGCAGCCCTTATTCCTTCAATATCACCTCCCCTCCCACCAAGAGAGTAAAGTGGTAAGTCATTTTCTATCAATATCACGGAGACCAAGACTAGCACAGATCACAGAAGCTGAAAGCCTTACCTCATATATAAGAGAGAGCTAATCTAGCATAAACACCAGCAGAGGGTGTTTCTCAAGTTTTACTCACATTACGCTATTAATAAAGTTCAGGTTTCCACACAGCATCTCTGTGCTACTGAGAAACTCTTCTCTTCCGTGGATATGGCTCTGTGGTAGTAACTTGGCTCAGAGAAAGAAGTCAGGTAGACATCTGGAAATGCAAGGTCTCCAGGTCAC
This sequence comes from Castor canadensis, assembly GCF_047511655.1. Lineage (NCBI taxonomy): Eukaryota > Metazoa > Chordata > Mammalia > Rodentia > Castoridae > Castor > Castor canadensis. Next base: position 142,455,352 of record NC_133393.1, read on the forward strand.
TTAGCACTAGGAGCAAAAGCTGTGTGTTGGAGCTGCACTGTGTGGACTCTTCGTGGCACCAGTGCGAATTCACACAAGTCACACCTTCATATCCTGTCTATTTTATTAGTTGGCAATCCTGTAGGGGAACACTTTCTCCTGCTTAAAAGGATCACTCAGTCACTATCAGCTCAGTTAATGAATATGCATCATGGCCTTCCTCCATCCCCCAGCACAGTTTCTTACCAGCCCTTCCCCCTTCCACTCCAAATTGCTGGAACTTGTTTTTTTAAACTCAGGAGCTAATTCATCCTCTGTTTTTGTTTTCAGTGGATTCTGTTCCTAAGAAGACAGTTTCTCCTCTTGTGTTCTGCACTTTAAAGCAAGATGGAATGTCCTGGAAATGTTCAAAATACATGTTATACAAAGATCCTCATAAAATTTTGTTTCATTCTACACCTCCACCCCACTTTGTTTTAGCATATTTAATTTTTGTTTGGGAGTACAAAATGAAAAAAAGTATCATGGCCAAATTATCCATAGGAATTCTGTTTAGAATCCTGTTAATGTTTTTATTATTGTAGCTATTTTAGATATAAGCTTACGCAGTGTTTTATAAGAATAGAATACTAATGAAGGTAAAATTAAAGTTTAGTTTGTAGGTTAGAATTGGAAGTAGAGTGGGTGATACTGCAAAGTAATGGGATATATATTTTTATTATTATATCTACTACCAATATTGTTAATATTGGTTATAATGAATGTTGCCACTTACTGAGTGCCCAAATTCTTTTTTTTTTAAGGGAGTGTGGTAACACTGGGCATTAACCCAGGCCTCATGCATGCTAAGCGTGTTCTCTGCCACTTAGCTACATTCCCAAGCCCCCAATTCTTGCATCCATTTTCTTTTAATCACAACAGTTCTGTAAGATATAATGCACATTTTTTTCTGACAAGGAAGCTAAATCCAAGTTTCGTTGAATGACTTATAAAAGGTTACATTATGTCTTCTATGTAATATTAGCTATAAAATTTACTGGAGGCTGCTCAGCTAAAACTAACCTCTCTAGTCTGCCTTCCCTGCTAGACTATAGAGTATATGTTCCTTTTTATTTATTCACTCATTTTTTATAATCATGTTGTACTGTGGGTACATTGTGACATTTACAGAAGTGTTTATAATATGTCTTAGTTAAGTTCACCAACCTCCATCATTTATCCTTCCCACCATTCTTAGAATACTTTCATTAGGTCTCGTTTTTCCATTTTCATACATAAGTACATAGTTCTACCATATTCACCGTTCTACACCCTTTCTTTATGTTGTCCCCCCTCCCACTGGTACCAATTACCAGACAAGACCTGTTTTACCTTCCTATACTCCATTTTAGAAAAAAGACATTTTGTTTAAGATAGCTATACAGAGAATTTCATTATGGCATTTCCATGTATACAGGTATTATATCCTGATAAACTCCTTGAAGACAGGGACTGTCTTATTACTGTATCCTTGTGCCTAGCATAGCTTAAGACTTAATGAATGTTTCAAAATGAGGTAATGAAACTTTGAGTATATAAAAATTGTTAAGCAATCAGGAGCAAATTTTCTGGAACAATTTTGAACCAAAGAGTGAGTTGGAGTAGTTCTACAACCTGATTTTTGACTTTCTGTAAAACTACAGTAATACACGTATGATATTAACAAAAGGGCAAAAGTATAGTTGAGTGGGACAGAATTAAGAGTCCTGGGGCTGGGGATATAGCTCAGTGGTGGTGTACTTGCCTAGTATACTCAAGGTGCTGAGTTTGATCCCCAGCAGACACACACACTCCAGAAAGAGACCCGTACATTTATGGCCAATTGGTTTTCAATGAAAGTGTCATAGCAGTTAACTGGGGAAAGGAAAGTCTTCAATAAAATAAAATCTTTGTATATCTATAGGGGAAAAAATGAGCATGAATTCATACCACATAAAATTAACACAAAATTGATCATATCCCTAAATGTAAAAGCTGAAACTATAAAACTTGAAGAAGGACACATCAGTGGAAAATCTTCACAACTTGAGTTAGATTAAGATTTCTTAGGATACACAAGTACAGACTGTAAGAAGGAAAAAATAATAAACTGGAATGTCTTGAAACTAAAACTTTGCTCTTTGAAAGACACTGTTAGGAATATGAAAATGCAAGCAACAGAATGGGAGAAAGTATTTGTGATTTGTATGTATCTAGTAAATGTAAAGAACTCTTCTGTAATAAGACAACCCAATTAAGAGATAGGCAAAACAACAAAAAATGAGACACTTTACAAAGTAATAGGAATGACCCATAAATACATATGTCAAACTGTGTTTAACAGTATTAGTTGTCCTAAATTCAAATTTTAAGTACTGTGAGATACTACTGCACACATATTAGAATGATTAAAATTAAAGAGACTGGCGAATTAAATGTCAATGAGGATGCAGAGTGACCAAAGGGCTCATGCATTGCTAGTGGGAGTGGAAAATGGTATAATCACTCTGGAAAATACCTTGACATTTCCTTAATGTTAATCATACCTTACCAAACAACCCAGAAATATCACTCCTGGGTATTTACCCAAAGAAATGAAAACACACAGAGATTTGGCTCGTGAATGTGTATAGCACCTTTAAAACCAAAAACAAATGAGTGGAGAAACAAAATGTATATTCATACAATAGACTCCTACTCGTCAATAAAAAGGAGCAACCTTTGATACACATAACCATGTGGATGAACCTCAGAATCATTATGCTAAATGAAATAAATCATGCGTGTATATATGACTGAATTTATATAAAATTATAGAAAATGCAAGCTAATATATTGTGATGAAAGATATGATTAATGGAAGCCAGCACCTGTGTTTGTACCTGCACTCTTAGCTACTTGGGAGACTGAGATCCAGATGATCACAGTTTGAGGCCAGCTAGTGCAGTTGGCCATCTCAACCAATAGCTGGGCCTGGAGGCTTGTCATCCCAAGCTAAGTGGGAGGTTGAGATTGAGAGGGTCATGGTTCCGGGGCACTCCAGGCAAAAAGACTTAGGAGACCCCATCTCATTGGAAAAAAAATGGGCATGATGGTGGGCACCTGTCATCCCAACTACAGCGGGAAGCGTAAAATAGGATTGTTGTCCAGGCTGGTCCTGACCAAAAGCAAGATCCTATCTTCAAAATAACCAGCGCAAAAAAGGGCTGGAGGTATGCCTCAAGCAGTAGAGTGCCTGCCTAGCAAACATGAAGCCCAGAGTTCAAACTCCAGTCCCACCAAAAATCAAACAAAGAGAAAAAACACAATCAGTGGTTTACTAAGACCCAGACAGATGAAAACCTCTTTGGGAGGTGTTAGAAATGCTCTGGGTCTTGGTTGTAGCAATGTTTTCCCAGGGGTGTGTCTGTCAGGACCCATCAGTTTGTACCCTTTGAGTGGAGGAAGTCAACTGCTTTATAATGATTACATACAACAATGATTAGCCATGCCAGTTTCTGACTTAAGAAAGTTATCAAGAAAATATGGCTTTGTAAGAAAGATTATGTCCTGAGTAGTAAGAAAAGGAAGTTACTGCATACTAGTTACAGGGAATCGGGCAATAGGAGTAGCATACAGATATTCTCACTGTGTTTATTATTTTATACGTATGTGAGCCCTTTTTAAGGAAACTGAACATAGTGAGGAGAGCCTTCTAGGTTGAGCATGTGCTTTGCGTAGGCAAGCCTTAAAATTTAATTTCTTATGACATGTTCTCAAGAAATTGCTTATTAGCAAAATAATCAACCATTCATGTTTTTATAAAAGTGCAGGATCTGATAACTTTTTAAAGTTCTGTGATACAGAAATCATAGTTTATAAATCATACTTTAATATAGACACCCATTGTGCTGCTAAAAATGTGTAGACATGAATGCTCCCACAGGATAAGTTCTTTAAAAAGTGTTTAAAGAAAAATTGCTGATGAGATCATAAGCCCAATCATGTGCTAAACAATTTTACTCTTCCCTCACTTTGTGGTCAGTCGTAATGCCCAAGAATTGTGTTGTGGGCCTGGTAGCACGGTTTATAGGAGGATCCAGGCCTTTGGCCCTCGTTCAGAGGCACAGCCATTTATGCTCCCCTGTTGCATGATAATGCTTGTCTCAACTTCCACAAGATGCGTTTGGCAGCCTGGTGGGACGTTGCCAGAACCTAGTCTCAAGCTGGGTAAGATACACAATTGGAGCTAAATTGCAACATAAATTTTAAAGAATTTCATGAAAAAGGACAAACTTGTCAGTGAACTTCACCACGATCTGAGCAGCAGTAATCTTATTTTAAAGCAGTAAGTGATCTATTGCCAGGTATCACATCCAGTTTATTAGTTGGAACTAAAATAACATAACTTAGTTGGCAGTTTATCATGCAGACTCAACAAAAAGTTTATAAGGTTCAGTTTACCTGTTTTTCTACTGAATCTTGGTAACTTTTCTAGAAATTTAGGCAAAAATACTTGCTGTCATTAAAAGTATAATGACATTTATTGAGCATTATAATGAGCTCGGTTCTGTTCTAGGTGAATTTCTGTGGTATATCCCACAGATTTTATTACCGCTTTCAATAGTAATTGTCAAAAAGAGTACCATATCATCTTTGTTGGTTGAATAATTTTTAGCTATTCAGTTGAGACCAACATTGATTTATTAATATAAATATGGAGAATTTAAGGGAAATAGAGCTTTAGTATCTGTTTATCCTAGGCTGTAACTCCGTTAAGTGGCACATAGCTACCCTAGGGTTTGTGGGTGCCTGAGTCACGATGGAGGCCTATGCACAAGAGAGACAAGGCTGCCTTCTTCCTCCTAATGCTAATGTCTATTCTTAACTCCTCTGTGCTTATGGGGAGAAAACAGATACCCAGGAGAAGCTAAAGAGGCTTGATAGTCCCCATACAACCTCAACAGTCAGGCAGGCCTGAGTTTCCCAATTTTAAGTCTACATGGGATCAACTGTATGTCCACAAGCTGGAAGACTTTTCTTCAAGCAGCCCATGGATCCCAGTCTGTTTCTAATGGGACAAGAGAGGAAGGGTTAACCTTCTGATTTGATTTCCAGTTGACAGCAACCCAGTACCACCTTTCCAAGGACCCATCAGGTGGAAAGGCTGATTGCTGAGGAGGAAAGAGCCATTCTGGTTGGACCAAACCTTAGCTTCCTTAGCAGAGGGGACCTTGCCTCTCTCCATTTGTCTCCACTGTTTAGTACAGGGGAGATGTTTACTAACTGCCTAGAAAAAGAATAAACAAATGAACAAATCTATTCTTCTTAGCCTTCACTTGAATTCTTCTTTCTTCTCTTCTCTCCCATTTTCTTTTTCATACCGAATATGATGGGGTTTTTTTTTGGGGGGGGGCGGTGTAGGGAGATACTAGGGTTTGAATTCACTGCTTCACACCTGTGCTAGGCAGGTGCTCTATCGCTTGAGCTATATCTTTTGTCCCACCTTGTAAGTTTTTCACCCATGGATACTGGAAGTTGTTCTCCCATCACCTCTTCCCAGCAACTAGAAATGGGCCTGGAATAGAATAAAGATTTGTGGACATACTTATGAAATTAAGCAGTGACAACAGAAATTGTCAGGATCAATTATATAAGTCCAAAAAGTTAAAACTATTTAGATTGGTATACCCTGATAATAATTCGTAGAATTTTAAACATTAGAAGAAAATGGCTTTTAAAAAAAAAAAAAAGTAGCCACCATGTGGGTATTGCTCTTGAAATGTTTGGCCTGAAATTTTTCTTTATTTTAATTAAAAGTTAATGTGCTTTATCTGTTTTGGTTGCTACCTAATTGTTTCATACAATTAGAATTTTGCATTTTGTTTTCTTCAATATCATTGAAGGTACCATTGGATACAACCAGCGAAACAGAATTGATACTCTCATGTATCTACTAGCCTACCCACAAAAACCCATGGTTAAAACAAAAACCATTGAGTTGATTGAGTTTGAGAAGTTGCCAGCTGGACAGAATGCGACTGTGGCTGTGATGAGTTACAGTGGCTATGATATTGAAGACGCTCTTGTTTTAAACAAGGCCTCCTTGGACAGAGGTAAGCGAATTTTCAAGGCTCTAATACCAAAAGTGCTTTTTCAGGTTGATTAATTTAAAAATCACTTGGTATCAAAATGATAATGTCAAATTTTAAATGATTTCAGATTTACAATATATAAACAGGACAGTTGTGTTTTGGTGATAACTTTTTCTTTTATTGGTGACTTGAGATAGTTTTTCAAAAAGAATACATACAGGAATTTGTTTATTTTCCACCAGGATACCATATATAAAATAAGTATTTTGAATATATTAAAAATATATTTTGAATAACATATTCAAGAACAAACCTGCTTGAGAGGGCATTTGCCCCCCAGATGGAAAGGCTAATTACTTATTGTACGTCTTAGCCCCATAATCTAGTGTATATATATTGTGTAATTTTTTTCCCTTTATCGTTGTGCATTATGGCATTTACATATGTTCTTACAATGTGTCAAATATATCATATTTGAATTCACCCGGTATATGTATTTTTTAACCAAGTGACAAAAGTTAAAAATGCACCTATGCAAACCCTCATGTAGTTGTGTCATGCTTTTCTTTCTCCATTTTATGACAGTTTACTTTTGTAGGCCACCACTTCATGATGTGCTAGCTGTTGCCTGATCTGCAAGCTGACTTTTCTATTCATAATCTCTGTTTCTCTTTTTCCTCCCTGGCATGCCCACTATGCCTTCCCCTTCCCTCTTTCTAGTTGCTAGGCAGCCATAATAGTACTTCTAGACATGTGTCCTTGGCATCAATGTTGGCTGCACTAATTTATGCCTCTTTTTTTTTTTTCCCTTCAAATGAAAACAGCCATACTTTAAAACTAGATGTTTTCCTTTCTGATTAACTGGTAACATTTATGTGGAAATCTGAAGACTATGTGATGTCTGTCAGAAACTGCAACACAATTTAATGGCCTCTAGCTTTTAAACTACCACCTGTAAATAAAATGTCCATTTGCACTTAGAAGAAAACACTTCTCTATGTTATGCAGTTCAGATTCTCACTGTACTCTAGCGTGTTGCATTTACTGGCTGTTGTATGACATTTCAAGATCATATTATGTTTCCAAACTAGCTGGCTATCTGAGCAGAATTTATTATAGTGACACACAGATTACTAGGAGCCATGATGACAAAGACTTGCTAAAAGACATACAGATATCCTTATCTGCTGTCTAGTTGTAGAAATTTATTTCATCCCACAGTCACTTCAAATTAAAACAATTACATTAGACTACTGAAATTTTATTTAGAAATCCACTTTTACCTGATTGATATTTTTTAAACTCACATACTCAGATTACTTGAAAAAGTTCCACTTTGTTGGAGAATCGTAATTAAGGGTTTCACAGCCATATATTTGTTTCATTAGTAATCACTGGCATTTAATCCTGAGATATTTTCCTGCTAAATGAATTTTGACCTGGCTCAGTCTATCCTAAGGAAATTAAAGAGGGAATCCAGTTCAGCATAACTACTTTTCCAAGCCACAGAGTCTTGGAAATTATATTTAGTGTTGAAGGAATGATCGACTGCTCTTTTGAGGAACTCCACAATTGACAGATTGTTGTCATGTTTTGTTTTTGAGGTATTCCATAGTTGAGCATTTCCCCCCTCTAAAGGTTTTTCTTCTGTCCATTTTGCTTTTTTTTTTTTTTTTTTTTTTTAATGTTGGTCTCAGGCTTTTCCCTCATCCATCAGATAGATGCAATCTGAAAGAATTAATTAAACTTCAGGACAGAGATGAACTATCTCTCCCACTAAAATCATTTGATTGTGTGTTCCTTTTATTCTCTTTCTTCTCTGGAAGAAAAAAGTATTTGTTTGCTTGCTTATTTGTGACTGCCCATAAATGCCAAAATCAGAGAAAATTTTCCAAGGAAACTTAGCAGAAGTTATACACCAGAAGTTTCGCACCAACGATCCTGGCTAAGGGGTTGGGCCTGGTCTTTTCTCAGCTTAGCTCCCAACTTGCTGGGTGTCTGTGGCTGCTTAATATCTTTGGACCTCACTCAGAGTGCCTGTGAAAAAGAAGGGCTGTGCAGGTGATTTCTAAGGCCCTTTCCAATGCTAATTTGTGGCTCTGTGTCACTCTGAGATTTCTCTTACACTGCTCCAGTATGGCCTGTGGATTTCCTGCTGGAAAAAAGTGGAGATGCCTGTGTTTGTATGGACAGTTGACAGGGGAGGGGCCTTAAGCCATTTCTCCAGGTTAACAGGTTGATACTTGGTTAGCCACGTATCAGGACTTGGCAGGACTGTGTCAGCCCTAGATTATCTAATTGTAGGACAGTTTGGGGGTTTGAGGGAGGGTGAAATGCAGTGGATTGTCAATAGCACAAATCCATGTTTCTTCATAGTTTCATATTATGTATTTTGAACTACTAGTAGTTTTGACCAATTTCGGTTTCATTTTAGGCTTTGGCCGTTGCCTTGTATATAAAAATGCTAAATGTACACTGAAACGATACACCAATCAGACTTTCGATAAAGTGATGGGGCCCGTGTTGGATGCCGCTACGAGGAAACCCATCTGGCGACATGAAATTTTAGATGCTGATGGTATTTGTTCTCCAGGTAAAAGCCTTTTAAAAACTAATAAATTTTAAAGAAATAAGAAACTTTAATGTATACTTTTAGAAATGAAAGTTAACCAACTTCATTTCTGTATATTTGGTAAGTAGGGCAGAAAGAAACAGCAACTTACTATACCGCAGTCTAGACTCAACCATTGAAGTCCTTTTCAGTGAATTCCCTTCCAGTCAGTTTTGCTGTACATTATTTTTTTACATATCAATTATCTATTCTAATTACAATTTTCAATCATAGAAAAGCCAAATTTTAAGGAAATGATCAGAATAGGATCTTGTCCCTGAATCTATACTATTTCTTAATTTATGGATTTTGCTTACAGACTGACTTTAGAATCTTCTTTCTCTACAGGGTGTGGCTCCGTTATAATTACAAACTTGTAATGAATTTATTGATGCAACACACAGCTCCCCCCCACACCCCATGGGTCTTACAGACTAGTGGGGAGGCTGACTTTAATCGAAGGATCGCACATAAACATACTTCAGATTGCACCCAACTTAAGAAACATGTGGGTAGCCATTACGCCATTGTGGCAGGAGGATCCAGCCTGCTTAGGAAGCTCAGGATGGCCATCTGCAGGGAAAGGGGCTGAGATCTGGAGAGCGGGTGAGGGTTAACGCCTAAGAGAGGAAGAGACTTCCAGGAGCACAGGGTCTTGTCTGGAGAAAAGGAGGAAGGGAGGGTGCAGTGGGTCTAGCCTAGGCAAGACATCACAGCCTTAGCTTATTTTTATTGTGATCCCTAAAGTGATGACGTGATTAGGTATATGTTTTGAAAAGATCATTTTGACTGAAGTGTGGAAACAGGGTTTGAGAAGGGCACCAGAATAAAGGAGAGACCAACCAAGCACTCTGTCAGCAGATCAGGCACCGTGCACATACCTTATTATGGTCGGTCCTGGGGTGGTCAGTAATATATTGATCTGTGGTTCCCCAAGACACACTTACACAACTTCCCCCCATTCTCTCTGCCTTTATTTCCTAGAAAATTTCTCTCACCCTTAACACTGGTTAGGGTGGCTTGAAAAGTAAGTATGGTAGGTAGGTAGTCTTTGAGCTTACCATGAATAGATGCAAAGCGGAAATGGGAGTACCAGCAAAGCAAAACCGAACAATGTTTTGATTTCCTCATTGTCCAAGTTAGGTTGGTAGTAACTTATAACTGTTTGAAATAATTATAAAGTAGTCCAAACCTGTCCAAATACCCTAAGAGGTGTATAAAATTGCTTGACTGAGATGACATTTCTCTTGTTAATGTAGTCTCCTAAATAAGTTTCTTAATTTTATTCACATTATGGTCTTAGTCCATGATTCTTAAAAATGGCTTACAAAATTACACATGAGCTTTGTTCCCACTGCGTGGACCCATTTCATTCTTTCCTATCTGGATTTCAAGTCTAACCACATAGTTTTACAGTCAAGCAATCTTTGCATTCTACAGATGGTAATGATATATCAAATACTCTTTTTCCTTTCCTTAGGTGAGAAAGTAGAAAACAAACAAGTGCTGGTAAACAAGTCCATGCCCACAGTGACTCAGATTCCCTTGGAAGGAAGTAATGTACCACAGCAACCACAGTATAAAGATGTGCCCGTAACGTAGGTATTGGTTATGCCTTGGTAAGACATAGAAAGGTTAGGAAAATTGTAAGTTTGATCTTGGTAGGTTGAAGAACTAGAAATACCAATCTGAGATACTGTTACTTGTCATGAAAACAGCATAGCATAGAAGATAAAACCAGGCTGTGGAGTTGTGTAGACTTTACAACCTGCTATGAGGTGTGACCCAGACAGGCAGGAGCTCCAGGTAGAAAGAACAGGAAAGTAATGTGTCATAAATGGGCCTGAGTTTTGTAGGATCAGGGCAGCTTGATGCTGCTGGATGTGGAAGAGTTGGGAATTTGTTCTGTAGCGAATGACACATCAGATTTGTGTTTTAAAAAAATAAGACACACTGACTCCAACACGGCCTCACCAGTGTACTTTCTAGAATAGGAAGTTCTAGGACTGGTTGTTATTATCTCACATGGGTAAAGCATTTAAACCCTGGAGGCCTCATTTTCTCATCTATGCAATGAAGCAGTTAGGCTTGTTAATTTCTAACTTTCCTCTCATCTCTGAAATAAAATACCACGATAGTCACCATACTGCGATGTAGAAACCATCTAGGAAAAAGAACAAGGGATCTGACCCTGCCAAGGTGGGCTGGTCTCGCTAAATTCAGAAGGAGGGGGAGAGTGGCATAAGAGAATGAGACTCCTGAACTGAGCAAGGCAGTTTCACAGACCCACCACACACACAGGTGTTGAGGCCTTCTCTGTGCCAAGCACTGTGCACATGTGCCAGGGGTACAGAACTGACATAAGCTACGAGTCTTGCTTGCATAGAGTTACATCCAGTTGGCAAAGACCTCCACACAAAAAAAGTACAGTGACTGCCATAATGATAGTGCTTCTTTGAGAACTTTTTTACTCTACCAGTTACTGTTCTGGACCTTTTACTAAAGCTACCCTTTTCCCTCCGTGAGCTCTGATCTCTTAATAGCTTAGTAGAAAGGTGTGGAAACAGAGGCAAGAAGCAGTTAGGTGACTTCCCAAGGTCACATAGCTATACATAGCAGAGGCAGGATTTGAACTCATACATTCTGGCATCAGATCCCCTCTTGTGCACTGTGTTAAATGCAGCAGTGTACGGAGGGGGCTGCGCACTTGTCTCTGGAGTAGAAGCACAAAGGAGAATGGGAATTTCACTTGAGGGAGAGTCCAGATGCTATCACTGGAGTCCCACAAAAAAAAATTTCTTAAAGCTGTAGCTGTGGGTATGCATGGTGGCACCCTTCTGCCCTGAAGGAGGAAACTTTTTCGTTCAAAGCCCATCTGTCCTTCTCCTTACTCCTAATTCCCTTTTTACAGAGACCTTATTCTGTTATTTCTGTCTTCTCATATTTTCAACCTGTTTTTTGAACAATTTTGTGTGTGTGGAGGGGGTACTGGGGTTCGAACTCAGTGCCTCATGCTTGCTAGGCAGACACTCTACCACTTGAGCCACCCCACCAGCCCCTCAACCTGTTTTTCCTTATTTCTCCCCACTAGAAAATGTGCTCAAATATTTATCATTGTAGGAAAATAGTAGCCTTTTCTGAACTTTGTATTCCTTTCTAGCCACCATTCTATTCCTCTTCCTTTCTCGGGTCATCTCCATTTCTACTTCTCCACCTTCCACTGGCTCCCTGTCCTCTGAACCAGCCTCCTGCCTCTTCATCTCACTGAACAGCTCTGGAGAGGTCACCAAAGACATCCAGTGCATTCTTTTCATTCAAGAAATATTTGTAAGCACTAACACTGTACCAAGAAGTATTCCATCTGCAAGGGGTGGCACAATAAACAAAACCAGCAGCAGTGCCTGCCCTGTGGAACTCATACCCAAGTGCAGGAAGACAGGCAGTGAATAAACAAGTCCAGAATTGGTTAGGTTTGCCAAACTCAGTGGATTCCTTGGTCCCAGTCTTGTGAACTGAGACTTTGTACTCTTAGTGCCTGGCACAGTGCCAGGTGAATTGATAAATTACATATGACCTTTGTATAGCATTTGTCACCACTGGCAGACCCCTCCCCTTGATTTTGTGACACCACCTCACCTGTGACAGACCCTCCTGTGCTCTAGTTGCTCATTCACAGCCTCCCTTCCTGCCTGCATGATTATGACTGTGTTCAAGCCAGTAGCTCTTGTACCTTGTCTGAATATGCTCCCCTACTTGCAGAATTCCAGGCTTCCACAGAGACATCTGGTGCTGGAGGTATGGCTCAAGTGACAGAGCACTTGCTTAATAAGCACAGGGCCCTGGAATCAAACCCCAGTACTACAAAAAAAAAAAGAAAAGTAACAAAAACAAAAAAACCCCTCTTCCAAAGAGACCACCACTGTCACCTCCATACTTAATTCTTGGGCATGTCAGCAGTGCACAACCTAGATAGGAACCATCCTCCCCGCCAGCCCCAAACAGGTTTCTCCTTGAGTCTCTCTCATAGTGGTGATGGGCACCTCCGTCTTAGCCAGTCATCAGCAGCACAAACCTGACTCCTTTCACCTGCCATGCACACCAGTTCAGCAAGTCCTGCAGATTTTGTCTCCCTGCTCTTCCTTCCTACTGTTTCTGAGCTCTGGTCCCCACTACTGCCCAGACTGTTAGTAATTGTTAACAGTTCACCTGCCCCCAAGCTTCCCCTCTCTTGGCTCCACATTAACTGCCTGTGGGATTTTTCTAAATTACTCATATGGCCATGTCACTCTCTTGGGGAAATAGAATAAAACTCTGAGTGACATTATTGTCTGTGAGGTAGGATACACAAGACTGCCCTCAGTGTCCTCACAGTGCCTCTTGCCCTCACCCTGCACACCAGACCCACATATCTAGGGAATCACCTCTTATCCTCCTTTGGGCAGTCACTCAGGATCCTCCCTCTGCCTGGTCAGGTCTCACCTCCAGGCTTACCTCTTCTATGGCAATACTGACAGACCTCTCCTCCCTGCACCATCCCGACCCCTAGCAACTGACTAACATTTCCTGGTCTCCATACCACTGATGTCTTGGCCACACTCCGCCCTCTGCCACATTGGAGGCAAGCTCCCTTTGTATAGGAACTGTGTCCTCTCAGTTATCTGTGTGTCCAGAGCCTGCAGGGATGGGACACTTACTAGAATCTTCATAATGTCTGTTGTATGAAAAACTCTGAGAGGCAAACCATGTGGGGAAAAAATAATAATGAAAAGCTGAGTAGATTAAAGAACTATTAAAGAGGTGGTGAAAAACTTGGAGTTGGATTTAATAGGCTCTACTCAAATCCCAACCCTACTCCATGAGGCAGGTACCCTTTGAGAAGTCACTTAGCCTATCTAAGCACCCGTTTTCCTTGTCATAGTAAGGGAATAACAATGTGGGATGGTTGTGAGAATTCAATTACACTATACCTGCCTCATGATAAATGTATAGGACTGTAAAAGGGAAATTGTAAAATTTGAATTTAATGTTTAAAAATGAAAGTTATTTTTCAGAGCATAAGATGAGAGTATCAAATTATTTTGTGGTAGGATTAAATAGAATATGTTATGGGTGATAAATTCACCAAGGGCACTTTAAAAACGGTTTTAGTGACTTTCTCTTTACATTAGTTACAAAGGAGCAACAGATTCCTATATCGAGAAGGTGATGATATCTTCCAATGCTGAGGATGCCTTCCTGATTAAAATGCTCCTGAGGCAGACACGGAGGCCAGAGATCGGGGACAAGTTCAGCAGTCGTCATGGGCAAAAAGGTAATTTGATTAGAACTGAGCATTCTGAAGAATTTATTAACCACACGTATATGAAATACAGTTTCTCTGTTAAAAGATTTAGTGCGTTTGAGAAATTACTACAGTGTTATCAGAATGATTAGTTTTATTTCTCAGTTTATAGTTTAATGACATTTAAACATATACAAGAGGGTTGCTTATCTGAGCTGTTTAATTCCCCTTTCATCCTCTGCCCAAAATTATAAATAACATTCTAGATATTGTATCTATTGAAGTACATGTGACAACAGTCATACTACCATTTTCTTCTAATGAAAGGTACATTTTTAAAGTACAGTGTGTTCTGTTGAGTCATTGTATCATAGGATATCAATTCTAGAAGATACCTCAGATTGCCTGCCCCCTTATTTGGCAGCTGAAGTTCAGAGCCAGGCAGGGGCACACAGCTAGTTGGCTGCTGAACTGGTATTAGAATCTGCTCTCCTGACCCAGTGCAATGTTTCTCTAATGCACACCAGTCCACCTCCATAGCTAATCCCATTTTGAGCTTCTCCTTTTATTGATGGCTACTGCTCAGGTTTTCATACATTTGTGGTTTTGTTTTGTTAAATCTTCAAGAAACATAGCACATTCGTTATTGCTTAACTCATTTTCAGTCGGATCTCATTGAGTCAATGTGCATAGTGTTTAAAAATGCGGAGTTTGTCTGGAGTTTGATTTTTGGCCATGCCTGTGGCTTAGCTTTAAGAACAACAACATCTAACACCCTTGTAACACTAACTATATGTCTGGCACTTTCCACGTACTCATTTGGGACTCAGACAGCTCTTGGAAGTACCTTCCATTATTATGTGCATCTTACAGATAAGGAAACAGGCACAGAGAGATTAATAGCTTGCCCAAGGTCACACAGTGTGGCAGAATTGATTTTTGAATACTGTCAGCCTCGATCCATAGTCCAAGATCTTAAAACTAAATATATAGGGGGCTAGGGGTGGGGCTCAAGTGATATACACTTGAGCCAAACATTGTCTGGCATGGGAGGGGCCCTAGGTTCAATCCCCAGAAGTGCAAAAAGCAAATAAGTAAAAAATATCTAACTTATAGGCCACCTTGGCGGTTAGCATTGTGTCTGACTTAGTAAGTGTTCAAGAAGTGGCAACAATGGTCATTAATATTGCTGTTCTTCTTTAGATAATACTTGAAATGCATTTCTTCTACTTTTCAACCTTGATTCTTACCACTGCTTATGAATTATAAATTATTGTAATATCTTGTTGTTAGTGGATTGGTTTGATGGATAACTGCTTGCTGTTTTTAACTTTATTTGCCAAGCTACTATATCAAGTATTACACTTTGGTCAAATAAATCCAGTCTTAGTTGTCACTGCCAATGAACTATTTCAGAATAAGATACTATTTCATACTAAAAATGTTTTTAGTTCATTCGACGGAAGCAAGATTATTTTATCCTGTCAATATTTTTAAGAAGTCGTTCCACACAGGACCAGTGGCTCATGCCTGTAATCCTAGCTATTTGAGAGGCTGAAGTCAGAAGGATCACAGTTCCTGGCTAGCCTGGGCCAAAAGTTGGCAAAACCTAAGCTCAACCAATAGCTGAGTGTGATGGTGCCCATCGGTTATTCCAGCTACAGAGGGAAATGTAAAATAGGAGGGTCATGGTCCAGGCCAGCCTGAGCAAAAAGCAAGCAAGACCCTATCTCAAAAATAATCAGAGCAAAAAGGGCTGGAGGCATGGCTTGCCAGTAAGAACAAAACTGTCTGTAGGGAGCTATTTCTCTTTTGTCATTGGCAGTTTCTGAGATGCACTCCTGAGTCATTCTGGAGTAACTGTAATCTTATTTGCAGCCTCATTTTACTTAACTATGGACAAGGGCAAAGTTTGACATCTTCTTAGAAAGGATCAACCCTGGAAGCTTTACAAGAATACACACTGTGGGCTAAGGATGTAGCATAGCAGTAAAGTACTTGCCTGGCATGAGCAAGGTCCTGGATTTGATCCCCAGCAAGGTTCCAGGTTTGATTCCCAAGCACTGGGAAAAACACCAAAAAACATATCTAAGAGAGTATCTCATTTTGAATCAATTTACAAACTTCCAATACCAAATCCTCATCTTTATCTCATTAGAGTGTTGTGCAGAGTTGGAGATTGACAAATATGTCAGTAATTATCCACTGTGTCCTAGTTCCACTAAACTTCTTAAGAGCAGAGACCAAGTCTTTAAATTCTCCATAGACCCTTCCTTGCAGCAGACAATAGATACTCACTTGATAATGGTTGACTCTCTGAATAAATAAATGAATGAATTGAAGTTCTCTTGACAAACAAATTCTCTACTTTTGATGGGCTAGTTGTCCTCAGGTCGTAGTGGACACTGCATGTCCATGTATGTGCTGGTGAGAGGAAATCCCACCAGATCAGGAAGCCCCTGGAGACATAGGCCTCTGTGTGAAATATCAGGAAGTCTTTGTGCTGTAGCATTTTTTCCAGACTGTTAATGTGATGGGGATAGTGTTCACTGACAGAAGTGATTTCTAACTTCCAGTAATCTGAAACAGTGGATTTTAGAGATGTGCTCACTTTTAGGGGGACTCTGATGTACACGTGTCTCTACGAAACTGGAGGAAGTCCTCCCAGGGTAGCTGACCTTTCACTTGGAGTGAGGAGTTTGTCTTGCTATTCCAGATGGCATTTAATCCAAGGGTAAAAACCTTCTGATTAGCCCACGCTCCCTTGATAGTGCCCTCTCTCACAGTTTCATTGGATTTATTGAAAAGATTTGGGGGCGAATGCAAGCAGACAGAAAAATAGTAGTGTAAGCTTTATCAGAGTGATGGAAGGGATGGCATACAGCTCTTAAGTGAACATATATTTTATTGGTTTTAATTTTTACCATACATTAAATGTATATGATTTTTAAAGCTTAAGATTTTTTTCTTTAAAAGGTGGGAGGAGTTAAGACTGGGGATATCACTAGTGATAGAGCACTTGTCTAACATTTGTAAGGCCCTGGGTTTGACCACCCACCCCCCAGCACCATGAAAAAGAAAATGGGAAGGGGTTGCGGTAAAAAAAATCAGCATCAGGCTAGGCACAGTGGTACACACTTGTAATTTCAGCTACACATATGGCAGAAATAGGAGGATCTCAGATTGAGGCCAGCCTTGGGCAAAAAGCACAAGACCCTTTCTAAAAAATAACTAAAACAAAAAGGCTTGGAGGTGTAGCTCAAGTGGTAGAGCACCTGCCTAGCAAGAGTGAAGTCTTAAGTTCAATCCCTAGTACTGCCCTCCACCCAAAAATAATCAGTCTGCCTCTCCTCCAGTACTGTCTTCCAGAGGCAGTTTCTTCCCATTTTTGTCTTCATATTTCTATACATTCTTAGACATATTCATTTTTGGTGATACTTGTTGTCTTCTTATTACAGTGGAGAGGAGGATCTAGCACTTTACTACCTCTCTTCCCCACACCTCACCCTTGCTCCCTGCATAAGATTATCATTATTTTGGGTCACTTACTAATTTAGATTGAATTGTTATGACTACATAGATAGTGTTCACTCTCGAAACAAGAAATTAATTGAGTATACTCAACATGAAAAACAGGGCTGGCAGAGTGGCTCAAGTGGTAGAGTGCTGCATAGGAAGTGTGAGGCCCTGAGTTCAAACTTCAGTACTGCCAACAACAACAAAAAAAAACACTAAAAAGTTATTGTTCCCATACTGAGCATAACTTATCCTTTCTAATAACTATCAGAAATGTTTCTTGCCTTCATCCAAATTGGCACCAGAAATTTCAGCACCTAAGACACACACCTTGTCTTCACCCAGTTTGTGCTACAATAACAATATACTTACATTGGGTAATTTGTAAAGAACAGAGATTTATTTTGTATAGTTGTAGAACCTGCAAAATCCAAAGTCAGGGAGTTTACATCTGGTGAGGGCTTTCTTACTGCATCATCCCTGGATGGAAGGTAGAAGGGCAGGAGAGCCCACTGGAGAGAGCAAGAGAGCTAATTTACAGATTAGCCCTTTTGTGATCAGCATTAATCCATTCATGAAGGAGGAGTCCTCATGACCTAAACATTAGGCTTCCAACTTTGTTAGGTTGGGGATTAAGTTTTCAAAACCTGCTTCTGGGAGAGACATCCAAACCATAACATTCCCTCCTAACTGATCAAACAAGTCCACTGAAGTTGTTCCAACCCATACAACTAAATACAGATACCCATGCATGTTAGCCCTGGGCACAAATGCTTATCTGCTTTAACAGATGCAGGGAAATCTGTGTGCTCAAATAGAATTCCCTACTGTGGGCTCAGAAGTGTCCTGGGCTCTCTAAGGGATAGGAAGGAAATTTAACCTGTGGCTAATGCCCATGAAGAGATGACTGTACACCTGAAGCAAAAAGATGGATATGAAGGATTACACAGTTCAGCACTGAATTGCATAGTAAAAACTAAATGATGGAGAAGTTTGGTGTTTATTGTAAACAGGACTCTTAGAGTTTGAAAAGGCCTGTTAGAAGTCTAGTCTAGATTCAGCTTCCCTGTGTAAGAGTTCCTTTTAGATTATCTTTGGCAGATGATCTACGTTGTATGGCTCTGTCCAGAGAAGCTTTGCTTCTTTGGGGCAGCCTGTTCTGTAGTGGAACCATTCTGGTGGTAACCAGTCTAAAAGACACTTTTCCCTAGTTTACTTCTGTAAATCCTGCCTTGTCATGTGGGCTATATTGGATAGACACATTCCCTTTTTCTTCATAGTCACCTTCTGTTCAGCATTTAAAGCCTTGAGGCTGAGGAAAAGTATAGCAGAGAGGTAGATGTCTTGAGCTCTTACAGGTGACTATTTTGTTCCTTTAAGCTTTGGCCTCCCTGTCTTTGAAGTGGAATTGTTCCCAAGGGTTTGTTACTGGTGGATATAATGGCGTACATAGAACAGGGAACACAGGGCTTGGTACACTGATAGCAGTCAGTAAAGGTGAGCTATTATTTTGGTCTGTCCCAGCTCTTCTCTTGTAGGCCAGAGATTAAGTGGGATTTTAACTTGGAGGGATTTGATAAAGATGTGAAAGAAAAGTAAGTGACAAGAGAGAGGAAGAAATCAATGGGACCAGTTGGTTGACTCAAATAAAGAGCAGAGGAGAGAAAAGAAGCCATAGAGTCTATTGTTTTAAGCCTAGCAAAGATGGCACCAATCTCAAATCAACTTTGTCTCTCGTTGAACTTGAGATTAAGAATATTAGAACTTGAGCCATCATCTCAAATCCTTACATTTGTAATTAATTCACCCATTGATTGAACTTTATGTACTAGGCACTGATCTAGATATTGGAAATACACGGGTAAACAGCATTGACATGGAGGCTGTCTGCTGTCTTGGAGTTTATGTCCTCTTGTGGGGAAAGTCACTGAAAGCAGTAAACAAAAATATGAATACTATAATCTAAGGTCATAATAAGTATAGTTTATGAAGGATGATGTAAAAGAGTGACTGGTTTAGGTGAGAAGGTATACTTTATTTTTTTACTTTTTTTCCTTTTATCGTTTTTACATTTACTTACACATGTATACATTGTTTGTGCCACCTCCCCCCTCCCTCACAACCACCCTAGCCCTACTTTTGGGAAGAACCTGTTCTGTCCCCTTGTTCTACGATTTTGTTGAAGAGAAAGCATGGGATATAATAAGAAAGATATAGCATTTTTTGCTAGTTTGAGATAAAGGTAGCTATATAGAGAGATTCCTAGTGTTGCTTCCATGTACATCTGTATTGCAACCTACATTGGTTCTTCGCTACTTCCTGGTCCCCTTCCCATAGTGGCCTCTGCCAGTTTAAGATTACTTTATTTGCTCCTCTATAGTGAACACATCAACCACATTTGAGTTTTAGGTTTCCTTTCCTTTCCATATTTCTCCCATGCACATTCTCTCCTTAGTGTGTGGCCCATGTCCAATAATTACTGCATTTGTTTTGGGTCTATAATCCACATTTGAGGGAGTACATGCAATTTTTGGCCTTCTGAGCCTGGCTAACTTCACTTAAATGATGTTCTTCAGTTCCATCTATTTACAAAGAAGAATGACAAAATATTATTATTCTTCATGGCTGAATAAAATTCCATTGTGTATAAATACCACATTTTCTTAGTCCGTTCGTCGGTAGTGGGGCATCTTGGCTGTTTCCATAGCTTGGCTATTGTAAATAGTGCTGCAGTAAACATGGGTGTGCAGGTGCTTTTGTAGTAACTTGAGTCACATTCCTTCAGATATATCCCTAGGAGTGGTGTTGCTGGGTCATATGGCAGATCTATGTTTAGTTTTTTAAGGAGCCTCCATATTGTTTACATTCCCACCAGCAGCATATGAAGGTTTCTTTTTCCCCCACAACCTTGCCAACATTTGTTGTTGGTGGTGTTCTTGATGCTAGCCATTCTGACAGGGGTGAGGTAGAATCTATGGCCAGGGATGGTGAGCATTTTTTCCTGTGTTTTTTGGCCCTTTGGATTTCTTCCTTTGAAAATTTCTGTTTAGTTCAGTTACCCACTTCTTTATTGGTTCATTGATTTTGGGGAAGTTTAGTTTTCTGAGCTCCCTGTATATTCTGGTTATCAGTCCTTTGATAAATAGCTAGCAAATATTTTCTCCCACTCTATGGGTGGTCTCTTCAATTTAGGATCATTTCTTTTGTTGTGTAGAAGCTTTTTAATTTCATGTAGTCCCAGTTGTCCATCCTTTCTCTTAGTTGCTGGGTGTTGGAGTTCTACTGAGGAAGTCCCTGCCTATACCTATTGTTTCCAGGGTATTCCCTTCTCTTTCGTGTACTAACTGCAAGGTTTTGGGTCTGATATTAAGGTCCTTAATCCACTTTGAGTTGATACTAGTACAGAGTGACAGGCATGGATCCATTTTCTTTCTTCAGTGGCTTGTAGTTGCCTTGTAGAGGTCATTTACATCCTTCGTTAAGTTTACTCCTAAGTGTTTGATTTTTTTTTTGAGGCTATTGTAAACGGAATTGTTTTCCTATATTCTTTCTCAGTTTGTTCATTTTTTGATGTATAGAAAGGCTACTGATTTTTGTAAGTTGATTTTGTATCCTGCTACATTGCTGAAATCTGTTTATGGTGTCTAGAAGTTTTTGGGTTGAGATTTTTGCATCTTTGAGGTATAGGATCCCGATGTCTGCAAATAGGGATATTTTGACAGTTTCTTTACTTATTTGTATTCCTTTTATTTCTTCTTCTTGCCTTATTGCTCTGGCTAGAAATTCCAGTACTATGTTGAATAGGAGTGGGGAGAGTGAGCACCCTTGTCTTGTTCCTGAGTTTAGGGGAAATGGTTTCAGTTTTTCTCCATTAAGTACAAGTTTGGCTATAAGTTTGTCATATATAGCCTTTATAATGTTCAGGTACAGTCCTTCTGTTCCTAGGTTTCTTAAAGATTTTATCATGAAGCAGTGTTGAATCTTATCAAAAGATTTTTCTCCATCTATTGAGATGATCAAGTGGTTTTTGTCTTTGCTTCTGTTAATGTGGTTTATTTTGTTTATTGATTTTCATATGTTGAACCACCCCTGCATCCCTGGGATGAAGCCAGCTTGGTCATGGTGAATGATCTTTCTGATATATTGTTGGATTCGGTTTGCCATTATTTTATTGCGGGTTTTTGCATTGACACTCATTAAGGAGATTGGCCTGTAGTTCACCTTTTTGGATGTGTCTTTGTCAGTTTTGGGATTGATATTCAAAAACCTGTTTATTGAAGGAAGTAACATTGAGCTAAGACCTCAAGGATAAAATGGTACCAGCCAAGCAAAATGTCTGGGAGAATTAAGTTCTAGGCAGAGAGAACCTTTAGGACAAAAGGCATGAAAGAGCTTGGTGTATTCAAGGAACAGAAAAATCTGAGACTGGCCAGGCATAGGTCTGAGTTGCAGCATGGCATCTGTGGTCAGAGAAGTGGGATAGTAATACATCCTTTTGTGTCCAAAAGAAAGGAGTTTGGGCTTTGTTCTAAACATACTGGGGACCAATAGGACTGTTGAATGGCATATATAAGCAAAGGAGTGCGAGAGATAAATTGGGACTGTAAGAGTTCAACCTGGATTCCATAGGGAGAGTGGGCTGAAGGAAGAGCAAGGAAGGAAGCAGGGCAACCATTGCAGTGACCCAGGAAAGAAAGGATGGTGGCCTTGAACTAGAACCACAGCAGTGGGGCAGTGGAGTAAAGTGAGTGAGTCCTAGATAAATTCTCTCAGAGCCAATAAGATGTGCCTATGGTTTAGTTGTTGGAAGAGGACAAGACAGGAGTTGAGAATGAGTGAGTTCTGTGGCCTAAGCAGCTGGTAATGCTGTTCACCAAGATGGGGAAGACAGGAAAGGAGTTTTAGAGGCAGGCGAAGGTAACATTGAAATGCCTATTGGATTCTACGTGAAGATGGTACATGGGCAAGTGAGTATAGAGTCTGGAGCTCCAGACTCTAGGGTAGGGGTAAAATTTGAAAGTCATTTGAATGCTGTTTATCCCAAAATTTATAGTATGTTATTTTTTGAGTATTGATAATATACAAGTATTTTCATCGGTATTCTGTCCTTTAACTTACATAGTTCTAATTGGAATTGTTTTTCCTACTATATAGAATTAGCAAATTGGTGCTCAGAGAGGAAAGTAGTTTGCCTAATACAGCTTAGTACTGGCAGAGCTGGGATTTGAATCCAGATCTTTTTTTTTTTTTTCATCCTGAGTGTATTGCCTATTCCATTAAGTCTGTTTAAAGGTGGCTCTTTGCTCTTCTGATATCCCACTACCACTGTTCCTCTGGGATTGCTGCATTCCTAGAGATTGACCCTTGGAAAAGGCACAGCCTTCTCCTGAGTCAATCCTAACAGTTCCTAACAGTCTTCTGTGAGTCTGCTCCTTCAGAAGGACATCTTCTCAAAATTCTCATTTTTCCTGGATAAGCCAGTTTACATCTACCAGTAATTCAGAATTAATGCTCTCCCCACAAACCTTCAGAAATGCCTGGAAGATGAGCTCCCAAGAGTTATATCTTTTGATATTCCTTCCCTTCTAAAGTCAATTCAGTATGAAATACTAACCCCACTCCTTTCTTTAATTGGGCCTCTGGTCAGGCTTTGGTAACTTTGATAAAAATTCATAATCGGTCAAAAATTTGAACAGATATAAAAGAAGTAAATTTTTGAGCCCTCATCTTTGATCCTTCTTGCTAGATGTGATAAAGCAGAAGAGAAGGGTCCTTGAAATAAGTGTTGGGGACAGTGATTGCAGCTGGTTCACTTGGAACCTTTATGTGCAGTGAACACAGCTGGCAGATATTTTAAGAATCCACACAATAACCCAACTCATAGTGCAGAGCCCAAAGAGGAACTGGGTCAGACTTAAAAAATTTGGATGTTGGTAAAATGTAAATGAACTGGAACTGTAGTCCATGATATCAGTTATGCTGCTTGTAACTGTTGTGAAATGAGCTGATAAAAATTTCAGTCTTGTGAGCTTTCAGGGAATAGGCATAGTGTGATTTATTTTCCTTTTGGTCCAGAGATGTTACTGAGTAAGAACAGTGGTTAGTTGAGCTTAATTTTCACTCTTGAAATGTAAAATTGTTTGGAAATATTATTTTTTCTGTTGTAGCATCACCTGCAAATTGGTACATAAGCCTTCTTTATAAGAAAATTTAAAGATTATTTTGATGTAGTATACTTTGTACACACCCTTTTTTCCATTTAGAGCATTAAATTTGTTGTTCTTGGTGTTCAGAAAGTAGCACAGCCCTGCAGATTGCCTCATTGTTTTGTTAAAAGTTTTCTTTGACAATGCTATTATTCGGGATTCTTTTTGTACATGCATAATATGTAGGTTACATTTCTGTACCTTTTTTTGGGGGGGGGGTATTGGGGATTGAGCCTAATGCCTCTTGCACTAGCCTCTCCAGATTAGAGGAGAATAGAAAATTTGGTTTCATGGAACATGAGCATCAAGCCTGATCACTTCAAAGGTGGTAGAATAATTCATAGCTCAGTGAAGCAAATGTGAAGAGGAAGCTGAACTGCAGTAGTTACATGCTATGTGGATGAAAGAGCTCATGAAGAGGATTGTCAAAGACAGAATGAATGGGTAAAATGGAACCAGAGAATCCACAACAGTGGCATGTGATAAGCCAAAACTGAATGTACTTGGTCAGACAGGCCCAATAAGCAACACAGCCTCCTGTACCCTCAAGTGGAAGAAAACTGACCAGACAGAGCCAAGTGTTGAAAGAAGGAGAAAGTTTTATAAAGCCATTGTCACGTCATAAAGATTTCTCTGTATCAGAAGCAGGCCAGGTTCACTTACAGTACACTTTATACTTGAGACACTTTATAATGAGACAAAGAATCCTCATGAAGTACAACCTCCTTTAAGTCTCTATGAGGTCAGTTACATATCTCATCAGTAAAATGCGGTGAGTTACCTCCCTCTTCTGTCACCCTACAGAAGAGCCTTCGACAAGAATCTGTAGAGCACATTTTTAGTATGCACAAGTTGGTGAAGGTTAGATTATTCAGTAATAACGTTCCTCAGACCAAAGCTGTGAATGTGTTGTATGTTTGTTTACAAAGGAAGGAAAGTCTGCCTTGGGATGGTTTTGAGTTCACTTGGGGAGAAGCCCTGAAAACCTGAAGTCTTGATTCCCTTTTCTGGGTGTTCATAACTCTGGGCACCACAGAATGAAGCCATGACTCACAGAGCCTCTGCATCGTGTTGTTCCCGAGGGAAAGCAGAGCAGAACAGGGGTCTGGAGTGTCCTGTTGTATTTTCTCTTCACATTCTTTCATAATCAACTTTATAGACAGTTAAAGATGCAAAGACATTCACATATAATTCTGATTAGAATCGCATTTGGAGCTAGACTTTCTGTTAAAATAGAAATAACTTATTACATAAGCATCTTTAACTTTGGTATAAATTCTACATGAAGGAAACTCATTAGGGACAAATACTTTTATTTTTAGCCCATTTTCTCTGGTGACCAGTGCACTTTGTAGAAGATTTCCTCATCCAATTTTTTGTGTTTTAGTTCTTTAGCAAAAATAATATTAGCCTGGGGAATCTCCAAGTTAAGTTTCATTTCAGTATTCAGCAAACAAAATTACTGTATTTCCAGATACCCTCCTACTATTGCTGCCATTCACAATGAGGGAGGAAAAAGTGGACTCCTTTGATGTGGAGAGAAAAAAAAAGCAATATATCACTTCTCTGAAAGAACATTTCTCAGTCTCTCATGTGAAAAAGGATTAGTATCTCCAACAAAGGTCCTGTAGATCACAGAATCGGGCAGCAATACCAAACAGTATTCCTAAGGAGAGGAAAAACTGTATTTGAGCAAGAGTGTTTGTCCTGGCAAACAGAAGCTTTTTAATAACTGCAAATCTGAGATAATGGCATACGCTCCTCCATGTCTCCCCCACAGCCTCAAGGACCAGACAGCTGGTTTAAATGGACTGAAGTCAAACTTTGTTTTGCAATAGAAGTGTAGTCTTATCAAAATGTAGTTTTTCACTTGGTAGCTCACTGTATCTGTGTATCTTTGGCTAGCAAGGATTGTGTATGTATGCATAAAATTTTTTAGAAGATTCAACTTTCAACCCTTCCTGTTCAAAAAAAGTTCCATTATAAGGTCACTTGCCTCTGTTTTCCATTAATAAGAGTTATTCAACAACCTGCTAAGTTAATTTATTAACACTGCAATTGAATGTTCTTAGAATAAAAGAAAACCTACCCTGACTATCCAGCACATTAAAAAAAATCCTGTACAGTATTATAAAGAGGTTGAGAGAAGAAAATGTTTATCCATGTGTGCCAGAAAAGCCAAAAAAAAAAAAAATGTATTTGTTAAACGAGTTCTGATTAAAAACTAGTTTTTCCAGACCTTCATTTGTTTTTTGTCTTTCTGTATTGTTTTCTAAAGTTGAGAATGACAAACTCCTGACTTAAAGTCATAACAATAATAACACCTTGTACTTTTGTAGCACTTGAGACTATCCAAAATCCTCTCTGTGAGGCTGCAGCTTCAAACAGTCTGGGTGTCTTTGCCTTATCCTGCTTGAATGGAGGTTTCTAAGTGGGAGGAGAGGGGAGGGCTGATAGGGCTAACTGAGCCGCAAGGTACGGTATGCATGTGATGTCCAGCATTCCTCAGTGTGAGTCCAAAAAGAATCCCAGCTACTCTTTAATGTTAGAAATCAGGATTATTTTGCCCATATAGACACCTATTTTTAATAGATTTTATTTAATTTGCTTTTTTAAGAACCAAGTTTGGTCTTTGGTAGCTAGCCTTGTAACCCTCTGACCTTTCAGTAAATATCCAGCTAAAGCTTTGAAATTAGGGTGTTTAGTGTTTTATGGCCCAGAATAAAAATCTCTAATTCTGTTTCCAAATAATGTAGCCTCAACACATTTTATTAAGCTCTTGACACATTCAGCCATGTGTATTTTGTAAAGTTCCTATGGTTATTGTTTTACAATAGCTGCTTCCAGAAGCATTGTAAGGGTTTCAATTAATCAGCCCTTTGTGTGCTTCAGACTATGCAAATTTATCACATCAAACCATTCAACTGCTCATGGGAAAGCCGTGTAAAAACTGTATTGTCTTCTAGCGCCTCCTCTCATTTAGAGTGATGTTTTAATAAGAAAGCTAATCAAGTTTTCTTATGCATTATTTATCTGTTAACATGTAAGGAAGAGCCGAATTAAAATTATGTCAACCGGGATATGGCAAGTGATGTGATAGATCTGGAAGTGATTCAACAACAGAACAAAGCTAATATGATTCAACAGTTTTTTGTCTACCCCATCCCCCTTGGGATTATTTAAGGTGGTGGTGTGAAAAAGAAAAGGTTAATTTGATCACTGGAAAGGGGGAAGGGAAGAAGGAGGAACCACCTGTGTTAGCCTTCATGTTTTTCTTTAGAAATTTACATTTGTGACTGTATTAAGGCCCATAGAGATGAGTTAGTTCAAAGCAAAGCATTTCTTACTTAATAGGAACAGTCAAACTTGAAAACATTCTGGCTTCTTCTTTGGCCCCATTTTGTGGTACTTTCAGCAGCAAGCTATTTCCCGCTAGAAGCCTGCAGCCTGCCCTGGGTAGCTCTAGAGTTAATAGGAGACAGTGTCTCGATAATGGTAAATGACCTGAACAACCCAGGGAGGGGTGAGAGCTTCAGCCTCCTCAGCCACAGTTGGCACAACTGCTCCTGGCCCTTTATTCATTCATTAAGTTGGTCTCCTTTGCTTTGCTAGTGTGCTTCCTGCTGAGAATAATTAGGTTTCTTATATAATAATAATTCCTGGTATTTAGATGCAACCTTCTTCTAAGGATCTCTCAGACATTAGCTCATCTGTTCTTCTAACATAATTGCCTCATGAGGTAGGTGCTAATTATTCCCATTATAGAGACCAAACTACTAAGGCTTGTCCCTGCTTTCTCTCCTCCCCTTAACCCCCCACCCCCCAGGTAACACAAAATCTGTGGAACAGCAGAGAGTCAAATTAAGGTCACCCGATTCCTTACTGTCCTGCCCTCCACTGGTCTGAGGTGTAAGGACAGATGAACTCTGTAGACTGCGTTTCCTACATTCATGAGCCTCATTAACATTGGGCCATTAGCAGGCTGTCTAGTCCTTTACTAAAGCTAACACTCTTGCACTGTGACTGTAGTGAAGACGCAGAGCATCACTTCACCCTTTCTGCAGCACAGAGTGTTATTGGCCTTATCTAACAGTTAAGTATCTGTCAAAAGTAAAAGCAGGTGAGTTAGACTTTGATTAGTATGATTTCAGCAGCCCCTCCTGCCAGATGTGCTCTGCATCACTTAGAGTACTTGAATGTGGCATGAAATTGTACACTCGTGTTAGTTTCCAGTACTCACTAGTATTAATCTGCATCAACTACATCTTGTATTAATCTGCTTCTGCCTATTTCCACTCGGCTCTGTACCTCTTTCTTTCCCTACCACCTCACAGTACTTGTCACACAGCATTTGCTCAGTAGCGACTAACCTGGCCACCAACAAGTAGAAAGCCATTTGCTTGTCAGCTCTTAACATTTTGAAGTCACATCAGAAACAGCTCATGAGTCAAAGATGTCATTACAGTTCCTTTTGCAGTTAATATCTACTTTCCTGTCCTGATAACAGTTCCAGAATGCTTTGATCTTTTTTCTTATCTCTTTTCTTATATTCTTACCTTTTATCTATTCCATTTAAGGTAGTCCATTACAAAGATCCAGTACACTAAAACCACTATTTTTAAAGGCCAAAACAAAAATGGTTTTGGGGTGAATCCGTCTATATTTAGAAATACTTTTTAAGAAAACTAAATGATTCATAAGGTCAACCGGACTTTTTGCTGAGCAAACCTATTCTTCCATGATTTCTGTATTGCTCTGTAAAGGCATGAAAATAGAAACAGCAAGTTGGCATAGGAGCCCACAGCATCTGCCCTGTGACCCTGAGTTGATCAGCATCCACTTGAAGCTTCTTAGGACTCCCTGAATTCTATGTCTTTATGTCTTGAAGTTTGGATTGGTGGTGATGATTCTGTTTGCAGGGTATCTGCAGGACCTTTTCATTCTAAATTTCCCAGATGTCATTCTTCCTTACTACCAATTTGTATTTGTTAAAAGTTCTGTAGTTTAGACTGTGGTCTCATTCCCAGTTGGTACCCGTGAGTGCATTAAATGTTCCAGGGCATGTTAAATTGGTGTATTTGCATTCTACTGCCAGGAGGCTGTGCTAAACAGTGGGGTTGAGACACCAGCAAGGGCTGAAATTTTATTTTAAAATCTGAAATGCTGTGTAAGCATTTAAGGTATGAGTGGGTAATTGTCTCCCAACAGCTCCCATTAGATATGGTTCATTTGTAGTCCATCCTCTTTCCAGGGATCCAGGGGAGTGTTAACACACAAGTGTACTGCATATCATTTACATTTTTAAGCCAGTGCTAAAGGAAACTTCCATAATTCTCAAGAGTTCTTAATACTAGGATGGATTTTATACTCTGTCCCTGGAGAAAGCAGTTTTAATTTTTCACTGGAAAATAAGAAACCTTCCCACTTTGATGAAGTATTTGAATACTTCTGAAACAGAGAAATACCTTTTTTTAAAAAGAACAGTCTAGTTCTAAGATTGAGAACTCTCTTTTTACTCCTAATGAATTCTGTCAAACGCAAACTTTTAAAAATCATCTGTCTAACTTAAGATTCGAGGTCATCAAATTCTGTCTAAATATTTTGTTTTAACTTCTAAGCTCATTATGGCCTCTTTGTGTTAACTTGTATTAAAATCTGTCAGCTATGACTGGTCTCATAAGCACAGTCAGCGGACCAGAATAAGTTAATTATTTACTTGTGTCACTAGTGCTCTTCATCTAATGAAATGCACAGCTGTGTTAGATCTGCAGTTGGATGTGTAGCTTCCATTGTTCCACAAGTCAGCAGAGGGTAGAAGCCGCAATGATGGAGAGCCCTCAGTTCTTTCTGCTGTTCTGGCTTTCTGTGTCGATTTCATGGATCTTTTATCATTCACTTTCACACAAAACAAACAACACAGGGCTGTCTGCTATGGGAACCATCTTGGCATATAAAAGGGTTTTCAGAGCCTAAAGTAATTTTAAGTTAGCGAAGATTTAATTTTTGGCTTACAGGTGCCCTTGGTTCAGATATAGCCATTCCTAGAATGGAATAAAAAAAAATTGAAAGCTACTTATGTGTATTTTTGTTTTATAAAGGGTCAGAAAAGGGCAGATAAGAAAACAACTTCCCAGAAAGGAAACTCTGCCCTAAATATTAACCAGATTTTAAGCATTTCTGAAATGAAATGAAAGCATTTCTTTCATTTTAATAATATAATGAAGTTCAATTTGCTGATTAAATGTGTCAACTAAAACTGAAAATACAGAGTGCAAGTCGTCCTTCCTCCCCCAGTCCACGTACTGAGGCTTGCTTCTTTAGTCAGTCTCTGGACCTCCTGTCCCTCACTCCCACCTTCTCTCTTTGGAGGGCGGACGGGCAGCCTCCTGAGCTGACGCCAGCATCCTCCTGTGAACTGCTGCTGCTGGGGTACTGGGTTTTTTCTTTGGTTTTGTTTTTCAGAGGTATAGCTAAACCCTCCCATCTCTTTACCAGCCAAAATTGCCTTCTCACCCAGGCATCCCAGGATCCCTCTTAGGAATTGTTGTTTTCAACATTTTGTTCACTGCTAAACAATGTTGTTGTCGGTGCACCTAGATTTACAATTTGATCTCTTTCAAAGAAGATTTCTCAGTAGCCCTAGGGTTTTGTCAAATAATTTCAGTGTGGAGAAGATGGAGTTTTGGAGGGAAGACAAAAGGGTCACACACTGTGCTTGATGTAAATTCTAACACATTGGAGCTAAATTTGAAATAAAGTGAGTTGAATATTGTTTCTTTTCTCCATGTAGGAAAGCATGCATTCTTGTAATGAACAAAAACATTGGCCAAAAAGCCAATTAAAGTAACTGCACGCTGTAGAATTAAACTCTACAAGCCTAATTATCATCTTGTTGGCAGCCACAAAAAGTCAGAATATTAATAACCAATATTAAATAGGCAGATGGCATTCTTTCCCTTTAGACCTCAGTTCTTCATGACTATAAAAATGATAAAGATTTCATTTTAAAGTAGTCAGAGAGGCTAGGGATATAGCTCAGTGGTAGAGCACTTACTTAGCACGTGCAATTCTCTGGGTTTGATTCCCTAGCACCAGAAAGAAAAAATAAAAATGAATAAAGTAGTTTGAACAATTACGTAGAAGTCAAACTGAGGAATGAAAAATTTGAGAGCAGTTTTTTAGTAAGTGCAACTGCTTCTAACTCCACACATAAGGGAAAGGAATTTTCTCTTACTGTATAAGCATTTTTTCCTTAGTTCAGTGCCGTGGTACACTAGTTTTGTATTTTGAAATTATGTAGATGGTGGGTGTCAACCTAAATTGCACCCCTCTTCCTCCTCCTAAGAAAATTAAGCCAGAAGAATTAAAAACTATTTAGCAACAAAATCTCCCACAGCTTAGAAAAACTTGAAGGGGTAGAAATGTACAGTGGATTTAAGAGAATCTCAGTATTGTGTAAAGTTGATAAGTTTTTGTCTTACTTTGTTTTAATCTTATTAATTCTAGCTTTCTCTCCAAGAATGATTGGCATTTAATTTTCTTATTGATCTTTACAGTCAAAGATCATTTTTAATGTGCCATAAGCTATAGGAATTTAAATTCCTTAAGGCAGTTTAAGTTCAGCCTGAGAAGCCCTGTCAAGAACCAGAAATCCAGCCTGTGCTTTGCAGCCAACAGGTAGCCTTGTTAGCCCATCATCCACACACGAGTACTTCTTGTCAGTTTTTTAAAACCACATTTTACATATACCTGTTCAGTCAGTTCTGTGTTCAGAGGTCAGAGAATTTGGATTGCTAAGATTTGGGTGCAGAAACCAGCAGATCATGAACTAGCTGAGGAGGAGCAAAATTTCTGCCAGCTTGAAGTTCAGGAACGTTGGCGGGCCCAGGACAGCCACCGCTCTCTGGTCTTGGTGGCACCGGAGGGTGGGCAAGCAGCCTGACAGCACCATTGTGTGTTGTGCCAGCAGGACAGTCTGCAGACTGCAGTGCTTTTCTGCCAGGAGAGTCGCTTATTGAACTGTTTGTTTCTTAGAGTTGCTGGAAATTGCTTTTGTTACTCTCGGTAGAGCCCATGGTGAAGGTTTTAGAAGAGTGGAAATAGAGATAGCAGCAGGGAGATCCCAATTAAGTCCTGTATACTTCCTCTCTGCCCATTTGCTTTACATGCCATGAAATCTTTTCTCTCCCAGGTGTCTGTGGCTTGATCGTCCCCCAGGAAGATATGCCATTCTGTGATTCTGGCATCTGTCCGGACATCATAATGAACCCACATGGCTTCCCCTCGAGAATGACGGTCAGTTACCTTGAAGCTTTTCAGAGGCACCACTTTGAAAGAAAAAAGCAGGCAGTTTAGTGACAGTGAGTGGAAGTGATGGGATCCTGAAGGTGGTTTCTTGAAAGAGCCCTGTGACCCTTCCTGCCTGATAGGATTCTAGTCCCTGTCACTTCTGGGCCACTCTCCTCTGCAAAGAATGAGGAGCACATCTGCACTTCAGAGTCTTCTGAGTGGAGAATTTGGCCCTCAGCAAAGAGAACCCATGTGCTGATCCTACCTTGGTCTCCCTTTCTGTGGTCACTCTGTAATCCTGGCTCTACCTCTACCGGCTATGTGGCTTTGGACAAGTTGCCTAACCTCTGTACATGCTTCCTCATCTGGAAACAGGAAATAACAGTAGGGGTTTGAGAGATAGTAACTTAGATCACACATGTCAAGCTTCTTCAAAGGATCCTGTCTCACAGCAAGAAATTAACAAATACTACTGTTCATTTATCACTATGTTAATCATGGTAGTTGAAACTGCCTTTGGGGAGAATAAGCTAGAGATAAATAAGCAAAGAGAAGTCCTGTGCCACGAGGAGAACTTATTTAATTTGTTCACTTCCCACAGGTGGGAAAGCTAATTGAGCTGCTGGCTGGCAAGGCAGGTGTGTTAGACGGCAGGTTCCACTATGGCACCGCATTTGGAGGAAGTAAAGTGAAAGATGTGTGTGAGGACCTCGTTCGCCATGGTTATAACTACTTGGGGAAAGACTATGTCACATCAGGCATTACAGGGTGAGTGCGCTATTGAGCCATTAAAAAAAAAAAAAAAAGGAATGGTTGTGTTAGGATATGGGGTAAGAGCCCTCAAGAAATACACTTGAAGGTATAAGCTTCCAGGACTGTACCTTAAGCCTTAGAAGTAAGACTCTACTGTCTTAAGAAATCTGATACAATAAAATCAAAATTTAGAAAACTGATAAACTGAGGAGGGCTTCTGTATTGGTAAGGCTATAATTTTAAAAGTAGAAGAGATTTATTTTAAAAGAATATGGTATCTACTTTATGGAACACATTAATTGTATACAAACGGTTTCCTTAACTGTTGAATTTCCTCTGCATTTATATGATGAAAATCAGATGACCACTGTTTTGACACATAACCTGAGGCCTAATATTTGCACTTGTTCAATAAAGTTGTGTTAAGTACCTAATAGGTGTCAGGCACTAAGTGTATAGCAGTAAACAAAATCAGACATGGTTCCTCTAGAGCTAACTGTTTACATTTGTTACTAGCCATTAAAGAATAATAGGCATAAGGTAGCTTTTCTGCAGGGCCTACCCTCACTAACTAATTTAAAGTGGGTTTTTGTTCTTTGTTTCTCTCCCTCTCCCTCTCCCTCCCTCCCTCCTTTTTTTTTGCTATGCTGGGAACAAACCCAGGGCCTTACACATACTAGGCAAGCCCACTACCATTGAGCTACATCCCAGCCCAGTGACTACCTAATTTAAAACTACAACCTAGTACTGTCCACTTTCTGTTTCATTGTTCTCCATCACGCCTGTCATTATCAGATATACTCTATAATAATGCTTTATAATACTGTTTTCTCTCCCCAGCTACAGTGTAACCTCCATGAGAGCATGACTCCTGTGCTAGGTTTACTGTTCTAGTTCCAGTGCTAGCATAGGGCCTGACACTCAGCAGGTGTTCCAGAAATGCTTATTGAGTAAAGAAATGCAGGCAAATCAATCCAGATACAAATAGCTCTCACCAGGTGAAGACAAAGGCAAGGTTAGAAGATCCTGTGAGGAGATTGGTAGTTAAACTGAGACAGAAGGATGAGGAGGATAGGCCACTTGGAGTGTTTGATGTAGAGGAAAATATGTTTAACACTTACCAGGTAAGTTCTGAGAACTAGAGGAGGCCAACTCAACTGCCATGCTGTGAGGAGGCAGCATGGAAGCCTGAGGTGAGGTTGGAGAAGAGAAAGAACCAGGTCAAACAGGCAGAGTAAGGGATCACCCTATCCACCTGAGACAGAGACTCCTGCAATTACTGTGAATGGTAAGGTTTTAAAAACATGGCTCATACAGTGTTTTAAATACCAATCCATTCCTTAGCTTAAGAGACACTTAACGTACTTTGTGCCAGATAAGCCTGGGTCATAGAGCTCTTACTGTTCTTCTGGAGTTGTCAGCTGTTTAAATGCAAGTGGAACTCAGCTGGAAGCATGTGTGAGGCTACAGAATTCAGCTGTAGCACTGCAAAGAGATTCTCAGATACAATTATGGCTCAAATCTGTACCTATTAAAAATATGGAGCACTTTTTCAAATGATCTAGCCAGACTGTGACAATATGGATTTCTTTAAGTGCATCATACTTGAGATGTTAGAGAAAATCTCATTTCAGGTAAAGGCTAATGGTCTGTTTCAAAAAACACACTTGGTCATCTTAGTATCCACCCAGAAATAATGCAGTTGACCAGAAGTGTCCAAAACCACAGGATTTTGTTGGAGCTTCTGAATGTAATTGTTTTAAAAGTTGAGGATGGATTGTCTCCTGCCTGCTGTGGACAGCCACAGTGTACAGACCCTTAATTCAAAATTCCACAGAGGTCCCACCAACATGTCTGCCTACTGGCTTTCATCTTTGTTCTGGAAATAGCTAGGAGCAGAAATTGCATATGGTTTTCCTCTGGATGATGGGATAGCTTTGGGTAACAGAGTTCCATAGATTCTACCATGAGCAACTATGTAATTGAGAACTAGAATCATTCATTAGTAGAACTGGAAAGACCCTTGGGCTGATTGCGCACCTTGATGTGCATCCAGGAAACAAGTTGTGCAGTGTGTGTGGCAGACTGGGACAAGATCAGGGTCTCTCATGTCCTCTGCACTGTGCCTTCTACTCAGCTCTATGACTCCTCAGGATCAGCTTGTGCCAAAGGACTGGATAACTGCAGAAGCCTTGCTAGCAATGCAGACCTGGGGAAGTGGGCCACGAAAGTAGGGCCATAGCCTGCAGTTGCCTCTCCACTGTCTCTCGATGTCTCTCTGCTGTGTCTCTCGCTGTCTCTGCTCTATCTCTGGCCTCCTTTGCTCTTCCACTGGGCACCATGTTGTGACTCAGAATGGGCTTGTTGTCAAGGGAGCTGGTATGCAGTCAGGAGCACTGGACCTGAGTAAGTCTGCACAGCCCACCAGCTCTTCCTTAACCCCGCAGACCCTCAGGGCCTGTTTCTTCATCTTCAGAATGGTGCCTTGTACGCTCTGCCTTGTATTGCTGTGTGGATTAAATGGCACTGGAAAGTGCTCCTTTTCCTTTGAGGAAGGACATTGAGGCCATTAAAAAGATCCTGAAAGACATCCATCCTCTGGTTTTTCTTGATCTAGTCGAAAGAAAAAGGGCTTTTTCTCTCAAAGCACTTGTACACTCACTCTCTTTAATGGGCATTTATTGAGCACTACTTGTATGCCAGGTATGGTCATAGGTGCTGGAGCACCAGTGACAAAGACAAAGGGCTCATCCTCGCACAGTTCACTTCTTTTGGGGAGGACAGGCAATAACCAAAGAAATAATCAAAGCATAAATAGCAAAATGTGGTAAGTCCATTGAAGGGCCAGGTGGAGGCAGTATGAGGCAGTGGTGCTGGGGAGGAACAGCAATCAAGGAGTGGCTGTCTGAGAAATGCACTGTTGGCAGAGCCATGCAGAAGTTTCAGGCAAAGGAAACAGTAAGTGCAAAGGCCCTGAGGCAAGGACCTTGCTGTATTGAAGAGTAATGAAAAATTCAGTGTTGCTAGAATAAGATGAGTCTGAGGTGGGCAGGAAACTAGATTATGTTTGGCCTTATGGCCAAGATATACATATGGATTCTGAGCATGAGGAGAAACTGTTGGGGAGTTTAAAGCCCAAGAGTGACCTATTGTGATTAACATTTTGGAAGGAGTCACCCTGGCTTGTTATGGGAAAGTAGATTGTTTAGGGATGAGAGTAGCAGCAAGGAGACCAGTTAGATTACTTGTGGTGGTCCAAGTAGGAGACAGTAGTGACCTGATGAGGGCAGTAGCTGTAAAAGAGGAGTCATCCTAGACATAGTTTCACAGCCTGTTTGGTTTTATTTCTTTATGAAACTATTATCTTTTAATGTAACTGTGATACTTTTATACTTTTGGATCTTTTTATTCACTATGGACTGAGAATTACTCTGTTAGTGACAGTTCTAGAGAAAGCCGTCTCTTGACGGCTCTGACCTCTCTTGCAGTGAGCCTTTAGAAGCCTACATCTATTTTGGCCCCGTGTACTATCAGAAACTGAAACACATGGTGCTGGATAAAATGCATGCCCGGGCCCGGGGACCACGAGCTGTCCTTACCAGGTAAGAGAAGCATTTACCTGATGCGTGATTTCAGTCAGATTGCCTTGCATTGCTCATATGTTGTGGTGATGCTGGTGTCACCACACCCACCACGCTGCCAGTCATAAAATGCATAGCCCATAGAATTACAAGCAGGTCACAGACCTGACAATGCAAGTGGATAGACAATACGTATGAGACGTCAAAATTTGGAGTGTTAGGGATTTAAAGGAGTCATCTCTGTATGACCAGCATGAAAAAGTAGCAGCTGATTAAAAATCCTTTCACAGGTCCAAGAACAACCTAACGCAGATGTTTTCTGTATACCAGTTTGTAATTGCGGCCCTGTCAGGTTCATCTATTAGAATGTGTGTATACACATGACTACTTACATGTCAGTATACCTGCGTGCACCCATGTATACACAGAAAGCATACATAATCTTATCTGGCAGCTGAAATCACAATTGTACTCTTTAAGGAAGTCTCTTACTGGAGCGGAAGGTACTTGGCCCTGGACACTTGTTAAATCAGCTCCAGGAGGGTAGGGTCCACGTGTGCCTGCTTCACCTGGGCCTCCTCAGTTCCAAGCATGATGTCTGGGTTTGGCAAATGGGTAAGTTTGCTGGGAAAGGGGATTATAGTCAGCCCCCATGTCCACAGATCTCTATATGTGGATTCAACCAATCACAAATCAAAAGTATTTGCAAACTTTGCATCTGTGCTGACTTTTTCTTGTCAGTAGTCCCTAAACGATACAGTATTGCATTAAGTATTACAAGTCATCTAGAGGGATTTAAAGCACAGTCATGCTGCATAGCAACATTTTGGTCAACAGTGGGCCACACATACAGCGGTGGTCCATAAGATTAGAGTGGAGCTGAAAAACTCCTATCACCAAGTGAAGTTGTGGCCATTGTAACACCACAGCACAATCGATACTCATAGGTTTGTGGTGATGCTGTTAACAAACCTACCACATATAAGAGTGTAGCCCATACAATTATGTATGTGTCTAGTACATAATACTTAATGATGATAAGCACCTATGTTCCTGGTTTTTGTGTTCACTATACATTTATTATTTTAGAGTGTACACCTACTATTAAAAAAGTTTACTGTGAGCAGTTTTCTGTATTACACCGCAGTAGCCCCATACATCTGGTGTTTACCTTGTCTTTCGATTGCACCTTCATTGCATGTTGTTTTGTTCATCAAGACATCCAGGTTTGTATAACTGTGCTGTGATATTTACACAACAGTGAACTGACCTAACAGTACATTTCTCTGTCCATATTCCCATCGATAAGCAACACATGATTCTCTGTGGAAAGATGTGCATAGGTTACATGGACACATTACGCCATTTTTTATAAGGGCATTGAGCATTGGCAGATTTTGTTATCCACAGGACCCTGGAACCAGTCCCCTGTACATATTGAGGGAGGAAAGTACTGAGTATTGCTTTTTTCCAGTTGAAGGAGCATAGTCTAAGACAGTGGTTCTCAACTGGGATGATTTTTTACACCCAGGAAACATTTGGCAATGTTTGGAGACATCTTAGGTTGTCACAGCTGGGGGGTGGGGAGGGAGTATTGGCATCTAGTGAGTAGAGGCCAGGGATAACTGCTGAACATCCTATAGTGCATAGAATGTGTGCCCCTTCCCCCACAAGGAGCTAACCAGCTCACTAAGTCAGTAGCGCTGAGGAAGAAACCCTGCCTGGGAGCCAGATAGATGTAGACAAGGTCTCATGACACTTGGTAGCATTATCAAGAGCCTTGAACAGATCACTCTGCTTCTTTCAGCTTCAGTTCTTCTCACCTATAAAGTAGAGGTGATGCCCCCTATTTCATGGGGTGCCAGTAAACACAGGATGTATACAATGCAGATCCATAGGTGCTTGGTAAACACCTGGTTCCCTTCCCTCTGTCACTGAGGATTTCTTACATTGTATATTGCCAGGGCTGGGGGAGGGAGGGAATGGGTAGCAACTAGTGTTTTGGGCTTTTTTTTTTTTTTTTTTAAAGCCATTGAGGAAGTTAGATGACTTGATTGCTTGACCATGTAACAGCAGATGCATATTTCTGTGGAAATAGTAGACATGTGCTTAAAATTGCAGAAAAGGGAAGAGGAGCCAGGATTCTCAGGACAGTAATTATCTCAGCAATGAGACCCTACATGGGTTGGGTGTTGTCCCCTGGATGCTGTCCTTTCTTGAACATTCACATCTATGAGAGCATCCAAAAATATCTCATCAGAGTCTAAGTGGTTATTTCCTTTTTTTGCTTTATTGTGTAAAAGAAACCATTACTTTGGTATCACCATGAGACTGTCTCAAGGGCATTTGTCTATAGCCAGTTATCTCAGGTGGTTAAAATACTAAGTGTTGGATCTTGCCTTCATGTGGGTAATCATTTCACCTTGTTCAATGACTTCAGCTAGATAAAGCATCTACCCACGGGTGGTTCTCCTAACAGATAGGGACTGTACTCAGTGGTGGAATTTCCACTGTAGTATGTTCATTTGTACCTTCTTGTAAAGTTTGTCATGTAGATTTTCTTTTAACAAATAATGTACCACTTACTTAACTTCCCATGGTAACTTCCAACTATAACAACAAAAGCAGTGTTAATGTTTCAGCTATGTTGCAGGCACTCTGTTAATCTTATTAATTCTTTTGGAGTCTGGAAACATCAAAGATGAAAAGGTGCACAGAATAAAGCAAACACAGAGTCTATAGTCCATCCTGCTCAAAGAACACCTCTCCAAAGTGTCATTCCAGAAGAAGCCAGCCAGGAAGCTTCCTTGCTTTTATTTCCCCCACATAAGTTGTGTGTGTGATCAGTTCCTAAATTGTTGAGAATCCCCTTTACCTTCATCTGTTGCTCCTGGATGTTCATTCTCATTCTCATTCATTCATTCATTCTCTCTCTCTCTCTCTCTCTCTCTTTCTTTCTCTTTCTCTTTCTCTCTCTCTCAATCTAACAATAACAGGCTCTGGAGCTCTAACAGGAATTCCTGGAGCCATGTTTCCTCCAGAGTCTGTTCTGCTTTTAAATAGCAGAGTACTGAGACATCGCTGTAAAAAAAAAAGCTCCAAGACATTTCCCCGATTGAAGACTATACTATACTAATAACAACAACGCTGATAACGGTAACGCTTACATTTTCTCATTACACGCTAATATGTTACTGCATATTATAGTAAATATGCAGTTACATTATTTTATTTAGTAACCACAGTATCACACATTTTCTCTCTGGAAGCTCTTTGGAGTAGGTAGTAGTATGCACTTTTCCAAATATGGTGAGAGAGGCTGAGCAGCATTCCCAGGATTCCTGTGTGGTAAGTGGTTTGGCTCCAGGTGAGCCTTGCACCAGTGCCTCGTGCTCTTCATCAGCGTGTGGTGCTGCCTGTCTGCTTAGTACAATAATAACATTTGTCTGATAACTTGTTTCAAAGGCAACCCACTGAAGGGCGATCTCGTGATGGTGGCTTACGTCTTGGGGAAATGGAACGTGACTGTTTAATCGGGTATGGAGCTAGTATGCTGTTGTTGGAGAGACTAATGATCTCAAGTGATGCCTTTGAAGTTGATGTCTGTGGGCAGTGTGGACTTCTGGGGTATTCTGGCTGGTAAGTAGACACTGCATGTCTCTCGTCCCCTGCTTCTTAAGTCACAGCTTGAGGGTTGCCCCTGGATCCTGCCCACGGTCTCCAGTCTTTGCCTGCAATCACTAACATACCCTGCCCCATCCATGCATCCCTTTGACTGGTACTTCATATGTTCCCGTTTTGTTTGTGTAATGCGCTGCTTTCTACACTACTGGAGTTGAAACTCCCGGGAAATACAGGCTTCATATTCCTTTCATGTTATCGCAAATAAATTTTATAACACTATTCACTAATAAAATCCTTGTTAGATGTTAGAATTACAGTCCTCTTGAGAGAAAACTGTGTTAACAGTCCTCATTTGTAGCTTCAGACCCAAAGAGCCAAATAATTGTCCCACATATTAAAGAAAATAGTAACAGAGTTAGGACCAAGACCTGAGGCTCTAGTCTCTTGCTTGTACTATACTTTCTGCCATGGCAAGCTGCGTCACATGAGGACCATACATTCTGTGAGGGCAGAACCATGTCCATCTGTCATTCACTCTGTAGTCAGAATCTGTTCAGTACCAGGTACTCTCCTGGACCCCAGCAATACAATGGTGCATAGAAGGATCAAGGCTGATCACAAAATTCTTTCTGCTAGTTCATTCTATTACATTCTGTCTCATTGACCCCTGCTTCTCCAGCCTGGGCCCTGGTGAGCACTTCATAAAAAAGTAACTGCAATACTTACAGGATTGACCATAAGTAAATTATATAATTTGTAAAGTTTACGGTTTCTATGTAGAGCTTGGTGCACAAAGGCCAGCTTAAGGGCTGATACTCTGTTTTGTGTTTGTGTTTGTATAGTTGCAGAACCTTTTCTATTTGTGGTGATTCCACTCTACCACCAAAGAATAAAAAACTCTGCATAGGTTTAGCCATGATCCAGAGCTCTGAAATCCTCCCATAGACAAGAGAGCCAGTGGTTCCCAATTTCTACCTGCTCCTTTATCAGAAGCTAGCCCTCATAAGGTCTGAGGCAGGTTCTGCAGGGATGGGAAACAGCCACAACACCCTCAGCACCCTTCATCTGCCCTGCCCAGAGTCCTTAGGGAGGGACACTCCTCAAAAGATAGTGTGTGGCTCAGGTGAGCAGCCATTGCTGGGGTTTGAGGAATGCATGAGCCACATCTTCCCCACTGATTCCCCCCCTGTTTCCTTCCAGACAGGGTCTCAACCTCTTGCCACCCTAAGCTGCCAGTTTCTTAGTTGGATAAAAGCAAGTAAAGGTTCAGAACAAGGGGTCTTCTTAGAGCATGGTGTATGCCTTGCCATTCACCTTTCAGTGAATTATCGTGTGATCCTGCTGTAGAAGAGTTGATGAGTCCCGTCTGTAAAGAAATCATTTCATCCTAGAAACAGAAGAGGTAGCCACTTGCATGCAGTTTGTTCTTTTCACAAGCTTGCAGAGATAGGGCGACATTCTTCTGAGAATAAGCCTGGCTCTTTCTTATATCAATGAGATGGGGGTTTGTTTCAGTCTTGAGATGTCTATTCGCCCTTTGAAATGCATATTGAGCTTGCTTTTTGTAGTCTGGGCTGTGTAACTAAAAGAAAAAAAAAAGAGCATAATAGGAAGATGTCTGGAACCTAGTTCCACTATGCTTAAATCTTCAATGTGGCACAAGAATTTTTAAGTAATTGACTTTGCAGGTATGGTACCAGAGTCATTTCATTAAAAATAGAGGTCATAACAAAAAGTTTCATTTTCTTTTCCTCCTGTTTGCATTCCACTACCACCACCACTGAAAGAAAAAGAAAACAGTAAACAAGTTCCACTTGTACCCTTTGAAACCTCCCCCTCTCTTCCGTTGGCTTCTCAGGTAGATAGATGGAAACAGGAAAAGTGCTGCACAGCATTATTCTGTTACATTCCTGTCATCTTTTCTGCTTCGCTTCTGTGTCAAATACACATTGTCTGGTGGCCATGTCTGATTTCGAAGCTCATATATTCTGTGTGTATTCTATGTGAAATCCTTTGGAAGAGACTTAGGTTATACAGTTTGAGGGGCTTTACAGTAATTAGACCTTAATACACTGTATGTCTGATTTTGAGTGTCCTACTTACACCCTTGTTGCCAACAGAAAAAAATCCTAATCCATTCTGTAGTCTAGCTGCCTCCTCACACACTACTTTCTGGCTGAGCAGCATAATAATGATGCTGTCATTTTTCCCATCATTACCTGATCGTGTGCCTGGCCGAGTGGAAGGGGAGCCAGTGAAGGCCTTGGTTGGAGGAAGTCGTCCTTTAATGAGCAGCACAATGAGGCAGGGTAATTAGAGCAGTTCAGAACCTTGGAGCGGGCCTTTGTGGGCGATTTGCACGTTAGTAAGACATTGCTATGGGGAGGTTTACAGTAAGACTGTTGTTCCTCAGAGGACATGGAGGGCAGAAGTCACAAAAGAGAGCTCCTATTAAGATAATTAGCTCATAGAGAATATTTCTCTGGACAGTCATTTCTCATGTGAGGCCACAGCCTGCTCTTGCTG
The DNA here is from genome assembly GCF_047511655.1 of Castor canadensis. Lineage (NCBI taxonomy): Eukaryota > Metazoa > Chordata > Mammalia > Rodentia > Castoridae > Castor > Castor canadensis. The sequence goes on from NC_133393.1 coordinate 142,497,810, forward strand.
CCTTTGTCCTAAAAAATCAGTTTATTGTGAGATCGTTTTGGATATGTCTGTGTATATTGTGTATTTGTTGAAATGCAAGGTATCCAGTTCCATAAATGCTACATATATATAAACATTTTAAATGATGGAGAACTAGTTAATGATAGGGAAGATTAATGGACTATTTAAATAATGAATAGCACATATGGAAATTTTAAATAGATTAGCTTGCAGTGGAGTCATAGTGTAAATATACTAGACAGGCGATCCAGCAAGAAGTTACCCCAGTTCAACCTGTTTCCCCAACTTAACTAAAGCACAAGTACAATTGCTGAATAAATTATTCACCGAGGCACATTAAAAACAAGTCTTCAACTTGAATGCATTAAAAAGGTCTTTAGGCAGTCATTAAGAAAAGTTCATATGATTACTGAAGTTTGTATTATTAGTAATATTAATACTGTCAATGAACTGAGTTCCCAACAGTATCTAATACCAAGCTGCCCCTGCCTTCTACCGTCACATGTGGCCAGGGTGCCTCCATCTCCCATTCTGCCTCCTTGAGAACTTCTAGCTCTCCATATGTGCTCACCACCACACCAAATTCTCAGTCTCACTGCTTGCTTTTCTTTTCTAAAGTAATAAAATTTTACTTTTCTGGATGTAGAAATGATCCTTGCTCAATGTTAAATATTCAAAACTTAACAAAAATTGAAAAAGTGACAGTCACAGTAACTCCTACCACCCAAAGATGACCACTGTTAACATTTTAGTGACTCTTCCTTGGGACATCTCTGATTGCTTGTAGTTCTTTGATTTTTTACTTTTTTTAAAAAAATCCTTTCAAGATTCTGACAAGAACAGAAAATGCAAATATGCACATTTTAAAAGTCTTTAGAAACTTTATATGTGATTTTGGGGACTCAGAAACCCATCTGAGGGCTCCGTTGGAACCAAGATATTAGCGAGCAGCTTTTTTTCACAGGACAATGACCTGGACATCTTTTGTTTCAGTAAATATACTGTCACGTTGAATGGCTACACAGTATTCTTCTGTATAACTGACCTACAATCATAGAACCAATGCGTATTGGGCATTTGAGGAGTCTCCTGCTTATGCTTTTACAAATAATACAGCTGTGAACATTTTTTGAGGTCCTATTTTTGTCTGAAGCCTGGAAGATTCTCCCCAGGGAATCTTCTTTAGTTATAGTCATGAATTAGAACCTAAATTCAGTTCCCTGGCCCTTCCTGAAGGAAGAAAAAAAATGCTAAATGGAATAGCTAGGATATTGGTTAGGAGCCTGGGCTGACGCAGGGATTAAGTGGGAATATGTGCAGATGCACACACACATATACACACACACATTTCTTAGTTTTGCACAAGGGACAGCCTGCTGTAAGTATAGGAGCTTCCAGTACTAATAGAAATACCCAAGCCTGAAGAGCATACCTTTCAAACCTTAAATATCTTAATGACAGAAACCAAATTATAATTATTAAGCATCTTACTTAGAATAATGTAATAGTTTAGTAAATGCATGTCAAACACGAGGTTGATTGCATCTGAGTATATCTCTGATGGTTCATAGGCAGGTGTTTTGTGTTTTAGAGAAGGCCTAGAGACGTGGTAGCAGCTGACTCAAGTCGCCTGCTTTCAAAACTGGAGAGAGTCATGGTGTTTGTCCTAGTTTGTTTTTTGTTTTTTTGTCTTTTGTTTTGTTTTGCTTCCCTGGATGTTCCTTTGGCACATATGAACATACTTGATAACAGGACTGACCACTTAGAAACAGAAAAACCAGTGATGTGACAGTAGACCTTGGTAGAATCCTCTCTTGCTGTGTGTAGGCCTTCGTTTCTGAGCTGCTGTCCCTCTGACACATGCTGACTTGGGTTTCAGGTGCCACTACTGTAAGTCCTCGTGCCATGTGTCCTCCCTCCGCATTCCCTATGCCTGCAAGCTACTCTTCCAGGAGCTGCAGTCCATGAACATTATCCCCAGGCTAAAACTGTCCAAGTACAATGAGTGAGGAACGCACAGAAGACCGGGTGACCAGGCAGTGCAGCGGGATGCTGAAGGGATTGAAGACCCTTTCTACTCCTGTGAATGACTTCTGGGATTATTTTATCTCAAAAACAAAACAAAACTGATAGAGAAGCTTTTTGTGTTCAGAAGACTAATTGGACAACTTGATCAGTGAGCCTTGGACCATGGAGAGATGCCAACAACACGGAATGGACCACAGGACATGACTTAGAGAATAAATCTTTCTTTATGCTCTGATATCTTGAAGTTTACCTATTAGAAAGGCCTCCCTCCATAAGAGAGCGCTTGGGTTTAAATTCCCCATGGTATCTTCAGGTTAACAAAAGCCCAGATTCTCTTGAGACTTGTGAATGTAAACCATCGCTCGAATTGGTTGGCGTGGCATTTGTTGGGGTGGCTGGTCCTGAGTGGTGTGTGGAGGAATGAGGACTGCGTGAAGCTGACATGGCAGCAGATGAAGCAGTGGCTTTCATGTCTGGCCCTGTGAGGGGACACATTTTCCCAACAATTAAATCTTGCCTTTATACACCCAAACTTTGTGGTTTTAATCTTGTTGAGTATAATCAATATATTCCTACCTGGTTGAACAAGAATGACATCTTTTCTTACAGACTCAATCGCAACTGTTTTGAACCTCCATAATCAGACCATAAGATAATAGTAAGTACCTGAATCTAACTCCATGCACACTTTGTCATATTGTGTTCCTTCCACTCCTACCAGGATGTTAGTTGTCCATCCTCCTTTTTAATCTGACAGCCTTCCTTATGCATTTCTAGTTTGTTCTTAACTGCTCTGCCTAGAAGCCAGATAAATATTTGCATTAGGATTGTTTATAAAGTAAGTCAGAGAAGCTTTAAGTAAAGATCTAGGGCTACATCCCCAGTGTCACGTTGAAAATGTTCCACAGAATATTAATAGGTGTTACACACCAAGAAGAATCAAGCTCCAGTGTCAAAATAAGGCTGAGAAACTGAGTTTAACCAAGTTAAACGTGCCACAGAACTTTTTCAAAACCTTTGTTTACCTCAGGCTATTGTTTAATAGGTCCCTGCAAAACTGGTAGGAGGCTAGTCAGTGACTTGAGGACTCAACCTCACTTCATTTTCTTCACAATAGAGGTGCTGTAGAAGTCAGAAAGACTTCTCTGTCCCCACAGAAGGAAGGCCACTTCACAGGTGGGCAGGCCCTCCTCAGCCTTCCCTTCAGGGACTCCCTCCATGGGCATTGCAGAGGCAGACAGGTTTGATCTTCACCATTCCGGTTGTTCCTTCCTTTAGTCTAGCTTTATAGTTCTCAAAATTGATGTTGTGTGGAGATTACTCTTGGATTGTGTATACGATCATACTGTGCTTTATGGGCTATTTAGGGAGTTTTCCAGGGTGATCTTGACTCTGGTTATGTGGCAACTGCACTTACCAACTCCATCAACGATGCAGTGCCCCACAGTATGTAGCACACCCTGTCAGTGAACACTTGAGCGTTTGGAAAGAATTATCATTCAGTACTATGCGCTACAAAAGTAAGAAGAGAGGAGGAAGCCGAGCGCCAGTGGCTCAGGCCTGTAATCCTAGCTACTTGTTAGGTAGAGATCAGGAGGATCATGGTTAGAGGCAGCCCTGGCAAAAAGTGAGACCCTATCTCAAAAATACCCAACACAAAAAAGTATTGGCAGAGTGGCCAAGTGGTAGAGCACTTGTCTAGCAAGTGCGAAAACCCTGAGTTCAAACCCCAGTACTGCCAAAAACAAGGAAGAAGAGAGCAGTGGTCAGTGCTGAGGATGAGCCCATCAGAGTCACAGGAGTGTTAGGGCACACTGACAACATGCATTCAAGACTTGGAAGCACTTCACAAGTATGGTTATTCCCTTATTGCAGCTAAAGAAACTGAGGCAGTAAGTAGCCAAAGGACTCCCCAGCACCACACCACTCAAGGGAAAGGCAACAGCTTTGACAGGCTTCCTCACTTAGGAGACTTTGTTTTAGTTTTATCTATGATTCTATTTGTGAGTCACCAAAAGTGACATTTTTTTTAAAATACTGTATTTTTTGTTGTTTTGTGGTGCTGGGAATCAAACTCAGGGCCTTTTGCATGCTAGGCAATTGCTCTGCTGAGTTACATCCCCAACTCTTTTATTTTTATTGATAAACATCTTTTCTGGAAAACCTTTCCAGGCCATTCTTATCATTTTGAGGGAAATCACCCATCCTAGGAAATCTTAAGTTCACCAAGTTTACAAGAGTTAGAAAGTATGGGATCCAGATTGAGACGTCCATAGGGAGAAACTTCTGTCAGGTTGGTATTTGAGAAACTAGCAGATACTACACTGGAATGGTTGGTTGTCTCTGAGAAATACTTGAACAAAAAGAGGTCAGAGGGGCTGGGGATGTGGCTCAGGGTAGAGCCCTTGCCTGTCTGGCATGCCTGAGACCCCAAGTTCATCCCCAGCACTATAAAACAAAGAAGAAGAAAAAAGAATTGGCAATTTAGTCCTATAATTTTATTTTTTTAAGTTATTCTAAGCTGCTTGTTTTAAAAACTACAGTTAGGTTTCCATTTCTAGTAATGATGGAGTCACATTTTACCACTCAAAAGGCATTTTTTTTCCCTTCTGAAGGCTTTTGCTAGGGATGAGGCTAAGAGCCTATGACCTTGACATGAGCTTTGGTAGAGTCAGTGGGGCAGACACCACAGTGGGCTCACAGTTGCCAGAATACCCTGACTACAGAGGCAAAACCCCAAATGGAAAGGCAGGTCACGGGGATGAGTTCAGCTTCTCCACTTCTCCCATGGATTTGTTGGCTGGGACTGCCATGGCAGAATACCACAGCTGGGGTGATTTAAACGGCCAAAACTTATTTTCTTACAGTTACGGAGACTCAAAGTCCAAGATGAGGGTGTTGATGGGCTGGACTCAGGTGAGGGCTCTCTTCCTGGCTACTGCCAGCCACCTTCTCCCTGCACCTTCTCACATGGCCTTTCCTTGATGCACACAGGTGACAGCAAGCTTAGGTGCCTTAGGTGATTGGTGTCTAACTGGATTACAGTCCCCTTCCTCTTTTCATTTAATCTTAATTACTTCCTTAAAGGCTCTGTTCTCCAAACAGCCACACTGGTGGTTAAGGCTTCAACATGTGCATTTTGAGGAAACAGTTCAGTCTATTTCCTGAACTATTTCAAGGATTTGCCATTTCATAACAGCACAGGCTGAACCGTTGGCTATACCTATTAAAGCCAAAATGCACAGCATTTCCATCCCCAGATCTGTGTCCAACAGAAATGTGTACTGTGTGTTATCAGTCTGTGTGCACAAAAATGTTTCTAGCACTATTATTCGTGACAGCCTCTATTGTAAATAACTCCTGCCCAATAACAATAGAATAAATACAATTTAATCCCATTGTATTTAAATACAATGGGATATTATATAGCAATAGAAACGATTACAGCTACATATAATTTCATGGATAACCTCCTAAATATGGTATTGGGCAAAAAAACCCAAAAGATTCCTTGTAAGTTCAAAAATAGTAAGAATTGATATATAAGAAGTCATGAGTTCCCCATGCAGAGGAAGATTGATAGCTGAGGGGTACAAGAGGGGACTTACAGGGTGCCGGTAATATTTTTTTAACTGAGTACTACTTACACAGTTGTTCATTTTATGAAAGTTCACTAAGCTGTATACACAGGTTTTTCACTCTTCTGAATGTTATTCTTTAATAACTAAACCTACGAGATGAGTAAGTGGTTAAGAATATGGGCCCCAAACCTGAGCTTGGTCTCTTCACTTTACAGATATATTACCTTAAATATAATATATTGTCTTTGCTCTTTTTGTTTTCCCATATTCAGAACAGAACTGTTATACCAGCACCTAAGGCTCTTTTTGAGATGAAATGAGATAAACAGCTTTGCATTTACAAATGTCTGTCTTGTTTCCATTGTATCCTACACCCTAGAGCAGCCCTCCCTCCATAGAGCGAGCTTCAGGCAGAGTGAGGACAGGCAAACCAGGGCTCCTTTGGAGAAGGAAGTTTGGAAACTGGGATTGAGCACAGAAGCCATAGAGGTTTTGCAAACAGTATTTGGGACAAACACCCAGTTTATCAGCGACAAGAAGGAAGGACAGTCGTGGAGTTAGAGAACACACTTCCACTGACATCAAAGCGAGACCTGCTGTCGGCCGGCCAGTCCCAGCTTAGTTTCCTGCAGCCCACAAAACCAGTTCTCAAAACGCTTCCATGTGGGGAGAGTCAAGTAAAGGATTGTTTTTTAAGTCCTTGATTGGGTGCTACATAATGGGATAGTTTTCAGCTGCTTTGGAGCATTTTTGGCCAACACCTTTATTTGCAGTAATGAGTCACATGGGAGAGAACGCGCCAGGGCTGGTGGCTGGCCCATTCATCCCTAGCCTTCTAAGTAAGAGGGAAGCCGGTTTCTCAGAGACCTGTAAATAATTCCATTGTGAAATGGATGGTCAGAAAAGTGACTGTAAAAATAGCACCTCTTTACCGTCCATCCGTCCATATTTACTCCATATGTGTCTTGAAAACTGTATTTCATTTGTTGACTGAAAGTTGGATTTTTACTGCACCAGCCCACACAGCCAAGGTTGGTGGGAAATTAAAGGCACACTTTAAAGAGGAGGTTTTAATGGGAGGAAAAGAGTGACAGTCTGGAAGTATGTACTGTTTGTTACCAAAACCAAGCCACCAATTTGACTTCAGACACGGGCTCCAGAAGCAATTAAGAGATTTGCTTCGGCAAATGAATTTGTGATCAGAATGTCATGGCAGAACATTTCAGAACGACCTGCAACATTTCCACTCACAAGCCTAATGTTTCACCCCATGGTCAAAGGAATTAAAGTGTTTTCAAATCCAGGTAATAACTGCTGTTCCATGCACAATTAATTTTAAGTCTGGTTTACTCCCCACCATCCACATACGGAGATAAGGAGGGGTATGAATAAAGTAAAACAAATGGTGAGTCCAAATCCTTTGCACTGGATACTGGGATAAAGTTTTCACTCACACTTTTGATACATCTTAAGTGGTGTCATGATGAATCCGCCATACTTCAAATAGTGATTCCTATGGACCCTGTTTGAAGAAACTAGAATAATAATAACACCTTCTCAGGTTAAAGTAATGATGACATCTTTGGGAGAATAGGGTAGCCTGACTCAATTGGGATGCTTGCAAGCCAGTGGTTCTCAAAGTGCGGTCTGTGGAACCAGCAGCCCAAACCTACAGACATCGAGAACCAGTGTGGGGAGAGCCCAGCAATCTGTTTCATCAAGCCCTCCACGTGCTTCTAATGCAGCCTAAAATTTGAGATCCAGGGTCATAAGCTGTGAGAAGAACTTTACATCCCACCCTGTCTTAGATCTTTTGGACCTTTAGGGGGAACTGGCCTCCTGCTTTTCTTTCTCTTTTTCAAGGCATGACTTCCCCTTAAGCAGCATATTCTATTGGCCTGACTTCCCACAGGGCCTTGACCTCACTGCACACTTGGGCAGGTGCCTGGGCGCATGTTCCCAGCCTGCCCCGGACTTGCACTGCTGATAGAGACTCTGTCCAAAGGCTATTGGCACAGGAGCTATGTTTAGATAGGAGCCATTGTTCAACCTAGGATGTGACCTCTCCCACTTGCTGACTGATTTCTGACTCTCCAGCCCTGGGTTTCTGCTTTGCCCCTCTGCAGCTTCCTTTCCCCTCTCTGCCAGAGCTACCTACCATTCCCACAAAGCTATGCCACACCAGGGGTGACCTTTCTGAATGACTGTCCAGAAGGTCACAGTTAACTTTCCCCATTCCAGTGGTTTATTTTACAAAGCAAACAATCATTGCTGGTCATTTCCATCAGCTGCCTAACTGCAGGAAGTTCCAAGACAGCACCACCTTTCCCAAAGCACTGCACTAAGCCAGCAGAGGTGTTCAGTGCTGCACAGCTCCTCTGGAGCAAGGCGAGTTTGGTGCTGAGGTTCTCAACTCTTTCCCAGGTGGCTGAGCTTGCAAGATCAGGGAGCCCCAAAGTGGCTTACCTTAGAGCAGCCGTCCTGAAAGTGAATGGGCAAAGCTGTTGTCAACCAAAGGAAAGCCTGGCCGGCCAGCCAGCCTTTCTTGTGTTCTGCACACGTAGAGAGACCCAGGTTCTCCCACTGACAAGCTGAGTCTCAATTTTCTCAGCTGTTCAAGACAGTATACCCTTTCTACCTGCCTTGTCCACCCCACGCAGGCTTATCCACGAGTAAGACCAGTGTCTGCCCCCACAGATTTGCTAGGATAAGTAAATGAGTTAATTCAGGGGCAACATTCAGAAACAGTGCCTACCCTGCTTAGCAACAACGATTACCTTTTCTCTCTTTGTATACGTAAACATCAAACTGCACCAGAGTTTCTCAACCAAGGTACCACTGAAAGTTTGGGTTGGGTGATTCTTTGCTAGGAGGGCTGTCCTCTGCCTCTACACATAGATGCCAGGAGCAGCCCCCTCAGTGTGACAATCAGAAATGTCCCCACACTGGGCACCAGTGGCTCACGCCTGTAATCCAAGCTACTTGGGAAACTGAGAGCTGCAGAATTGCAGTTTGAGGCCAGCCTAGGCAAATAGTTTGCTAAATAGACCCCATCTCCAAAATAACCAGAACAAAATAGATTGGAGTTGTGGCTCAAGCAGTAGAGCAACTGCTTTGCAAGCACGAAGCTCTGAGTTCAAACCACAGTCCCACCAAAAAGAGAAATGTCTCTAGACATTGCCAAATATTCCCCAAGGGGCAGAGTCACCCTCTTCCCAACTTTAACCACTGACCTAGACAATGTATGAAAGGGTTTATTCTACAAAGCAATTGAGAACAATTTTTGAATTGTAGTTATGTGGATTTACCCTCAAGAAACTGATCTGCTTCTGGATAATTTAGTGACTGCTAACAAAACATAACTGAACTCAAAGCCCTTGGTTTTTCTGTAATGGACCAGTTGTAGTGGCACAGATAAAACATGTCAATCGTGTGTTGATCATTATGTTAAGTTTCATTCCTCCTGTACAATGTACTTATCTGATGATGTTACCCATGTAAAACAGGATCAGTGATCATCTTCATTGTTATTCACATTTGCTCTCACCCTTGCTTTTGTTCTGGATCTAGCCTGTTGTTTGTTTTTGTCAAAGACGTAGCAGATATTCCTCCCAATTATCCCTTGCATCTGCCTGTCTGCCACATGGGAGGGATTGTTCAGCTCTCAGTCTGCACCAAAGCCAGAAGCCCTTCCTTCCCCGTTGAATAGTCATGTGGAAGTAAATGGGGTCATAGCCTGTGTTAGGTAGCTCTTCATCACTGTGACAAAACACCTGACCTAAACAACTTAAGAGGCTCATAGTGTCAGGTTTCAGCCTATCATGGCAGGGAAGGAGAGGCAGAGTAGAGCAGTTAATAGATAGTTAGGTATCTATACACAATGGAATTTTATGCAGCCATGAAGAAGAACGAAATGTTATCATTCGCTGGTAAATGGATGGAATTGGAGAACATCATTCTGAGTGAGGTTAGCCTGGCTCAAAAGACCAAAAATCGTATGTTCTCCCTCATATGTGGACATTAGATCAAGGGCAAACACAACAAGGGGATTGGACTTTGAGCACATGATAAAAGCGAGAGCACACAAGGGAGGGGTGAGGATAGGTAAGACACCTAAAAAACTAGCTAGCATTTGTTGCCCTTAACGCAGAGAAACTAAAGCAGATACCTTAAAGCAACTGAGGCCAATAGGAAAAGGGGACCAGGAACTAGAGAAAAGGTTAGATCAAAAAGAATTAACCTAGAAGGTAACACCCACGCACAGGAAATCAATGTGAGTCAATGCCCTGTATAGCTATCCTTATCTCAACCAGCAAAACCCCTTGTTCCTTCCTATTATTGCTTATACTCTCTCTACAACAAAATTAGAGATAAGGGCAACATAGTTTCTGCTGGGTATTGAGGGGGGGAGCGGGAGGGGGTGGAGTGGGTGGTAAGGGAGGGGGTGGGGGCAGGGGGGAGAAATGAACCAAGCCTTGTATGCACATATGAATAATAAAAGAAAAATGAAAAAAAAAATAGATAGTTAATCACAAGATTAACTATCACAAGTCATCCCTTGTCAGTAGACACCCAAACACATCTCCTTAAGCCATAACATTCCATTTCTGACCCCCAAAAAGCTCACGTCCATTTCATAATACAAAATGCACTTGGTTCATCTCCAAGAGTCCTCACAGTCTTAACATTTCCAATATTGTTCAAATGACTACTCTGAGACTCAAGACAAACTCTTAGCTGTGAGCCCCTTAAAATCAAAACAAGTTCAAAAAGAGTTACAACCAGGCATAGTAGAATATTCCTGTAATCCCAGCACTCAGGAAGTGGAGGCAGGAGGACCATGAGTTTAAGGCCAGCTTGGATTGCATAGTTGAAGGCCAGCCTGAGCTACATAGCAAGACCCAGTCTCCAAAAACCAAGGACTAGGAACACAGATTAGTGGTAGAGTGGCATGTGCCAGGCCACAGATTTTTTAGTTACATACTTCCAAGATAAAATGGCACACTTTAAATCCCTATTCTAAAATGGAGGAATGTAGGGATAGAAATGAAGGATCGGACCAAAACCTAGCTGGACAAACACTGAATCCTATAGTACCCTGACTGGCTTCTGGGCATGTGGTATGATCTGAGCACCAAAAGGCTTGGGCAGCCCTGCCCCTATGACCTTGCAGCTGCGGCCCATGTGGCCTCTCTTTTGGGCTGGCTATGGTTAACTGCCTGTAGCTTTCCTTGGCTGATGTTCCACATTCCTGGGAACTCCAACTTCCTTGGGTTTCCATTGCAGTTTAGGCTTCACTCTTACAGCTTCACACATCCCCCCTCTTGGGTGCCTGCAGGGACCCTGACGCTCCCACTCATTGCCTAGCCTCCCAGAGTGTCCTTTGAAAATTGGGTGGAAGCCTCCTCAAGCCTGTAACTCTCACACTCTGTGTGCCCGCAAACCAGCATAAGGTGGATAACACCAAGGTCAGCCACAAGCTGGAGCAGTAGCAAGTCTTCACTGGACCAAAGCTACAGTGTCTTCTTGGTCCCTCGATGACTGAACTTGGAGGAACACTTCTCTAGGCATCCCTTACAAGCAGAGACCCAGAGCTCTCTTCTCAAAGTCGTCTTTTTTTGGGGGTTGGAGGGTGGGGTTGGGCTTTCAACTCAGGGCTTTGTGTTTGCAAAGCAGGTGCTCTACTACTTGAGTCACACCTCCAGTCCATTTTGCTGTGGTTATTTTGGAGATTGGAGGTCTCTTGAAGTAGTTGCCTGGGTTGGCCTCAAACCACAGTCCTCCTGATCTCAACCACCCAACTAGCTAAGATTACAGGTGTGAGTCACCAGCACCAGTTCAAAGCAGTCCTTCAACTGAGTTAAAACCTTTACACCCTGGAGCCTGTGATGGATTGGGTCCAACCAATCCCTGAGATGGCCTGAAGGTGTCTTTCCTACTACCTCTGTGCAGAGTATTTGGCTTCCCCCTAATGGCCGTCATCTCTTCAGCAATCACACTTTCCTTGGCTGCATCTTCACATTTGCTACTTCTCTGGGCAAACTGCATATTTTTCAAGGCTTCCCACTCTGCTTTTTGTTCACAATGCTCACTGTAAACTTGGCTAAAAGTAGACAGTAATGACCATGGCACAGCCTGAATGCTGGGCTGCCTTGAAATTTTCTCCATTGAACAAATTAGCCCTTCACCTTAAACAGCCTCCCACAAAGTCTAGGGCAAGGACAAAATGTAAACAAGTTCTTTGCGAGAATGTAACATGCATGGCCTCTAGTCCGATTCAGGATAGCATCCTTGCTTCCATCTGAACTCTTACCAGCAGTCTTTCCTGTCCACATTACTATTAGCACTCTGAGCTCCCACCAGCATCACCAGTTAAGCTCTGCTTATAGCACTCTAAGGACTTCTGTAGCCCACATCTCCAAATCTTTCCAAATTCCCCCTGCAAACAAGTTCCAAAGGGTTCTCTGAACCAAACTGTCAGGTCATCACAGCAAATGACCCCACTTTTCTGATACCAGTTTTCTGTGCTAGTCAGTTTTTCATCACTGACAAAATACTTGACAGAAACAACTTAAAAGGGGGAAGGATTTATTTGGGCTCTTGATTTCAGAGGTTTCAGTTCACCATGATGAGAAGCACATGCGGAACATAGCAGCTCACATCACAGTGGACAGGACACACAGAGAATGCCTGCACTCACAGGCTCTCTCCTTTCCCTCTTTTTATTCCACTCAGACCCCCAGTCTATGGGATGGTGTCCACACTTTTGAGGCAGGTCTTCCCCCCTTGGTCAGTCCTTTCTGGAAATGCCCACACAGATACACCCAGAGATGTGCTTTACCTATCCAGCTATGTGCCTCTAAATCCAATCAAGTTGACAGTCAGGATTAATTGTCACACAATCATAGGAGAACCCTCTTCCAAGCAAGTTGAAGTACTGCTTGCACTTTAAAATGACAGCAATAGGGCAAGGTCCCCCAACAGAAATCTCAACATTAGCAAGTGTCTTTAGGAGTTCCTGGAGATTTTCCTTCCCTGGGACTCTGACTTTTGCATGTTTCACATAGGTCTACAATCTGTCAAGACTTGAAATACATAAATGTTGGTCCAGCAAATGAAACAGGAGGCTCCTGGTGATTTATTGCCTGCTGTGTCTGCAGGGAGAGTTATTCTAATTACCTTATTCTGTGTCAGATGTTACAAAAATCTAGGAGTAAATATTTGTAGAGATTACAAGACAGGCATAGTTCTGACAGTACAGATGTGATGGATCTTTTAAAGTTAGAGATGGTGAATACTTGAACATGTGCTTCCAGTTCCAACCGGGTCCCCTTGATATCACCCTGTTTGCTCATGGCAGTCACTGTGTGCTGAACCTGAGTTTGCCCTCGAATCTTCAACATCACAGCTGGACAGCCATAACCCACCTGACTGAAGGCAGGCATGTGCTACAGTCAAGAGCAAGGATTCGCCTTCCAATCCTGGCTCCACTACCTCCTAGCTTATATGAATTTGGGCCAATTATTTTGCTTTGGTTTCCTGAGATGTCAGTTTCCTCATTCCTAGAAATGAGGTAATAATGGTATTCACTCACAGTGCTGATGGAATCAACTTGTGTGAGCTCTGTAATAAGTGCTCAATAAATACCAGCTATCATTATGATTAGAAGTGACTTCCTTATGAGCCTACCAGCCTATGTAGCATTTCTTTCTTTTTAAATGAAGTTCAATTCAGTTATATATATATAGATATATATATATATATATTTTTTTTTTTTTTTTGCCTAAATGGGGCAGCCTATCATAGTGATACAGTTTGACCCTTGAGGAAGCGATAAGTTTAAGTTTTTGTTCAAAAGCTCCCAAATGTGAGCCCGTGGTTATATTGGAGACTGGGCCAAAGGATGTAGTTGACTGAAAGGAAAGCCATCTCCAAACTCAGAAACAAACAGCAAAAGTATTTTCCTCATACTGGATTAGTAGTGCAGTCTGCACGTGTGGAAGATGGTATTTTTGGTCTTCCCCAGGCCCCACTACAACATGTGACCGGATTTCATATGCATATATATGCATGCATGTATGTATGTATATATATTCAGCTTTGTACATGGAACTCTGCATTAATGTCCCACACACAAGAATCCAATGACCTGCAAAAGAAAGAATTTGCGTATGAAGGGATCTTTGGCTTGAGTGCAAAGGAAAAAGTCTCCCCTGGAAAAACGCAGGCCTTACACGTTTAGCAGACCCTCATGTCCACAGAAACAGTCACTGGCAATTAGGCAACTGCTGGAGATCAGAGGCAAGAGCCCGCACATGAAACAGAGGGCGCAGGAAGATCGCCGCCTGCTATCTCTGAGTTATGGGCGGCCGAGGCTGCCTCCCCCTGTGTCCAATCTGCTCTGAGCTTTTCCTGCTGCGGATGGAGGCCCCAGGGACTTTTACACACCCCAGTTTTCATGCAGCTTACTGATCCCTTTTTCACATGAATGAAAAGAGCCTTTGATTTTGAATACTCATGTCTGTTTTATGTAACACTTAACTGATGTGCCAGAATCATTCTGTACCTTAAAGGGGGTCTTGCACTGGGTTATTAAAATCAGTCCTCTGTGAAGAGTCACTTTGCTCACTTACAGGATAACTGCCCTGCCTCTTTTAATGGGGCTCATCTCGTTAAACCTGGATTAGGGACTGAAGGAGCCAGCAGGCCAGCAGCTGGAACCTGGCCAGAGCCTATGGTCCAGCCACAAGAGGGGCTTCAAAGATATACTATTATCTGCTGCTCAGCTCACCTGGAGCCAGTGAAGCCTTCCAGCCCGGCTCTTCTATGGGAACCCTTGCTTCATAGCATTCATTCCCATTAGAACCATGCTGGACCCACAAAGACCTTGAATCAGTAGTTCCACTTCATTTGTTCAGTTGGCTGAGTGACTTGTTTCATTATTCAGGGAGTTCCCCATCTCTGGAGAGGTCCAAGGAAGAGTTGAATCTGTTCAGCCAGCCAGCATTCTCTGTTTCTCCTTGACAGGGGGCGCTTTACTGGGTTCTGGGACTGCAGTCATGGGTTAGATGATGTCCCTGGCCTCAGGATGCTTGGCACTGGGAAGGGAGGCTGCCCTTCACAGGTGTAACTGGCAAATTCCACTACATGCTCAGCATTAGGAAAGAAAAGGAAGGGTAGGATTTCAAAGCTGCGTACATTTAAAATAAGGCCAACAACTTCACTCCCATCAGTCCCCATGGTCAAGGCAATCTGTGTTTCCTTGTGCCTCTCACAGTGTGAACGAACACCTCTCCTGTAAAGTGACTCAGTAGAGCTGAACAGATCATTGGAGGGTTTTTAAAAATTGTCATACTTTATAGACATCTTTAAGGCACTATCCCATTGGATGCTCACCCAAAGAAATAGCCACTGTTCCGAGGCTGAGCAGTTTAAGTTGTCCTAGGATGATTCTGACTTTGTGGGATTCTCAGTTGCTTTAAAGGCTGACTATAGAAGCTGACAGTGAGGCTAGGTGCTTCTACTCAGCAGAGGAGGTACACTGCTGGAGCTGACCTTTGAAGAATGAGTAGACATTAACCAATGAAAGGGGATGGGCTGGGGTAGGGGTGGAGGTGAGAAGAAGGAAGGGCAGAGAGAGGGCACAGAATTGATAAGATTTTGTGGGACATAACAGAGAAAGGAAGCAAGGGGGCTCTGAAGTTACAGCTTGGACAGTCTCATGGGTAATGAACCACCAAGACAAGTAGCAACTGGAAGAAAGCCAGTGTTGGGGGTGGGGTGTCTGTGGGAAACTGAGTCAGCACCACACATGAGGAGATGAGAGGCAGGGGCTACAGGGCAGACCTGGAAGTCACTGATGATTGAGAACATGAGAATGGCGCTCTCTCTCTCTCTCTCTCTCTCTCTCTCTCTCTCTCTCACACACACACACACACACACACACACCAGATATGTAGCTCCAAGAGAGGACACTAATAGGGGCTGGACATGGATGGAGAGAGGAACCTTCAAAGCAGTCCACACAGGAGCAGCGAAGGACAGCAGGAAATAGGTGAATCCAGAAGCCCAGGGAAGGAGGGTTATGAGAACAAGGGCGATAGAGACTCAGCTGCTGTTCAGGGAACCAGGAGTGGGAGTTCTGCAAGTATCCAGTGAGAGCAGATGCAAGAGAAGAAAGGGGAGGGCTGGCCAGGCTGTGGGGACGAGTGCCTCTTTAATAAAGGCCCTTTAACAGTGGCCTTTTAATATGGAGCTATAGGGCTCCTTTCTCCTTCCTCTCAGTGGCTCCAACCAAAGTGAACAAACCCAGGAAACAATACTGGCCCTCACTGAGCTTCTGGGGTGAGGGTTTCAACACCCTGCCCAGCACCCTCTCCCCATCAAGCCGGCCTGAGGTCCACAAGGACCTCAGTCACCCAGGAGGACACACTAAATAACACCTGATTAGTATCAAGGCATGGGATCACGGACCTGTGTCACGGACAGGTCCATATTCAGGAGCTCACTATAGCACTGATGTCACCCACTTGTCCATTTATTCATTTAGCATTTATTGGGATCTCTTATGTGCCAGGTGCTGTGGCTAACAAGATAAGTAGGCAGGGCCATACTCTTGAAAGAGCTTACATTTGGAACTGGTGTGGGGGGGAAGATGGGGTAGCTTAACAAATTTTTGAAGTCCTCCATGACCAACCCTACTACCCCTATCGCCAGGGGTAGGACAACACAAGGTAGGCTCAGGGAAAGAAGAGCCTGTTCAGAGGAAGAAAAGAGGTCAGAAGAGAAGGCTGTGAAAGAAGCAATACAGAAGGTGGCGGTCAACACAGAGGACAGGATGTGAGAGTAGGCAGAGGACAGGGTGTTGGAATCAGCAGCCCTGGCACCTTTGTGAGGGTGCCAGGTGTCACTGGCAGGTGGGTCAGAATCCTGACACCAATGGGATGAATCAGGAGTAGGGGGAGAGGACTAGAGAAACTGAGGATAAACTGTGAGAGGAGAGAGTAAGCTGCCAGGAAGAAAGGGGCAAGTGCTAGCCAAAGAAGTTTTATTTTTATATATTTTTAAATGGAGAGATTTGAACAGTTAATGTTTTAAAGAAGAAGCCCCTAGAGAATAAGTTGAGTATCCAGGTGTGGTGAGGATGAAAATAGGGCAAGTTTCCATCTTCTGGAAGGCCTGGAAGGGGTGTGTTTGTGGCAGAGGGTGAGCCTTAGACCAAGAGTGGACACTCCTCCTTCGAGATGCGAGGAATTTGGTGGGGTACAAAAATGTACCTGGGTGGACAAGAAACTGAAGAATAGGATGAGGGAAGGGAAAGACCAAGGACTCTAAGAAGATAATTTTCCTTTATTTCTTTTTTTGTTCACTCATGTGACTTCATTCCTTTGCTTTTGTTTTGTTTTAATTTGTTACACTATATGTACTTTATAATGTGAAATATTTTACAAAAATAAAAATGAAGTTTATTGGCATCCCAGACTTCTTTCTATATATACTTATACAGCTGCATACACACACGCACACACACATGCACACGCACATGCACACACACACAGAGTCATGGGAAGTTTTAAATATCTGTAAAACTAGAGAGAATATAGCAGACCCCTGTATGCCCATCACCCAGTTTCAACAATTATCAACTCATTGCTAAGCTTGTATTTATAACTCCATCCATTTTCCCTCCTAGATTATTTTGAAGTAAATGATACACTTATAGGTATCATTTTACCCATAAATATTTCATACAGCAAGAGGACTCTTTTTAAAAAGTATAATCGCAGTACCACTGTCGTAGTTAGTCCAGGTTGAGTGTCCGTAGGCAAAATGGTTGGGCCCAAAAGTATTTCGAGTTTTGGAGCTTTTTGAGATTTTGGAATATTTGCACAGACTTCCAAAATCTGAAATGTTCCAAAAATCCAAGACATTTTGAGTGTTATGTCAGTGCTCAAAAAGTTTTGGATTTCAGATTTTCAGATCAGGGAGGCTGAACCTATAACCATTAATAGTTTCTCATAATCATCAAATAACCAGTTTGTGTTCAAATTTCCCAACTGTCTCAAGTATTTTCCTGGTGTTGGCAAGCCTTTGATTATCCACGCAAGTTTCTCCTATCTCTCAGGTTTTATTTACAATTGATTTGTGGAAGAAACCTGGTCTTTCCCCAAATCTACTTTGCTGATTGCATTCCTTTAGTTTGATAAATTTTTCTCTTTTCTGTTTTCTGTAAATCTGCAGTTAGATCTAAATGTTTGATTGGATTCAAACAGATTTGATTTTTATGACAAGGTTAATTCATAGGTAGCTGTGGTCTTCTATAGGAGGCTTGTACATCTTTTTCATTTTTTGAGGCAGAATCCCACTATATAGCCCAGGTTGGCCCCAAACTTGTTGTTATCTTGTCTCCACTTCCCAAGTGCTAGTATTACAAGTGTGTACACCTGGATAACAATTCAACTTTTTGTTTTCAGTGCTGGGGATTGAACCCTGGGCCTTGCACATGCTAGGCAACCACTCTACCACTGACCCACATCCCCAATCCCAGCATGTGCATCTTGTCCTCCTTTTTAAAAAAGTATTTTTAAAATTTTAATTGATGCACACTATATATTTGATACATATGGGGTACAGTGTGACATTTCAATACATGATATAGTGTGAAATGATCAGATCAGTGTTATTGGCGTTAACTATCAACTCAGACATAAGTAATTTTTTATGTAGAGAACATGCAAAATCCTCTCTACTAGCTATTTTGACATGTAAATTAATTGTTGTCAACCATAGTTATCATATGACGTATAGAAGATTCTAAATTATTCCTCTTATCCACACGCACCCCAGTATCCATTAACCATCCCTTCTTCGTCCTCCTTCCCCAGCATACTTCCCAGGCTCTGTTAACCACTGTTCCACTCTCTACTTCTGTGAGATCAATTTTTTGAGCTTCCAGGTATGGATTTCATTCTTTTTTTGTGGCTGAAAAATATTCCATTTTGTATATATCCATCAATGGATACCTAGATTGACTCCATATTTTATCTACTCTTAATAGCATTGAGTATATACATCTCTGTAGCATACTGATTTCATTTCCTTTGGCTATATACCCAGTTGTAGGCTCACTGGATCATATGGTAGTAGTATTTCTAGTTTTCTGAGGAACTTCCATTCTCTTTTCCATAATGACCATAGTAATTAACATTTCCACCAACAGTGTATGAGAATTCCTCTCATCCTTAATGGTATTTGATTTTTTTGTCTTTTTGGTAATAGCCATTCTAACTGGGTGAGATGATGACTGTGGTTTTGATTTGATTTTTCCTGATGACCAGTTATGTCTAGAATGTGGCATATACTCTTGAGAAATGTCTATTAATGCCATTAACCCATTTCTCAATCAGATTTTTTTACTTTTTTGCTGTCGAGTTCCTTACATATTTGGGAAATTAAATTATTGTCAACTGAATAGTTTGCAGTACTTTCTCCTAGTTGTAGGTTGTCTGTTTGCCCTATTGATTGTTTTTGCAGTGCAGAAACTTCAATTTGATGTAATCCCATGTTATTTTTGCTTTCCTTCCCTGTGTTTTGGAGACTATATACAAAATATATTTGCCCAGACCAATGTCCTGAAGCATTTCCCCTATATTCTCGTCCAATAGTTTCATAGTTTTGAGTTTATCCCTCTTTTTGTGACATCAGCATTACTGATATACAATACCCTAATCCAATAGAGTTTGGAAAATTGTGATGATTTAACTATCAATTCTTCATTTGTTGCCTAGGATACACCTGTCTAGAGAAGGTTTCCTTTATCAACTCTCTGGTTATGCAGAGGTATATTTCATATAGTAAAGGCTAGATACATGTTTGATTCTTTCCCTTTATTTATCAATTGACAAAACAATGAGTTAGTTGCCTAATATCCTTTAATGGGAACCAATGAGTTTGGAGGGGTATCATTATGAACTTGTGGGTTAAATATATGTTTATTGCCCCGATCTATTGCAGTTTCTATCCTTCTGATGCTCAAATTGCCTCATCTTTGTCCAGGAGAAACTTTTCAAGTTGGCTCCTGAGTCCTTTTGACACAAACTCAATAGCACTTGAGATTTCTTTCCTTCCAAGTATGGCCATGATCTTCCTGTCTCCTTCTGTACAGTTCCTGTCCCAGGCTTGAGTGCAAACATTTCCCTAAGGAAACCAGCCAGTTTCCTTTTCATGGGAAATGATATTTGAGACCACAATTCAGCTGTTAGGAAGCTCATTACTGATATATAGGTAATTTTTTCTAAGCCTAAGAGAGATAATATATAGATGGATAATAGGGATGATAGATGATAGATAAATGATACATAGATAAATAGGTAGATAGATAGATAGATAGATAGATAGATAGATAGATAGATAGATAGATAGATAATAGAACAAATCCTGGTTTGGATGTATCCACTCCAAAATTCAGATGTTGAGAATATGATAGTATTAAAGGGTGATGATACCTTTAAGAGGTGATTAGACCATGAGGACTGTTCCCTTGTGGAGTCAAGGCCTCTTGGAATGGAATAAGATACTTCATGTAGCTTTTGGTGAGCTTGCCCTTGCACTTTTCTGCTGTGTCAGGATACAATGAGAAAGCCTAAAACAGACCAAACCCTAGTGCCTGGATCTTGGAGTTCTCAACCTCCAGAACTGTGAGAAACAAATTTTTGTTCTTTATAAATTATCCAGTTGCAGATATTTTGTTGTAGCAGCACAAATGAGTAGGATAAAATAGAAGATAAATGATAGATAGATAGCTATCCATACATGAATTTATACTCATAAGTTCATACGAATAGCTCCCATTCCAAATCAGACTTACAAGGTTTCTTTTCTTTATTTTCTCTCTTTTTTTTTTTTGGCATTACTGGGGTTTAAACTCAGGGTCTCATGCTTGCAAGGCTAATACTTGAGCTGCTCTACAAACCTGTTTTGTGTTGGCTATTTTCAGTATAAGGTCTTGTGAACTATTTGCCCAGGCTGACTTTGAACCACAATCCTCCTAATCTCTGCCTGCCAAGTAGCTAGGATTACAGGTATGAGCCACAAGCACCCAGTTTACAAGTTTTCTTAACAGCATCAATCTTACCAGAAATCAATAAAATTTCCCTTTCTCTCACACTATAATTCCCAGGCTCAACAACATCAACATAATTACTCATTTGCTATCCCAGAATATATACAGTAGCCCAAAAGTGTAAACAACCAAATGTCTATCAATTAATGAATAGATAAACAAAATATGTCTGTACACTTGAATATTATCCATAAAAGGAATGCAGTACTGACAAAACTTGAAAACATAGTGCTAAGTGAAAAAAACCCAGATTCAAAAAGTAACACACTGTATGATTCCGTTTTTATGAAATGTCCAGCATAGGTAAATCCATAGAGACAGAAAGTAGATAAGTATTGCTGGGAGTGAGGTGGGGGAAGGAGTGGAGAGTTACTGCTAATGGAACAGGTATGGATTTTCTCTGAGGGTTGATGAGTGTGTTCTGAAATTAGTGTTAATGGCTGTACAATCTTGTGAATATACTAAAAAAGAAAAAAGCACTGAATAGCACACCATTCAGTGGCATTTAAAAGAGTGAATGTTATAGTATGTAAATTATATCATAATCACAATCAAGAAAAAATTTAAGCTTGTGGAATGGCTCAAGTGGTAGAGTGCCTCCCCTAGCAAGCATAAAGCCCTGAGTTCAAACCCCAGTGACACAAAAAAAAAAAAAAAAAAAGAAAAGAAAAAATTTAATGTAATGCTGTCTGGAAAGCTATTAATCTTGCCTGAGATTCCCTACAGAGCTAGGGAAAGAACTAGCCTTCTAGACAGATCTAAAGAGACAGTGAAAGAAAGAGTTATGGTTTAATTTTACTCAATAGCCCCCCCCCATCCCTTCAATACAATGGTTACACTTGTGGGGGCTCAGCTAGGACCCTTTACACAAAACAGAAGTGATCAAAGTGTTAAGAAGGATTGGAAGACTTCCAGATTCGGCCCTTACATGTAAAGAGCATAGAGTCTGCCAGACTTATCTTTTCAACAAAAAGGAAAAACTGAGTAAACTGGAAACCAGCAGCCTATCTTGGACCCACCTAGGAGCTGAGTCTGTAGGGACCAGACACCCTGAAATCTAGAGACACAGACAAATCAAGAGACACATCTGAGAGCCACTTACACAGAGCAGGAGCCATGGAGCATAAACTGGTAGAAGACTTAAATGTCTTACATGGTAATTTTGATGAATTCCTGGAAGGTGAGTGTGAACCAGACTGAGAGCAAGAAACTTCTGGAACCCAAAACTTTTAGAGGGGTTCTCACACTTATGTGGGGTCTACCTCCAGTAATCCCACAAGGTTTTCATTGTAAGAAAGATGCCATCCTGGCTCTGGCAGAAGAAGAAAAGCAGTTATCATTGTGAAATACACCTAGCGTATTCTGCCTAATGTAGACTTGCTCTTTCCAGACAGTATTACATTAAATTTTTTTTTTTTTTTTGGTGGCACTGGGGTTTAACTCAGGGCCTCATGCTTGCTAGACAGGCACTCTACCACTTGAGCCATTCCGCCAGCTTAAATTTTTTCTTGATTATGATATAACTAACACTATAATATTTACTCTTTTAAATGTCACTGAATGGTATGCTATTTAGTATTTTTTAGTATTGTATGTGTTAAGAGCTCTAACATAGACACAAGAATAGAAAAAATAGACAACAAAAGCAGAAAAGTAGTCAAAACATGAGCAGATGAGCAATTTATGAGGAGAGATGGAAATTCTAAGAATTTTAATATGCTAAAGATTAAAACATCCTATTATAAATGAAGAATGTCTTCAACTTACTCATAGTAAAATCAACACAGCTGAGGAAGGAATCAGTGAGTTTGAAGGTAGGACTGCAGAAATTCCCAAAAATTGTGAAATAATTTCACAATTTTGAAATATGTAACATAGTTGGTATATCAGAAGAAGAAAGAACAACCTGGCATGGTGGCTCATGCCTGTAACCCTAACCACTCAGGAGACAGAGAATGGAAGGATCATTATTTGGGGCCATCTCAAAAAGTTAGTGAAAGCCCATCTCAATCAATAAGCTGGGTGTGTTGGTGTGTGCTTGTCATGCCAGTTATGCAGGAGTCACAAATAGGAGGATCACAGTTCAGACTGGCCTAACACTTGTGAAGCTCTGGGTTCCATCCCCAGCACTGCAAAGTGAATAAACAAAAAAGGAAAATGAGAAGTCAATTAATGGGTATAAAAAGGTGTGTTTAAGGATATAAACAGTATTTAAAGGTATAAGGAGAAATGCTAGAGATGTAAAAATCTTATAATAAGTGAAAAAAGTCTGATGGTAGAAGAGAGACTGGCAGTATTCGGGAGAAGATGTGGATGCATACTAACTTTTGGGATTATACTCAAGTCAATACTTTCTATTTGAAGAAAACAAGAATTAATTATATAAATTAAACTAGTAAAATAACTTTAAAAACACTAAACCTCTAATGTCAAAGCACACTAAAAATCTTCCAAATCATCAGAAAATGCATGCACAGAACAAAATACAGACAACTGAAATGCATAGTAGAAAGATTTTTAGAAGAAATAAAATATGGAGTATAACATAAAACATAATTTTAAAAACTAACACCAAATATATCTGTTGCCATCAATAAATTCAAATGGAAAAGCTAACTTTTTTTTTTCATTTTTCTTTTATTATTCATATGTGCATACAAGGCTTGGTTCATTTCTCCCCCCTGCCCCAACCCCCTCCCTTACCACCCACTCCACCCCCTCCCTCTCCCCCCCCCTCAATACCCAGCAGAAACTATTTTTCCCTTATTTCTAATTTTGTTATAGAGAGAGTATAAGCAATAATAGGAAGGAACAAGGGTTTTTGCTGGTTGAGATAAGGATAGCTATACAGGGCATTGACTCACATTAATTTCCTGTGCGTGGGTGTTACCTTCTAGGTTAATTCTTTTTGATCTAACCTTTTCTCTAGTACCTGTTCCCCTTTTCCTATTGGCCTCAGTTGCTTTAAGGTATCTGCTTTAGTTTCTCTGCGTTAAGGGCAACAAATGCTAGCTAATTTTTTAGGTGTCTTACCTATCCTCACCCCTTCCTTGTGTGCTCTCGCTTTTATCATGTGCTCAAAGTTCAATCCCCTTGTTGTGTTTGCCCTTGATCTAATGTCCACATATGAGGGAGAACATACGATTTTTGGTCTTTTGGGCCAGGCTAACCTCACTCAAATGATGTTCTCCAATTCCATCCATTTACCTGCAAATGATAACATTTCGTTCTTCTTCATGGCTGCATAGAATTCCATTGTGTATAGATACCACATTTTCTTAATCCATTCGTCAGTGGTGGGGCATCTTGGCTGTTTCCATAACTTGGCTATTGTGAATAGTGCTGCAATAAACATGGGTATGCAGGTGCCTCTGGAGTAGCCTGCGTCACAGTCTTTTGGGTATATCCCCAAGAGTGGTATTGCTGGATCAAATGGTAGATCGATGTCTAGCTTTTTAAGTAGCCTCCAAATTTTTTTCCAGAGTGGTTGTACTAGTCTACATTCCCACCAACAGTGTAAGAGGGTTCCTTTTTCCACGCATCCTCGCCAACACCTGTTGTTGGTGGTGTTGCTGATGATGGCTATTCTAACAGGGATGAGGTGGAATCTTAGCGTGGTTTTAATTTGCATTTCCTTTATTGCTAGAGATGGTGAGCATTTTTTCATGTGTTTTTTGGCCATTTGAATTTCTTCTTTTGAGAAAGTTCTGTTTAGTTCACGTGCCCATTTCTTTATTGGTTCATTAGTTTTGGGAGAATTTAGTTTTTTAAGTTCCCTATATATTCTGGTTATCAGTCCTTTGTCTGATGTATAGTTGGCAAATATTTTCTCCCACTCTGTGGGTATTCTCTTCAGTTTAGAGACCATTTCTTTTGATGAACAGAGAAAAGCTAACTTTTTAAAAAGACAATTTGTGGGCTGTGTCACACAGTGAAGTTCACCCTTTGCAGTAGTGAGTGGATCCAAAACATGGTGACATAGGATAGAGATAGATAGATATAGATGATAGAGATAGAGAGCAATGTTCTAGAAAATATAAACAAGAAGGAAGCAAAAAACATCACTTTATAAAATTCAAAGTAAATGGATCACAGGGCAAATAAGTGCAGCTTATGATATAAACTATGAAATTAAGACTGCACCACATTTCTTCACACACCAAATACCATTCAAATTCATAAGCAAAAGCACAAGAAAAAAAGAAGAGGTAGAAATAGAAGTAGGAGACATTATCTCTAGTTTACAAAATAATCAGGAAACTCACAGAAAGTCCAAATAAAATACTTTAGGCAAATTTAATGCATTGACCTATACTTAACCAAAGCAGCTAGGAATTATCTTTTCAAGATCTATATATCATACATAATTCTATAGTCACAGTGCATGAAAACTAAAAGTCAATAATAAAACTGAGAAAACAAAAGCCATTCCAGCTGTGTAATCAAAGAGAAAATGGAAAGGTTAAATTTGAAAAATGGCAATAAAGAAAACACTTCATATTTCAACTTATGAGATATGACTAAAGTAATGCAAAGAAAGATGCATAGCCTAATGCATTGATCTTATAAGTAATATAGGATGAAGATAAATTAATTCATTATCTTACTCAAGAATTAGAAAAAGAACAAAGGAATACATATAGTGACAGCAGAAGGAAAAGCTAAAGTAAACACAGAATTTAATGTATTAGAAAGTTAAAGAGTTCTAACAAATTAAAAGGGATTTGTAAAATGAAAAAGAATCTTACCAAGAAAAAAGCACAAAATAATAAAGAAGAAAAATAATCTCAGAGTAAAATAATTATGACTTTTATTTATTCAGTTTTAAAAATAAATTTTTAAAGAATATATAGAATAAATTTTCAAAGAAAATATGAATGCCCAATATTCACCTTAGAAAAGGGAGAGAAATCTAAATAGATCAATTTATAGGAAAAAATGGTTTTAAAAACTTAGCTAGGTGTTTTCCACCAAGAAAGTCTCACAGGCTCCCAGTGGTTTTAGAAACAAATACTTTAACATTATTTTCCTAGAACATTAAAAATACAGCTCTGAAAGTCCATGTAAAAATACCAAGTGTTCTGGAGACCTGCAAGATGGGGGATGACTTAAGCACAACACTTTTGCAGGTGAAATACCAAGGCAAAAAATCTCACTGAACAACAAGCAGACCTAAACAATGAAGAAGAATATAAAACAGGTCATGGTAATGGGTGGGCATTAATGGGAGGGGGAAGATAAATGAAAGTAAAGGTGAATATGGTTGATGTACTTTCTATACAAGTATGAATATGGAACATTCAACCCTGTTGAAATCACCATAAGAAGGGAACTAAGGTAGAAAGGAGAAAAATGGAAGGGATGAACTAATTTGGGGTATAATACACATACATATGGAAATGTCACAATGAAACTCCCTGTATAACTATCATAAACAAAAAACAGCTTTAAAAAAATGGACAAGAAGGTAAAACAGTTCCTGTCCAGAGGCTGGTTCAAGTGGGAGGGGGCATTACACAAGGAAAGGGTGAAGGAGGGTGAGTATGTTGTAAGTACGATATATTCATGTATGAAACTGTTCTAAGAAGTGAAGGAGGGGGAATAAAGGAGAAAGATGGAGGGGTGAATTTGACTAAGATATACTGTAAGAACTTTTGTAAGTGTCACAAGGTATCCCTGTACAACTATAATATGCTAACAAATAAAATTTTTAAAAGATGGGAGATGAGAAGTATCCACCCTTTGACTCTGAATAAAGAGTCAAGAGAGACTATATCCTATGTTCTGAAGAGAGACAGAGAGGAAGAGAAAAGAGGAAGACTATCAGGAATCACAAAAGAGCCAGCAAGACAGCAGAAATAGAGACAACAAAGAAAAGCAGCAAACAGTTTCCTTCCCTAACCTTGGTTCCCTAGGAGAGGGAGGAGAAGCTAAAGATAATTTTAGCTACGGGATAATCCCACACCTTCCACAAGCCTTAAACCCAATGTGGGAAATTGGTTAGACAGTGACTACTCCAGTATAGAAGACTAGCCTTGGTGAAGAAAGACATTCTGTCACTATCCTCATTTCTGAGAGCTATAATGAGATACCATCTTCAGAGAAAGCCTATTGTTTGAGACTGAGATTCTCTGGGGGTCTGAAAATAAGGAACAATCATGGATCATGGAGTCTTGGAATAGTATCTGGGTAGGGAATGTCTACAAGAGGTGGGTCATGGAGAGGAAGAAGGTCTTATGCAGTCCCACAGTCATGTTCAAGCAGCAGAAAGCTCTGGCAACCAAAGATGTGGTGGTCAGAGACCCTGGCCTCCATGGCAAGTTGCAGGTCCCATTGCCTGAAGGTTGAGGTGGAAACAAGGCACAGAACTTGTGGCTGGCATAATATTCAACCCCCAGGAATGCGTAATATATTCAACAAAATAATGACAGAAAATTTCCCAAATCTAGAGAAAGATATTCCCATACAAATGCAAGAGGCCTCCAGGACACAAAACAGACCAGATCAAAATAGAACTACTCCACGACATATCATCATTAAAACAACAAGTTCAGAAACTAAGGAAAGAATATTGAAGGCTGTAAGAGAGAAAAAACAAGTAACATACAAAGGTAAACCCATCAAAATCACAGCAGACTTCTCAACAGAAACATTAAAAGCAAGAAGAGCGTGGGGTGAGATCTTCTGGGCACTGAATGAAAATAACTTCAACCCCAGGATACTCTACCCAGCAAAGCTATCATTCAAAATAGATGGAGCAATAAAAGTCTTCCATGATAAGCAGAAACTAAAACAATATGTGACCACAAAGCCACCATTACAAAAGATTCTGCAAGGGATCCTGCACACAGAAAGTGACACCCAACTTAACCATGAAAAGGCAGGCAGCACCAAACCACAGGATAAGAAAAAGCAAGACAGTAGAGAGTAACATCAAGTTAGGTACACACAATCAAACCTTCAAACAACTAAGACAACTAAATGGCAGGAATCACCACATACCTATCAGTACTAACACTTAATGTTAATGGACTTAATTCACCCATCAAAAGACACCGTTTGACAAAATGGATTAAAAAAGAAGATCCAACAATTTGTTGCTTACAGGAGACTCATCTCACCGACAGAAATAAGCATATGCTTAGGATGAAAGGCTGGAAGAAGATTTACCAAGCCAATGGCCCCCAAAAACAAGCAGGAGTAGCAATACTTATCTCTGACAAAGTAGACTTCAAACCTACATTGATCAAACGAGATAAAGAAGGACATTCCATACTAATAAAAGGGGAAATAGACCAAAAGGAAATAATAATCATCAATCTGTACGCACCCAATGTCAATGCACCCAATTTCATCAAACATACCCTGAAAGACCTAAAAGCATATATAAACGCCAACACAGTGGTTGTGGGAGACTTTAACACTCCATTATCATCAATAGATAGGTCATCCAAACAAAAACTCAATAAAGAAATCCAAGATCTAAAATATGCAATAGATCAAGTGGACCTAGTAGATGTCTACAGAACATTTCATCCAACCTCTACACAATATACATTCTTCTCAGCAGCCCATGGAACCTTCTCCAAAATAGATCATATCCTAGGGCACAGAGCAAGCCTCAGCAAATATAAGAAAATAGAAATAATACCGTGCATACTATCTGACCACAATGCAGTAAAAGTAGAACTCAACAACAAAAGTAAAGACAAAAAACATGCAAACAGCTGGAAACTAAATAACTCATTACTTAATGAACAACGGATCATCGATGCAATAAAAGAGGAAATTAAAAAGTTCCTGGAAGTCAATGAAAATGAAAACACAACCTACCGGAACCTATGGGACACAGCTAAGGCAGTCCTAAGAGGAAAGTTTATAGCCATGAGGCATATATTAAAAACATTGAAAGATCCCAAATCAATGACCTAATGATACATCTCAAACTCCTAGAAAAACAAGAACAAGCAAATCCCAAAACAAATAGAAGGAGAGAAATAATAAAAATAAGAGCTGAAATCAACAAAATAGAAACCAAAAAAACCATACAAAGAATTAATGAAACAAAAAGTTGGTTCTTTGAAAAAATAAACAAGATCGATAGACCCCTGGCAAACCTGACTAAAATGAGGAGAGAAAAAACCCAAATTAGTAGAATCAGGAATGCAAAAGGGGAGATAACAACAAACACCATGGAAGTCCAGGAAATCATCAGAGACTACTTTGAGAACCTATATTCAAATAAATTTGAAAATCTTAAAGAAATGGACAGATTTCTAGATACATATGATCATCCAAAACTGAACCAAGAGGAAATTAATCACCTGAATAGACCTATAACACAAAATGAAATTGAAGCAGCAATCGAGAGTCTCCCCAAAAAGAAAAGTCCAGGACCTCATGGATTCTCTGCTGAATTCTATCAGACCTTTAAAGAAGAACTGATACCAACCCTCCTTAAACTGTTCCACGAAATAGAAAGGGAAGGAAAACTGCCAAACACATTTTATGAAGCCAGTATTACACTTATCCCAAAACCAGGCAAAGACACCTCCAAAAAGGAGAACTATAGTCCAATCTTCTTAATGAACATTGATGCAAAAATCCTCAACAAAATAATGGCAAACCGAATTCAGCAACACATCAAAAAGATTATTCACCACGACCAAGTAGGCTTCATCCCAGGGATGCAGGGGTGGTTCAACATACGAAAATCAATAAACGTAATAAACCACATTAACAGAAGCAAAGACAAAAACCACTTGATCATCTCAATAGATGCAGAAAAAGCCTTTGATAAGATCCAACATCATTTCATGATAAAAGCTCTAAGAAAACTAGGAATAGAAGGAAAGTTCCTCAACATTATAAAAGCTATATATGACAAACCTACAGCCAGCATTATACTTAACGGAGAAAAATTAAAACCATTCCCTCTAAAATCAGGAACCAGACAAGGATGCCCACTATCTCCACTCCTATTCAACATAGTACTGGAATTCCTAGCCAGAGCAATTAGGCAAGAAGAAGGAATAAAAGGAATACAAATAGGTAAAGAATCTGTCAAAATATCCCTATTTGCAGACGACATGATCCTATACCTTAAAGACCCAAAAAACTCTACTCAGAAGCTTCTAGACATCATCAATAGCTATAGCAAGGTAGCAGGATATAAAATCAACATAGAAAAATCATTAGCATTTCTATACACTAACAATGAGCAAACGGAAAAAGAATGTATGAAAACAATTCCATTTACAATAGCCTCAAACAAAATCAAATACCTACGTGTAAACCTAACAAAAGATGTGAAAGACCTCTACAAGGAAAACTATACACTTCTGAAGAAAGAGATTGAGGAAGACTATAGAAAGTGGAGAGATCTCCCATGCTCATGGATTGGTAGAATCAACATATTAAAAATGTCTATACTCCCAAAAGTAATCTACATGTTTAATGCAATTCCCATCAAAATTCCAATGACATTCATTAAAGAGATTGAAAAATCTACTGTTAAATTTATATGGAAACACAAGAGGCCACGAATGGCCAAGGCAATACTCAGTCAAAAGAACAATGCAGGAGGTATCACAATACCTGACTTCAAACTATATTACAAAGCAATAACAATAAAAACAGCATGGTACTGGCACAAAAACAGACATGAAGACCAGTGGAACAGAATAGAGGACCCAGATATGAAGCCACACAACTATAACCAACTTGTCTTTGACAAAGGAGCTAAAAATATACGATGGAGAAATAGCAGCCTCTTCAACAAAAACTGCTGGGAAAACTGGTTAGCAGTCTGCAAAAAACTGAAACTAGATCCATGTATATCACCCTATACCAACATTAACTCAAAATGGATCAAGGATCTTAATAGAAGACCCCAAACTCTTAAGTTGATACAGGAAAGATTAGGAAATACTCTGGAGTTAGTAGGTATAGGTAAGAACGTTCTCAATGAAACCCCAGCAGCACAGCAACTAAGAGATAGCATAGATAAATGGGACCTCATAAAGCTAAAAAGCTTCTGTTCATCAAAAGAAATGGTCTCTAAACTGAAGAGAACACCCACAGAGTGGGAGAAAATATTTGCCAACTATACATCAGACAAAGGACTGATAACCAGAATATATAGGGAACTTAAAAAACTAAATTCTCCCAAAACTAATGAACCAATAAAGAAATGGGCAAGTGAACTAAACAGAACTTTCTCAAAAGAAGAAATTCAAATGGCTAAAAAAACACATGAAAAAATGCTCACCATCTCTAGCAATAAAGGAAATGCAAATTAAAACCACACTAAGATTCCACCTCACCCCTGTTAGAATAGCCATCATCAGCAACACCACCAACAACAGGTATTGGCGAGGATGCGGGGAAAAAGGAACCCTCTTACACTGTTGGTGGGAATGTAGACTAGTACAACCACTCTGGAAAAAAATTTGGAGGCTACTTAAAAAGCTAGACATCGATCTACCATTTGATCCAGCAATACCACTCTTGGGGATATACCCAAAAGACTGTGACACAGGTTACTCCAGAGGCACCTGCACACCCATGTTTATTGCGGCACTATTCACAATAGCCAAGTTATGGAAACAGCCAAGATGCCCCACCACTGACGAATGGATTAAGAAAATGTGGTATCTATACACAATGGAATTTTATGCAGCCATGAAGAAGAACGAAATGTTATCATTCGCTGGTAAATGGATGGAATTGGAGAACATCATACTGAGTGACGTTAGCCTGGCCCAAAAGACCAAAAATCGTATGTTCTCCCTCATATGTGGACATTAGATCAAGGGCAAACACAACAATGGGATTGGACTTTGAGCACATGTTACAAGCAAGAGCACACAAGGGAGGGGTGAGGATAGGTAAGACACCTAAAAAATTAGCTAGCATTTGTTGCCCTTAACACAGAGAAACTAAAGCAGATACCTTAAAGCAACTGAGGCCAATAGGAAAAGGGGACCAGGAACTAGAGAAAAGGTGAGATCAAAAAGAATTAACCTAGAAGGTAACACCCATGCACAGGAAATCAATGTGAGTCAATGCCCTGTATAGCTATCCTTATCTCAACCAGCAAAAACCCTTGTTCCTTCCTATTATTGCTTATACTCTCTCTATAACAAAATTAGAAATAAGGGCAAAATAGTTTCTGCTGGGTATTGAGGGGGGGGAGAGGGAGGGGGTGGAGTGGGTGGTAATGGAGGGGGTGGGGGCAGTGGGGGAGAAATGAACCAAGCCTTGTATGCACATATGAATAATAAAAGAAAAATGAAAAAAAAAAAATAGAAAAGAGGAAAAATAGAAAAAAAAAGATCTGAAAAACTGTCTTGACAAAGTAGCAGGATACAAAAACAACATACAAAAACTGGTAGCTTTTCTATATACCAATAATAAACAAGCTGAGAAAGAAATCAGGAAAATAATACCATTCACAATAGCTCCCCAAAATTAAATACATAAGAATAAACCTAACAAAGGAGGGAAAAGATCTCTATAATAAAAACTATAAAACCTTGCAGAAGGCTCACAGACTGGCTCAAATGGTAGCAAGCATGAGGCCCTGAGTTCGAACCCTAGTACCACATAAAAAACTTATAGAAAGAAATTGAAGAAGATACTAGAAGATAGAAAGTCCTCCCATATTCATGGATTGGCAGAATTAATATTGTGACAATGGCTACACTATTATAGAAAGCAATCAACAGCTTCAAAATTCCAATCCCTATCAAAATTCCAATGTCATGTTTCACAGAAATAGAAAAGTCAATCCTAAAATTCATATGGAAGCACAAAAGACCCCCAAATAGCCAAACCAATACCGAGCAAAAAAAGAGCAATGCTGGAGTCATTACAACACATGTCTTCAAACTATACTACAAAGCCATAATAGCAAAAGCAGCATGGTAGTGACACAAAAACAGACATGTAGATCAATGGAGTGGAATAGAAGATTCACACAGCCCACACAGATATAGCCATCTTATTTTTTTTACAAAGGAGCCAAAAACACACATTAGAAAAGACAGCCTTTTCAACAAATGTTGTTGGGAAAACTGGATATCCACATGTAGAAGACTAAAACCAGACCCCCATCTCTCACCCTGTGGAAAAATTAATTCAAAATAGATCACATCTAATTGTAAGACATCAAACTTTGAAACTACTAGAGGAAAACGTAGGGAAAAGTCTTGAAGATGTAGATATAGGTAATGCTTTTCTGTATAGAACTCCAATTGCTCAGAAAGTAAGAGCAAGAATTGACAAGTGGTATTGTATGAAGTTAGAAAGCTTCTGCACAGCAAAGGAAACAATTGCCAGAATCAACAATTACCAGAAACAACTTACAGAATGGGAAAGAATCCTTGCCAGTCCTTCACTGAATAAAAGATTAATGTCCAGAATATATGAAGAACTCCAAAAATTAAACACCAAAAAAATAAGCAGTCCAGTTTATAAATGGGCAAACGAATTGAACAGTTCTGAAATGGCCAATAAATGCATAAAGAAATGTTCAACATTCTTTGCCATAAAAGAAATGCAAATCAAAACTATACTGAGATCCTGTCTCACCCCAGTAAGAACGGCCATCAACAAGAAAGCAAACAACAACAAATACTGGCAAGGATGAAAGACTGAGGGATCCCTTATACACTGTCGGTGGAAGTATAAATTAATGTAGCTACTATTGACATCACTACGGAGGTTCTGAAAAAAGTAAATTAGAACCACCTTATGATCCTGCTATACCACTTCTGAGGGAAATATCTGAAGGAATGTAAGTCAACATACAATAGAGATAACCTGCACACCCTTATTTGTAGTAGCACTATTCACAATAGCTAAGCTATGGAAACAACCTATGTGCTCAACAGCTGATGAATAGATAAAGAAAATGTGGTACATTTATACAATGGAGTATTATTCAGCCATAAAGGAGAAGGAAATTATGTTGTTTGCAGGAAAATGGATACAAGTGGATATCATCATGTTAAGCAAAATAAGCCAGACTGAGAAAGAAAAATATCACGTTTTCTCTCATTTGTGGAATCTAGACCTAAAAAAAAACCATGACGATAAAATGGGGATGGATACCAGGGGGAGGTGAAAGAAGAGGGGGAGAGAGATGGACATGATCAAAGTACTTCATATGAAATTATAAAAGTAGAATAATAAAATCTATTAAATTGTTTAAAAGGAGGGAGATGAATGAGAAAGTGTAAAAGAGAGGGTAAATTTGATCAAAATATATTTATGTATGGAAAAATCACAATGAAACCCCTTTGTACAATTAATATATGCTAATAAAAAAGGAAGTCCTTGCATCGACATACCCTGCCCCGTTTACAAATAGATAGCAGTGATGAAAAAACACACCAAAAGAAAATTAAGCAAACAGAGCCATCCTCAAAAACAAGTTGAACACAACTCCGAAAACTAGCAAACAGGGCAGAAACACTAAGTGAGCATCTCAGCTAAGGAGACAAGCAAGCTGGGCTCTGGGCTGGTCACACAGTTGGAGTTTGTCTTCACCGGGTGACCGGGTCGAAAAGATCCTCTGCAGCCAGGGTTGTCACCAGAAACCAGAGGCTGCCCCAGGGCCCCTCCACCCATGAAAGGAGGCTGAAAAGTCATGGCTAGCTGCTGCAGGAGCAAGGTTTGCACGGAGCTGTGGTCCTAGGGAGGCAAAGAACACAGCAGGCTTATGACACAACTAAATCTAGCTGCTCACTGACAGCTCGGCAGCATGTTTGCCATTTCCTCAGTATCACCATAAGGCAGGAACCCTTTATGGCCGAAGAAGACTTGGTTCAGGACCAAAGGGCCTGGGTAGAAGCGCTATGCTGACTGGGAAGTGAGTGAATACAGGGGAGAAGGGAACATGGGCAAAAGAGAGAGAGAGGGAGAGCGACTCTCAAAATGAGGCCGATGGCAAAATTTCAAGGCATATTAAGAAGTCTTACAGTTGGGCTAGGAATGTAACTCCGTGGTAGAGAATTTGCCTAGCATGTGTCAGGCCTAGGCTCAATCCCCAGCACTAAAAAAAGAAGAAGAAAAAGAAAAAACAGTCTTATAGTTAAGAAAGACAAGTTGGGTTGGTGGCTCACACCAATAATCCTAGCTACTTGGAAGGGGGAGAGCAGTGGGATGGTGGTTTAAAGTTAGCTATGGCAAAAATTTTGCGAGATTTCATCACAACCAATAAAAAGTTGGGTCCAGCCCCCGCCTGACATTTCAGCTCTGCGGGGAGGCACGAAAAGAGCATCATAGCCCAGGCCGGCTCAGGCATAAAGTAAGACCCTGTCTCAAAAATAAACAACACGAAGGAGTAGCTCAAGTGGTAGAGTGCTTCCCTAGCCTTGAGTTCAATCACCCAGTACTACTGCCAAAAAAACAAAGAGAGAGAGAGACAGATATGATTTTTCTGGGGGTTCGATGTTAAAACCCTCTTTTTAAATTTTTTATTTATTAGCTTATAATAATTGTAAAGGGTGATTCACTGTGGCACATATGCTCTTACAGTATATCTTTGCAAAGCAGTCACTCTATTACTTGAGCCACACCTCCAGTCCATTTTTGGCTGGAGTTATTTTGGAGATGGGGGCCTCATAAACTATTTGCCCAGGCTGGCCTTGAACCTTGATCCTCCAGATCTCAGCCTCCCCAGAAGCTGGGATTACAGGCGTAATCCACTGGGGCCTGACCTACAATGTATCTTAATTAGACTTATCCCTTCCGTCATTCCCCCTTATCCCTCCTCCCTCCCCTTCTTAGAACAATTCCAACAGGTTTCGTGTTCTATTTTCATACACGTATACAAAGTCCACCCACCATATTCAGCCTCCTTCACCCTCTCCATTTATGCCTACACACTAGCACCCACCCACAGACAAGACCTGTTTTATCTTCCTGGCCTTCATTTTTTTAAGTATATATTGGCTGTTCAAGGGGGTTTCTGCTGGTATTTTAGACATGTATGCACTGTGCTTTAATCAGATCAACCCCCCCTACTTACTCTCTCTCTACCTCCCTGTTCCCCTATTATTCAACTGCTTTCCATGCATTTTGCTACACTATCTTCATACACAGATGCATTGGGCAGGTATGATTTTAAAATTGGAGTATGTGATCACTACAAATGAAATTAAAGCAAAACTTATAAACAGTACCCTTAAATAAATAAATAAAAAGTGATTATCTGCAGAGAACTAGAAATATAAGTTAGAAGCAGAAAAAATAAATATAAACATTAATATGCATATAAAAATTCCAGTAAAAATCTA
This sequence comes from Castor canadensis, assembly GCF_047511655.1. Lineage (NCBI taxonomy): Eukaryota > Metazoa > Chordata > Mammalia > Rodentia > Castoridae > Castor > Castor canadensis. The sequence goes on from NC_133393.1 coordinate 142,533,845, forward strand.
GGAAAGAAAAAAAATGATCATTGAAATAAATCCAGATGAACTCAACTGTTCTTAGTAGAAGACAGAGCCAATGGACTGGAAAATAGTGTTGAATGTATACAAAATCCAAGAGGGGCATGGGGAGGAGAGGAGAGGAGAGGAAAGAAGAAGAAAAAGGAGGAGAAGGGGGAGGGGAGAGATTTTTAAGAACTTAGAAGAGCTGTTAAGAGTTAAATAGGACAGATTTAAGTCTCCATCATGTATCTAGTGAGCCAGAAGAAGAAAATAGAGTATCAGGTAAGCACTTTTAGAAAATGTAAGGCTGAGAAAGTACTAGAACAAAAAGAAGATAAATGTTCTAAGACCAAGAGTCCTCTTCAAGAACAGAATAGATAAAAATGAATCTATGCCTACATATCCTATAGAAAAATGATAGAACAACAAAGAGGATGAGAAAGCCTAAAAAAAAAATTAAAGAAAGAATAACATTGTCTACAAAGGCATAGCAATTAGGCTGGCATCACACTACTCATTCACAACAATAGCTGGTAGAGAAATGATGTAAATTCTTCTATATCTTATGTAAAAATAATTGTTGGTCTACACTGGTGTACCAAGGTAAATTTTAAGAGTGATGACTACTTTAGACAAAACAGTTATCACTATTTTAGACATTTACTAACATACAAAAACTGAAAGAGTATATTGCTCATTAAACATATTCTTCAGGAAGAAAAATAGAGTTGTGGGCTTCAGAACACAACAGTGAACAGAAGTTAACAGCTATATAAATTTAACTATGGACTATTAAGACCACTTTTCTGTGCACTGAAAAGTGAAATAAATTCTAGAAACCAATATTAAGTGCAAGTTGTGTTCAATGGGGAGTTGATTACATCCACCCTATGTCCAAATAAGGTCACATTCGTAGGTTCTGGGGGTTATAACGTAAGCAGATGCATCTTATTAGGGGCTACCATCCAAACTATCTAGTTTGAAAAAATGACCATCATAGTGGATTTTTTAAATCCAGCTATATACCAATTACAAGAGACATACCTAAAGGAAAATCACATATAAAGATAGAAAATTAATAGTAAGAAAAATATATATCAAGGAACTGCTAATAAAAATGTTGGTGTAGCAATGTTAAAGCTAGCAGTTCATAATTTGTATTTTTGCTTTCTTTCCAATGTCTTTTGATAAACAGTTGTTCTTGATTTTATGCAGGTAAATCCACCAATTCCTATAGCTTTGTAATAAGTTCTAATAGGTATGATGAGGTTCTTTCTCTTTCTCACTTTTACCTTTAGAAGATATTGACTTCTTTGGCCTTTTATTCTTTGATGTCAATTAAGAGACAGTAAGGATCTAAACAGAGAGATGTATTATGTTGATGGATAAGAAGATAATATAAACATGACAGTTCTCCCCAAAATGAGCTATAGATTCAATGAAATTCCAATCACCATTCCAAGTTCATGGAACATGACAGGTTGATTCTAAAATGTTGTTCTCTTTGACCACCAGTTGTATTTCTAGTAATATATCCTACACATGTAGAGATTTGCTATAACATTGTTTATGCTAAAAAAATTAGAAATAAAATGTCAACAAAGATAGACTTTATTAAATTAATTATGGAACAAATATTTGAAGAAATACATTAAAAATGTAAAGGCCAAAATAGCCTTATATACATGTGATATCATGTGCTCCAGCAAATATTGTTAAGTGAAGAAAGGAAAAGAATTTATACTCTTGTGTCATCGATTTCAATTACTAAAATCAGTACCACTAACATTTATTATGCACTGAACACTCTTCTAAGTGATAGAGTGTGGCTGCAATGGTTTTAGCCCTGTGGCTAAGAGGCAGCATTCCCAGCCATCTGCCATGGCAGAGAGCAGGGCAGTGCAGTCGGGACAGCACACATGCAGTCTAGACTTGGTAGAGCCAGTCCTGTGTGCAGAAAGAAGGAGGTCAACAGGAAGATGCTGTGTAAACAGTGGGGCACTCCTTTTCACCATTCCACCCACTGGGCAGAGGAGAGAGATCTATAAGGGAAATCAACAAACAGTTTAAAAAAAAAAAAAAAACATTGACTAAGTGTGTTGAGGGAGAACACAGGGCATATGGAAAGTCTATGATGTAAGAAATGATTTTGGGTTACAAGTGGTACATATCAAACCCTAAGGGACTTAAGCAAAAAAAGATATACTTACTGGCTAGCATATCTGAAAATTCCCAGAGGTGAAAGTTTGGGCATGTTTGGATCCAGTCACTCAAGGGCATCCATTGCTGGGACTTTCTCTCTTCTCACTTTTTCAGCTCTGCTTTCATCAACTCAGGATTTAGTCATAGGCAGGCTTTCCTCCTGAATGGCCTCCAGTTGGTCCAGCATTTTACTATTCCAGTTTCAACTTTGCTTTGGAAAAAAAAAATCTAACAAAATCCCAGACTGGGTTTAGGACACATCCCACCCTCCAGAACTATAGATGGGATCAGTGGTATCCATACAACTCCATAGACAAATGTAGATGGTATCCAAGGAAAAACAGAACTGTTTTTAATAGAACGAGTGTGAACAGATGCATTCCGAAGCAGGCAAAACTCACAGACAGAGGTTTACAATGGGCCTTAACCTAGTTTGGAGACCCAGGAATGGCTATTATGGGAATGTAGAAGTTAAGACGAGGGTTTAGAAAATATTATCAAATATTTACCTCTTCTGAATAAAGGAATTTGGAGGTGCTAAGCTGCCCCCTTTTACCCTGCTCTTATGTTGCAGTAGCAAAGAGTCACCTATTGAGGAAGGGTATGAGGAAGCAGTCTTTTATTTTTGCCTTTACTTTGCATCTGTCCCCAAGTATAGGCACAATGTCTTATTTTCCCAGCACTTAACCCGGTGCCTTGACTGCAGTGGGAAACCAGTAAGTATTTGACAATCAATGGATAAACTTGATAAGTAAATTATAGTTTCTAAGACCATCTTTTGTCACTAGATATGGTAAACTATCTCCTTGAAATGGGCTGTTCTGTGTGCCCACTCCTCTGGCCATTCTTTTTCTGGTTATTCCACCCGTTGGTTTTGTATCCTGGATCCTGATAACCATGTCAGGCCATTCATGTTTTGATGACTCATTTCAGTCATTTGTTTGAGACTCCTCATTCTTCCATAAAGGTTGAACCCTGAGTTTTTATCTAGGCACTTGGATAAGGAAAAGGAAGAGGCAAGGAGCATATGATAACTGTATTTTAAGGAAAGTGTTTCTGTTTTTTATGTCAGTATAAGAAATCCTAAACAGGTTTAAAAATTTTATCCCCTTGTCTTCCTTGTGATAAGTATGGTCATAAGACTGAGTTTAGGCTGATAGGAGGTAAACAGAAATGTCCTATGACAACTTCCAGGAAACTCTGTGCTTGCTATCCTCCAAAGATGACCCCAGCAGTTTTGCTCCTTCTGATATGTGAACTCCCCTCTTCATATAAAGAAGTGGCGCATATCCACCTGCTCCCTGGGTTGACCCTAATGTTCACCAGCAGAATACATTGTGGATTCGGCGGTGGGGGGATGGGGGGTGCATTCTGGGACTACCAAGCTCAAGCCTCATAAGGAATGGCAGCTTCCATTTGTGTCCTCTTGGCATACTCATGCTTGGAGTGATACTTTTAGAGCACAGCTTCCATACTGGGAGGAACACAAGTCATTGTGAGGAAAACTCCTCATGAAGGAGAACTGAAGCTTCAGGCTGTGAGCCCAGCTGAGTTCTTAGATAACAGCCAATAGCCAACCTGCCAGACATGGGTTTGAGCCCACTTCAGACCTACCAGCTTTCCCAGTTTGCTGGCCAACACCATGTACAGAAGAGCCATACAGTCCACTCACAGAAGCATGATCTATACGTTAATGTGTTAATCTGCTGTTTAGGATTTGTTATACTGAAATAGAAAACAGAAACACTTTCCTTAAAATATAGTTATCATATGCTCCTTGCCTCTTCCTTCTCCTTGACTCCTTCCTGTTGGCAGGAGTGTGTATATTGTGTTACATGTTAATCTTGAACTATAAGGTAATCTTCAAATGAAGGCCATGTAAGAGAAAATAACTTGAAGCATATCTACTTGATACATTTTAATAAAACAAATAAATTTTTATCTTTAATAAGTCACTGGCATTTCGAGTCTTTTAATCAAGCTGAACTTAACTTTAACTGATCCTCATCAGGCACCACTCATTTGGTGACATTTGGCTCTTTTTTTCTTAGTCTCTTCAGTTTGCTTGTTTTTAAATTTGTTTTTGTTTTATCAAGGAGGTCCATATGTACCATTTTAAAACTCAAAAAAAATTGGAGAGTTCTGGTTCTGACAAAGTGATGGATTAGCTTCGTGTCACTAATTCCCTCCTCCAAATCCCACCTCATAAATGCTATGAAAATGGAAACAAGCTGCATGAAACTAACCTAAACAAACGAAAAACTTCTGATGTAACAGTAGTTGTTTAGGTCCTGATGCCAGGGAGAAGTGGTATCCCAGAGACCAGGAGAACTGAGTGCCCTGGATAGAGATGGGGAGATGAGATTGCAAAAAGATTTTTGATAAACCTTTTAGATGAATCTTGTCCTAAATTAACCGTTTCCCACCCCAATGTCACAGGGAAGCAGAAGAAACAGTGGCCAGCCCTGTAGTGCCTGTGTTGCCAAGGTTACATCAGAGTGGACACTCTAGCCAAGATGGGTGGGTAAGAACCAGTTAACACTGGGTACAAGCAGACAGGTCAGCCCCTTAGCATTCCCTGCCTACCCTGCTTGACAGGGACTCTGACCTCAGAGACAACCTTTGAAGAACAGGTGCAAGTCCAGACTAGAATGTTCTTAAGTGAACTCAGTCTCTGTCCAGCAACCATGCCAACCTCATCAGGAAAGATAGGAGCTAGGGCTCATACTGTCATGCTTTGCAGCAGTTCAGGCACCTAGCACCTCCAGCAGAGGATTTCTCAAGCTTGGCACTGTTGAAATTTTGGCCAGATCAGTGTTTTGGGGAGGATGTCCTCTACATGATAGACACTACACACTAGGAGCCACTAGCAGTATTCCCCAACCCTAGTCCATGTTGTGAATGTCTTCTGTTAGGGCAAAATAACTTCTGGTTTTGAACTCCTACCCTAGGAGAATAGATTCAGGACTATTTCCCTGTGTGATAGCCCTGAAAATGAGCTCACAAGAAAAAATAATGAGGCTTCTTGGGAAAGCCACTAGTATAAGAGAAAAAATAGCAAATGGAAAAATCTAACATAGATGAAGGGCATTTAGTGGACTAGGTACAACAAGGTATGAAACAGGTATGAGAGGATACTGTAAAGCCAAAAGCATAAAGAAGCCCTGAGAGGAATTTCTGAGTATGATAAAAAAAAATTGAAACAAAAACCTAACAGACTGACTATTAGACTGGATAGCAGAGCAAATCAAAGATGCAGATTAGTTTCAGAAAGCGTCAGGATGGGTTCTAGAGTTAAAATATGAGAAGAAGTTCCAAGGCATGGAAAATACAATTAGAAGCATCAGCTTTCAAACAACAGAAGTCCCAGAAAAAGATGGACAATATCAAGAGTGGACTATTTCAAGAAGTATAAATTCCTCACATCAGAGTTTTAAAACTTCAAAGTACGAATATGAGTACTCCGAAAGAAATAAGGAGAAAAGCATACCTCCATACATTTTTGTGTCATTTAAGTGCATCAAAGGCAAAGAGAAAAATCTACACACTTCTAGATACAAAGTAAAATTGATACAAAGGAACAAGAATCAGAGCAATATTAGAATCAGATTTCTCAACAGGGACATCTGAAGGAGACCATAGAATAATAGTTTCAGTATTGAAGTAAAAATTGGGACCTAAAATTCCAAATCCAGCTACATTATCATTTAAATGTGATACCAAAATAATTTATGTTTACCACACAAAGATCTTTGAAAATCTTCTCAGAGGAAGTTCTCTAGCAAGAAGAGAAAAACAGGGACCGGGGATGTAGCTCAGTGGTAGAGCACTTCCCTAGCATGCTCAAAGCCCTCAGTTCAATCCCAGCATCAAAAAAAAAAGCAAAAACACCAGGGCACATGACCAAAAATGGAAGGTAAATAAATACACTTGGTAAATTTTACTGTTGCAAAATTCAATAACTATTACAATAAAATAAGCAAACAAAACATGACTATTCCGACTAAAATTAATCACATAGTTTGAAGTGTCTTTTACTTGAGATTATACATTCAATTTGACTCTTCTGGTAGATGCTCATAACTTACTAAAACACCAACCTAGTTTAATTTTACCCTTTTTAGTTTCAAAGAGTAAAATTAAGGAAAAAATAAAAGAAGAAAAAAAACCGAACACATGAAAAGAAGGGTGACATAACTTTTTAAAAAGCTAAGTTTCCCCTCATCATGATTTGTTATGTCAGAAACTAACATTTTCCTCCTTGGAAAACATGCAAACATGGATAAATAGTGTGTACGAGTATCGAAAGCAGAAGGAAGAGAAGAGGGAGGAAGAGGAGAGGAGGAGAGGGGAGGAGTGGGGAGGAGAAGGAAGAGATCTAGTTTCTCCATACACTGAGAAGGGCCTTGTGAGGACCAGCAAGAATGTAGCGAGTTGTCTGCAAGCTAGGAAGAAAGTCCACACCAGAAACTAAATCAGCTGCAACCTTGATCTTGGGTCTGCAGCAGAATGAAGAGAATTGTTTTCCGTTGCTCACTCCACCAGTTTATGCTATCTTTATGCCAACCCAAACTGTCTATGACGATAATTTTGGTGAGGAAAAATGGTTAATTATATTGGAAAAAATGTATATAAAGGTGAACTACAGATGGATTAAATTCCTAGTGGAAAGATAAAAGTGATTGAAAGAAAAGTGAAAACTATCTTTGTAATCTTGGAGAAGGCAGAGTTCTTAAATGAAACCATTAAAGAACAAATCATAGAATAGAAAAAATAAGTGAAGTGACATCTCATTACCTTTGCCATATTCAGGAAAGAAAAGCAGAGGACAGGAGCAAGGAGGACATAAGTGTTGAAGGAAGTGGGGACCATGGAGCTTGTGAATTAGCCAAACTTGGAATCCTTTAAGTTAGGTTTCTAAGACTTGGTAGAAATGGTGGGGTGGTTATTTATCCTATAATCATCTTAATTGGCAATTCACATCTCTCTCTGTCTCTCTCTGTCTCTGTCTCTCTCTCTTTCTTTCTTTCTCTCTCTCTCTCTCTCTCTCTCTCTCTCTCTCTCTCTCTCTCTCTCTCTCTCTCTAATGCATATATACTGACTTATCACGACATATGCCCCTAGGGCAATATCTCTCAATGTGGTTCCAAACCCTTCTGTATCACAGTCTTATAGGGCATTTATTTAAAGATCATAGTAAGTATGGGAGCCAAACAGTTTTCATTTGTTTGTTTGTTTAAGAAAAGGAGATCCAGGGTAGGTGAGACAGGCATAGACTATGGAATTTCTTTTAACATACCTTGTTAACATACAGATATGATCTGTAGACATGACTTTGAAAACATGTAAATGAGCTACATGCTTTTAAAATTAATAATATTGATACAGTAGTTCTGAATTATCACACACACAGACAGCTATAGAGAACGCTGCCTATCCTTCAGAGACTCACAACCAAGTGCAAGAGACAGGCAGAAAAGGTAATCATCATTGCAACACAGTAAGTCAGGTAATGGATCTGAACATGATGCCGTGGTAGTAGCTAAGAGGAAATATTTAACTTTTTGTGATGAGGCCAGGAAAAGCTTCCCAGAGAAAAGTAACAGGTGAACCCATAAATGAACTCCTTTACAAAGTGAGAGTGACATTCTGGGCAAAGATGATTGTAAAGTGCACAGGTTGGTTGGAAAGCTGCAAAAAGGTTTTGACAGCTACTCAGAAGGCAAAGATCAGGAGGAATGTAGTTCAAAGCCAGCTGGGGCAAATAGTTCGCCAGACTTTATCTGGAAAATACCCAACACAAAAAAGGGCTGGTGGAGAGGCTGGCACCTATCTAGCAAGAGTGAAGCCCTGAGTTCAAGCCCCAGTACCACCAAAAAGAAAAAGAAAGAAAAAGCTTTGATAGGGCTGAGGGGCACAGGAAAGAATGGTTGTGTGGTAGAAGCAAAAATGAGCCATGAAGGTAGGAAAAAAGGCCTTCGGTGTCGACCTAAGCTTAGACTTAACCTGTGAATGTTGATGTACCATGGATGATTAGTATCCAGTAAGACACAGGATCAGAGTTGCAAAGATCACTAGGCAGTGGTGTGAAGGATAGAGGATGCTTACCATGCCTCTAAATACCATTTCTTACAGAAAGGAACCAGGGCTCCTTGGAGAAACGTCTGAGCCAATGTCTAGGGCAAGAACTGAAAGAAAAGCCTGGATCATCCTGTCATGCCAGAGAGAAGGGCTATCAAAACTCAGGAGGGTTATGTCTTAGTGGATTGAAGTGCAAGAAATGTATTAAATTATGTGAAGTCATAATAGTACAACAATGAAATACTCACTGAGGGTCACCTTTGAAGGAATCTAGGAAACAAAAGGATTATTTTGAAAACTGGTGAGGAAAGGGGGAAAAGTCAAGTATTTACCCTGCCTTTCCTATATGAAGTCTGACTCAAGACAATAAACAAGTAGAAGGAAAAAGGTTTTATTGAGAATTCCTGCTAATACATACACAAAGGATGATAAAACTAAACATTACTATTTTGCAATAAATAAGAAAAAGTAACAGACTAAGCAATGATCATCAGTGACATCAATGATCACTGCTAAAGCCACTAGGGGAACAGCTGGTGGGGAACTTTACATGATGGATTGGGTTGATGACAGCCAGACCCACTAATCTTATTAACAGCACAGAGAGACATTATGCAAATCTCAATGTGATGTAATAGAAGGTATATATGCCATCACGCATGTAATACTCTTGTCAGAAACTTGAACCTGAATCTTATCAAGATTGGGTCTAGAAACTAAAAGGGACAGAGGAGAATGTTTAATTGACACCATAGTGCTACAAACTAACATTGCAGGAAGCTGGGCACACAGTCAGATGGATGACATGGATGTCTTTGTTTTATCAACAAATAAACAAGAAGGAATAAAATAAGATTTAAAGAGACTTAAGACATAGAGCAACCAAATGTTTTGTGTGGGTCTGGTTTGCATCTTAAATTCATGCAAACCAACTGTCAAAAATTATCAAGGAATTATGCAAATTTGGGCTCCCTATGTTTGGTGGTTACACAGTGATTGCTGATATTTTAGGTCTGATAATGAAATTATAGCTGTGTTTTTAATGTCCTTATATTTTAGAGATACATGTTGAGAATATTTGTGGATGAAAGTATATGATGTTTGGAAATTGTGTTGCAATAAACTGAGTAGATTTTTTTATGAAAGAATATTGACAAATATTGATAATAACTACCTTTGGCTACCTGGGGTTATGCACTATTCCTTTATTTGAAATTTGTTAAAACAAAACTTTTTAAAAGTCTGTATTACTGGGCCCACTGCAGACCTTTTGAATCATTCGAGGACAGGACACACCATGTGTTTTGATCACAAGGTCTCCAGCTGATTCTGCAGCGTACCAAATGAAAGAACAGCATTTTGTGAACATCACCTTCCTTCCATTGTCTCTCCAGTCCATTAAATTCCAAATTTACACATCTAAATGCCAACAGGATATCTGCATATGGATACCCAACAGGCATCTCAAACTGTACATGGTCAAGAAGAAAACTGGCTTTGCCTCAAAACTTTTTGTTCCCAGACTTCCCCATTTCAATAAATAGGAGCACAATTTATCTTGTTTTTAAAGCTATAAACAAAGGGATTTTTTTTGTTCTTCTCTTATTCTCATCCCATACCCCCAATCCATCTGAAAGTCCTATTTGCTTTAACTTCAACATAGATCCTGAATCTGCCCCTTGTTCTTCACCTCCACAGCCCCTGAAATTTTTTCAAGTCACCTTTCAACTTCCCTGGACTCTAATGCTAACCCTACCCGTACAATACCTCTAGCCACTGAAACATGCTGCATAACAAAGACCCACAAACACAGTGGCTGTTGGCTGTAACATTTGTTTTCCTTGGTCACAGGTCTAGAGTGACTGGGGCAGCTGCTAGAGCAGCTCTGCTGCAGGCTGCAGGCCATTTGCACTTGGCCCAGACTGTGTGCTGTATTCAGGTCTGCTCTAAAGATCTCTTCCTTCTCCTCAAACCAGCAGCCATCCAGACATACTGTTTCATGGGAATGACAGAAGTGCAGGAGCCAGACACATTGCACATTTTAAGCCTCTCATATGGTCAAAGCAAGTCACAAGGCCAAGCTCAATGTCAGTGAAAAAGAATGTGTGCTCTGCTCTAATGAGGAGGGGGAAGGAAATGAATGTTTGCTAGAAAAGGGTCTAGCACATGGGCCATGAACACTGACAGCTGTGGGTCTGTGAGATTTCCTAGAGAAAGGAGAATGTGGCCAGGGAGGAGTAGAGGGCCAGAGCCAAGCCCTAGGAAGCACCCGAAGCCTAAAGACCATACGGGAAAGGAACTGAGAACCCGATAATGCAGAAGGAAATCTGGGATAGTGGGTGTCCTGAAAGTGAAGAAAGGAGCGAATGGTCAACGGGGCTGAGCAAGAGATTGGCTATTATGAGGAGAGAAAAGTAGTGACTGGATTTGGTAACATGGACAAAATGGAGGTTCCTGACAGGATTGGAGGAACAGCCAGTTGAGCCACTCCACCAGCCTAAAAGCCTCGTTCTTTTCACAATAAAGGCTCTTTTTGCACTGTACTGTCCCCTGCCTGTTTATTCTCCTTTTACCTGGTGCTGAATTGGTGCTCTAATTTTAGACACTGCATCCAATAACCAAGGAACATCTGGAACACCCTACCCACAGGTAACAGCTCCTGAGAAAATTCCAGTCTGGCTGCACAGATACAATGGATGGCCTGGACTGTGAGGGAAGCATTGCAGAAAGATGGGAAGAGTTTGAGTTCATGCTGCCATTTCTGAGCCACTGTACCACCTTGGGCTACCATATGTGGACTTCTTGTTAGAGGAGAAAATTCCACTACATTCTGACTGATACAGTCAGCAGGAGAGGGCAGGAGAGGGCTGATGGTGGTAGGATGAAGACTTGTTGGAGAAAGGTGCAGGACAGGAGGTGTGTTTACAGGAAAGATAATGGAACTGATGTTTCAAAGATGGTCTGACCGTGGCAGTGAGTTGCCAAGATTAAGATATGTCACTGGAGGTATTGAGGCCAAGATATTGAGCTCATGAACATGGGTGTCAAATTTGTCAAGAATGGTAATGGGAGAGGGAGGAGAGAGGACAACAGGGAGCCATCTATGAGCTTTTCCATGGTGAGGTACAAGTAACAGGGTTGGTGGGAGACACAGCTACAAGGAGTTTCGGTGTGGTAGAGCCAAATGCATAGATTTCCGAGGAGATTGCATTTTGAAATGATTTTCAAATGGCAATGAAGAGGAAAGTGGGATGCAAGAGGACAAAAGTCTTTTAGAGAGGGCTGTGGGACAAGTGGTGTCTTTCTGGAAAGCCAGCACAATTAAGGAAAGAAGGTGAGAGACATTAGACAGAAGGCACAGTGAATGTAGAGAAGTTTGCCAATGATGGAGTATGAGTTCCAGAAGCCAATGAAAGGATTTGGAAGGCTGAAGTCAGTTTTGCAGTGTAGTATGGGAACAAAAGTCCATGACTGTCAAGCAACTTGGGCTTCTGGTGGCTCTGGGGGATGAGCTGAGGTCTGAGGCACATGCTGTCATCCCACCAATCTCTGGATAAAGGACTGGCTCCCACTGGAATGTCTGGAGAGAAAGGTCAGCTAGAGTTCTTCTGTGGGCTTGCTGTCTTAGACACTTCACATCAGAGAGGTCATCTCCACAGGGCTGGTCTCACCAGGACCTCTGTGGACTTCCTTTATGATGGTTGATTCTTTCTTAGGGTATATTGCCTAGATTCGAATTGTGACTCTGCTGTCATTTGCTATGTGACCTTAGGCAAGTTACTTAACTTGTCTGAGCTTCACGTATAAATCAGGGATAAAAATACTAACCTATCCCCTAGAGTTGTTGTGATAATTAAGTGATATAATGCATTTAAACACTTTAGAGCTGTGCCTAGTTCATAGTAAGTGCTCAATAAACAGTAGCTATTATTACTAGTACTATAATCATCTCATAGCAAAGACAACATTAGTACATCAAAACCCAACAGATACAAGACAATCGTTAACAGCTTATAAGATCTGTAACAGCAATTTATTTCTTGCTCACAGGTCTGCAAATTCCCTGAGGAAAATAGCTCTGTAGCTTTTGGACTTGTCAGTAGGTTGCAGTCAGCTCCAGGTGTCTCTTATTCCGGAATCAGTGACTACTTGGGGCCGGCATAAAGCAAGTCAGAGGTCCAAGAGTCCAGAACTAGCCAAAGCATGTGAGCACAGTTGAGGCCTCTGGCTGGATGTGACACACATTGGTCACTCACATTCCATTGGCCAATGCAAGCCAAGGGTCAAACCCCAGGTGAGTGCAGAGCGAAGCCAGGGCACGGGTGGGGAGGCAAAGAATGGTGGCACACAGCAACGCCATCTGTGACATCAAGCCAGTAATGACAGTGAAGGGTTAGGTCTGGGAAGCACGGGAACTGCAGAGATGCCCACAGTGGAGCAGAGCACGCCAGGTGATCCTAGGGATCCCTAACCCACCCTCTCTTCTATGCAGTGCCCTCATCCAATTCAGAGGTGCAGCAGCCACCCAGGTCTACATGAGTCCTGCCACCCTCACACCTTTATGGGTCTGCCTAGCTGTCACTCTGCTGGGCCACTGGGAAGTCTTTTATGGACACTGCAACCACCTCCCCGTTGCTGCCAAGTCTTCTGTCCTCCTGACACATCCTCCCCTGCAACCGGGTGATGTCCGTGAATGGCATCCATACTTACTCATAGCCCAAGTCAGGACTGGATATCACTCCTCCCTTCTCCTCCCTAGCCACAGCCCATCAACACCAAGGCCAGGGAATTTCCTGTTGAGTGTTTCTTGAGACCTGTCCCCACAACCACATGTTATTTCAACCTTCATGGCCCCTCTCTGCCAGTGACTACCCCCTCCAGCAATCAGCCTTCCCTTCTGCTGCCACAGTGGGCCACAGCAACTCACCAAAATGCAAACTCAGTCCAAGATGCTCAAAACTCTCACAGGGTAAGTTTCCTAGCATAGCCTCCACCTAACTCCAAATGAGATCCCCTCCCATTACTCCTCAGGATTCCCTGTGCAGCTAGACCAGGCTTCCATCCCTTACACACACCACACACCCTCCTCTTTGCCCTCACCTCTGTCTTGAACACCCAAACCCCTCATCTGGTTAATTCAGCTCCTGGCTTGGTCATCTCTTCCTCCAAGGGCCCTGGTTTGGTTCCCTCAGCACCCACACTGTCCCTACTGCCTGCCTGTGCTGTATTCATGTTAGACTGTGAAATTCTAGAGGACAGGACCTGGATCATTCATTCTTGTGGCCACGGTGCCTGTCAAGGGTGAAAGCCACTCTGAACCCCAGTTGTCCTCTTCTCAAAAGGTGGGACATGTTTGCTGTCTGGTAAGAACTAAATAAGATAACACCTGGAAAATGCCTATCATGGTGAAAATACACAGTCAATCCATAAATAGTACTTGGTAGCTGTTATTATTATAATGTTAGTATGAAATCTAAGCAAACATTACTAAAGTATGAAATACACTTGTGAAAATGAACAAAACTCAAAGTGTACCCAGCTTGGTCAATTTTTGCAAATGACACACCCTTATGACTCTAGATAGCATTATTTAAAAAAAAATTCTTTATCTGTCTTGCAGTGAAAGTTGGCATTATTTTTAAGCTCAAATGTCACCTCACACCTCCCCCACCCCATCATCCTACTTATAATCTAATTATATATCATATATATATTTTATATATATATATATTATATATTATATATATAAAATCTGTCTCTCTTCACTCTAATGTAGACCCAGAGAATCCGTGCCCAACCAAGTAGTACCAGGCAGGGGCTGGTGGCACCTGGCCGAATTGTGCAGGCATAGCACCCTTCTTTGCACTGCACACAGCCCAACTCGCGACTCCGCTCCTCTACCTCCGGGTTCTTTTGCGCTACCCGTCATCCTCCACTTGGCTGGAAGTGATTGAAATAATAACAGCAGCAGCAGTAACAATCCTCTCACCCACCCTCTGAAGACCACCCCTGTTCCATAGCGTTGGTCAAGGACCCTCTGGGGGACAGGAAGCACTCCGAGGGGTAGCAGTTCTCCAACTTGGGAACTCCATTTGAGCTGTGGACAGGAACGCACCTGGTCAAGCTCCGCTCGCGCCAGCTGGAAGAACCTTTTATGGTTCGCCCTGCCACTTCACCCACAGATCAGGTGAAGCTGCGACAGGGGGACCCAGCCACTCAGACCATGGACTTAGCCGCCAAGCCCACTACCAGGACCTGTGGTGATCGTCACCAGCGCCTCTGGCTGCCAACGGTTTTCATCGACCCCCTTCCCTTCACCGACCATGACAGCAGGGAAGGATGTGCCTATGGCGGTGCTGGGCACTGGGCACGAAGTTGTGAACAAACTTCCTGCAGAAACAAGGGGGGGCACTGAACCCGGCAGCGGCCAGCGCACAGAGTGGTCAGGCACAGCTTCTGAAGGAGGCGACACTTAGCTGACACCAGGGTGAGGGGAAGGAGCCGCCACGCAGGGGGCTGTTGGGAGCGGGAGACTTTGCAGAGTTCCGAGTGGCGGGAATAGCAAATGCCTCGCTCCCTTCACATCCACGACCTCGTTTAATCTCCCTCCAAACCTTGCCAGGGGCATCTTGACTCCATTTCACAGACGAGAAAGCTGAGGCCTCGCAAGATTAAGGAACTGACCGAGCTGAGATTTGAACCCCGCGTTGCCATCGCCCAAGTCCAGGCTCTGCTCGGCCAGCATTTCGCGCCTCCTCCTTTCTCGCGCACGGTGACCTTAACTCGGCGCGCGTGCTGCTCCCTCGGCCCCTGCCAAACACTGTCCCACTTAGCCCTGCTTGGGAGTTGGTGGGGACTTTCCGAAGGATCGCAGGAAGCTGTGCCCAGTTTGGGGTCCGGGGTTGCACTCCCACCCAGCGCTGCGCTCGGGACGCTGCCCGCCGGCCCCGCCCCCTGCGCGGCCCGGCCGGCGCTGCCTCTGTCCATGGTCAAAGCACCCGGGGTAATCCGCCTTTCTCTTCCGCCCGCCGGGCCCCATTCATATTCTAATCACAGCGCGGCCGACCCGCGAACAGCCACTTTATCGCGGCCCGCAGGAGATGCAGCCTGCTCCCCCCACTTCCACTTCCAGCCCCCCCAGCCCCTGGCCCCCCTCCTTCTGCACTTTAAACTCCGCAGAGGAGGGGGTCCCTGGGAAAACCGCGTCCCCACTTGGACGCCCGGGCTTCTCACAAACTTCGCTGCTGGCTTGTGGGGACGGAGGGGGGGTGGCAGTGTGGAGGGGGGGACGCGGCGAGAAAGGAGGAGGGAGCAAAGAGACTCAGACCGACTGACAGAGTTAACTGGAAGAGGCGCGGGGGTGGGGTGGGGGTCAGCGAGACCAAGGCAGTTAGAGACAGAAGAGGGGCAGAGTCCTAGGGAGGGACAAAGAGACGTGGGGGCAGGGGCTGGGCAGAGAGACAAGCAGCCAGAGAAGGAGAAATAGAGGGATGCAGAGACAGAGACCCCAGAGGACCGGAGAGGGACAGAGAGCCAGAGCCAGAGACCTGGAGAGATCAAGACGGAGAGATAGGGCGAAGGACATGGACGCAAAGGAATACAGAAAGTTCTGGAGGACGCCAATCTCTTCCTCACCCCACCCCTCTCCAAGACAAGAGTCTATCTTGCCACTCAGGCTGGAATTGGGATCATAAGTCTTCAGTGTCCCTTCCCCACCCTCCACTCCCCACGCGTGTCCGCGGACCTGCGTGGAAAGACGTGACGAGACACTCCCTCTCCATTCCCAGGGCCCCCCACCCAAAATCTAACTCTGGATGAAAACAGGAGGGGGCACAAGAGGAAAGAAAAAGGAGTGGGGCCCACTCGTGGCCATGCAGAGGACTCCCCAGGCCCTCGGCGTCCCCCGTACCCCCGCTCCCCGCCTGCACCGCGCGGGACCCGATCCGGCAAGGGGTCGGGAGGGGGGAGGGGGCCAGATCTAAGCCAATTTTGATTTCGGCTATAATGAGTGCCGGGCGAAGGCTGGAGAAGGCCTCTGGAACTTTAAATAAGAAAAACGTTGCTAATGCTATAATAGAAGGGGGAAGTCGGAGGGCTGGGATTGCGTCGCTATGAGCCCCCCTTTTCGGAGGCGGCTTTTCTTATTCAAAACAGGCCCACAATGGGCTTCACAGTGCGCCTCGCCACGGCCCCATCTGACGAGCGGCCATTCATCAGGCCGGCTGGCCTATCAATGACATTGCTCCCATCGGGGCTCCTATAAAATGATGCTTTTTCCCATGAAACATCCGCAAACATTTTGACGGGTTTGGCTTTGCCCGGCTGGATTACTGAGTGTCCCCTCGCTCGCTCGCTCGCTCTTTCTCTCTCCCCCTTCTCCGAGCTCTCTTCTTACTCTCTCTCTCTTCTTTCTCTTTTCTTTCTTCTTCTCTTTCTTTTCCTTTCCTCCTTTAGCCTTTTGCCCCCAAAATCGCTGCATCTCTCTTTCTCTCCTTCTCCCCTTTCTCCCTCCCTCCCTCCCTGGGCATCTCTAGCACAGGGGATCCCCAAACATCAGGACTTTTGGGGGGCGCCTGTGCTGTCCATGGGAAGAGCATGCATTGTGGGTTACTGGAGGAACCCGACATGGATTCCACAGGTTAGTCCTGCTGGTGGGGAATGTGGGGAGACATTGGGAGGGAAGGAGAAGGGAGAAGGGGGAACTTTAGAAAGAGTTGGGAAAAGTTCAGGCGGGTCAACTTGACAGTGAAATCTCTGGAGAAAACGGAGAGCGTGCAGAAGTTTGCAGTCCGACGCGAAGTGTGTAAGTGGATGCATGGGGGTGTGTGTGTGTGTGTGTGTGTGTGTGTGTGTGTGTGTGTGTGTGTGTGTGTGTATGCGCGCGCGCGCACGTTGGGGAGCGCGCTTTTCCTTGCCCTGTGCTCAAAGTTACGTAAAAGATGCGCTGGTTTCAAGCGAGCTTGAGATGCCACTTGCAGAAACTTTGCGAGCCGATCGACCGCCCCTTCCCGGGCCCCGCTCCTCCCCTTGGGTTTGGGGATCTTGGAATAGCGGTGCGCTCTGGATCTGGTGGTGAGGGCCAGGAAGCCAAGCGGAACGCCCGAAGGCGGGGGAGGGTGACGGCTTCTCACAATGCCTGGGAGGTGGGGACCTAGGCTGAGGCTGGTGGAGACGCGCAGCTGGAGGGAGTGGCGGCGGCGAACCCGGTGGTCCTGGGGAAATCTGCCGCTTCGGGAGATGGGAGCCCAGGGGTCTTGGAGGCGGGCTGTCGCCTCCCTACTGGGAAGGGACACCCGAAAACTCGCTTCAGCCCGGGGCTATAACCTTGCTGGAGGGAAAGCAAGACACAGAGCAGCCGGTGAGGCCTGGCGGAGTTAAGGTCTGCAAACTGCTGTGCAGTTTTATGGTTGCTGCCGGTGGACATCAGGTGTTAGGGTCGCGGCGGTTCAAAATTGAGTAAGGAAGACGAGGAATCTCTTACAACGAAAATGCACAGCATCGCTGTGTGCTAACTCCTAATCCTAGCGCCTCTCTTATGGGCCGTCACACTTCTACATCTGAGTCACTCTCCCCACGGCCCTTCCAGGTGGAAGTTCCCTCAAAGTTCACTGCATCCTCCAGCCCCAGTCTCTTCAAGCAGGCCACTCCTGCCCCTGCTGGGCAGTCGATTTGGGGTTTCTTGAAATGTTGGAGTCAGGGAGTCGCAGAAATGGGCGACGAGCGCAGTCTGGGTGGAGGCGGCAGCTTGACTGAAGCTCTGGCGAATAAGTGCCTGGGAACATTCGCTGCTGGGCACTGCTCCGCGGAGCAACAAGTGCCTTGCAACCTCAGCTGTTCCCTCACACTCGTCCCTTCCTTGGGGAAATAAACACCACATGAATCTTTCCCCACCCCCACCCTTAGGCAGATTGGAAAGGGATGTATGGTGGGGCCTGGGGTCATCAGGGCATTGCCCCAGGCGATCTTTCCACGGTCCCTGCAGAAATATTTCAGGTACCTCCTGTGCGTTGGCAGGTAGCCTGGACACCGGATCCTCTGACCAGGGGATATCATGGGTTTTCCAAAGTAGTTGTCTATCTCTTATTTAGAGTCAAGTTCCTCTGGGTTTATGATCCCCTGGGTGGGTGTGAGTTCCCAGGGAATTGGGGAAAGGCTGAGCCCCCTCCAAGTCCTTCCCATATGCAATGACAAACCAAGGCAAAAAGTGTTGCCTGCCATGCACACCAGTTGTCCAGATCCGGAGGCCCTGCTGGTGTCTGCAGGCAGTAAAGCCGGCACCCGGAGAGGAAAAGAACTCTTCCGTCCATATTTTTATCTCAGTCTATTTTACAGGTTCTCCACCTGGGCACCCCAACATTAAAAAATGAACCTATTAAATAAAATTAAACCCGTTTCTGCAGGATTTGTGGCTAAGTATTTGCCAGGGGCTTATTCAGAGTCTGGGGATGTCCTCACAAACCAAATCTGTGTCCCAGCTGGGGTTTTTTAGCTGATCTCTCTACGGAATTGGAACCCTTTGTGCTTCCTGGGGAGGGCTGTGGGGTCGGTGGATATGTTGTTTTCTATTCTGAACGTATCTGGTGGCCGTGGGGCCACTGGTCCTCTTCTCAACTGAAGACACCCCACATGGGTTCTGAAATCCCAAATTCTTTCCCCATATCTTTTCCCCTTTCATACGTAGGATATATCCTTAGTCGCCATCCTGATCTCAAAACCAAAAGTTTTGGGAAATGGCAGCTTTGAGAAATTACTGGAGGCGCACGAGGTGACATTTCACTTGCAAAACCCAAGACAGGCAAAGTGCGGCTCGGCGGCGTGGTTCGGTCCAGGAGCCCTTCCCTCACTTTCCTTCCAGAGAATTTAATCCAATTAGCTTTTCTTCTCAGTTTCCCTTGTTATGTAAAAGTCTTTTCTCCCCCGCTTGCTGAGACTAGCGCTCCAAGGAGTTCGATTCTGCTCCTTCTATATAAGATTGCGCGCGACCAGAAAGACGACTATTACTGTTATTATTTCATTCCGAAAGGGCCGGAACAACCGACTCACAGCAAGTGCTGGAGAGAAGTCGGGAGCGTCCAGGATCAGAGAGGCAGGCGAGCCGAGCTACTGTCCCTTACTCTTAAAAGGAAAATCCCCGCAAAGTGCCTCGGGCCCGGGAGAACAGTTTTGCAGGGGCCGGGCTCTAGTGGCCTGCTTTGGGGCCACTTCAGCGTGACCTGCGGAAACTCGCCCCTTTGTTCCGTGCACCGACCCGGTAATATATTCCTTGGGTTTTCCCAAAATACTCAACAAGTGTGGGGCTAAGACAATGGCCCTGTCGGGGGGAGGCCGGAGAGCCGGCGCGCGCCTCCTAGGCCCTCAGCTCGCCAGCCGCCCAACTCCACAAAGCAAAGCCCGTCTGGGACGCGACAGTGGCCGCAACGCCGAGTCCCTCAGGCTGCAAAGGCAGAAGGCGCGCGCAGCGCGGTCGTCGCACGGTGCGGTCCGCGTGCGGTTTACAGTCAGCGCCCGCGCACATCCCACCCTGCCTGCGCCTCAGCCCCACGCAGCGCAAAAGTGGGGTGCTGGGCCACATTTGGTCTCCCTATCCACGCGGGCTGCCGGCGACCACTCGTGTTTGTGCCCCGACGAGTCTAATCCCGGCTGCCCTGTGCAGAAGAGCGTTGCTCAGTTAACTCGTTACCCGGCAATTCGAGAACGAGCAGGGAGAAAGCGAGTAGAATTTGCCACTTGCGCAAAGTGGGCCAGGCCCAGGTTGGTCGCGCTGCGCTACAGAAGGGTGTTTCTTGTTAAACGGGATGGCGCATTGCAGAGGTGCACTGCTGAGCCCCAACTGGAAACTTCTGCCTCTACTCACTTGCCCACCCCGTCTCCTGAACCCAGAGGTGGGGCGGCCAAAGTATTCCTGGAGCTGAATTTGAAGGTCCCGGGCCCCGTGGGTGAGAGGACCCTCTGGTCTACAAGGCTAGGGCTCCGTACAAGGCCCGGCCTGGCTCTGTGGGCCCCGAGGGGGGACATCCAGTGGCTTTGGCTCTCTGCCCTCGGGGCAGAGCGTACTCCGGAGGGCAGAGGACCTGGGCCTACTCCATCTTCTCCCAGGCTTAGCCTGAGGGAGTAGTTGCCGTCTCCAGTCCAGGGAACCCGTCTGCCAGCTCGGGGAGCAAGGGACAGAAGTCTCGCACCAGACTGTTTTGTCGTGTGTGTGTGTGTGTGTGTGTGTGTGTGTAAGGGATCATGAGTGTCTGCATCCCTGCCACCTGCTAAGCGCAGGCGTCTGGGTTTAGTAGCAGGGTCAAGCGAGTGTTGCGTGGTCCCCTGGTTCCCAGGTTTCAGCAGTTGGCGGCCGCGGAAGCTGCACGCAGGGCTGGCCCCGGGTCCCCGCACGCGATTCCGCACGGCGGCATGGGACAGCGCGATTTCCCACCCGGCCTGAGGGACCCAGAGACCAGGACAAGTTAGCAGGGGGCCGCTCGGCCGCTCAGGCCTGGGATTTCCATAGCCGCGCCCGCCCCGCGCCCCAGCGCGTCGCCATGGAGACTGCTGGAAGTTGGTGGTTGAAAACAGACCCGGCGCAAAGCAAAATATTATGAGTGCAGTTGGGGTGACTTCAGGGGGCGGGGGGCCGGAGGACAGGAGCGGGAGCCAGCGGCAGAGGCACACAACAAAGGGCTGAGTGCAAGGAGGGGAGAGGGGTTCGCGCTGGGCCTCCGGCGCCCTGTGAGTGCTGGACCATCCTGGTTCCTGGAGGCGCCGAGTCGCTCTGTTCTCTCCAGCAGCGACACCTTTTCTCAGCCGCGAGCGCACCCTGGCTCCCACCCCGCCTCTCCCCGCTCCCTTCCATCTCCCTCCCGGTCCTGAGGTTAGGCGCCAGCTGGGCAATACGCCTGCCAGCCTCCCCAAGAGCGCAGGCTCGCCAGCGTGAAAGGTTCTGGCTTTTCTTCCCCACGACCCGCGGGTCGTCCAGGAGGCATTTTCTCATCCCCCTCCTCAGATCAGATCTGAAAGGGTAACGGGTTGGGATAAGGCGTGAGAAAGAAGAGAAAGAGGTAAAGGGCCAGACATCTAGAGGTTGTAGAGGAGATCCTATCTCATCCCTCCCCTCAAACACCCTGTCCTTTGTACAGTGAGAAAAGCGCTTGACTTAGCTTTCTGGCTCAGCCACTTGAAGGAGACTAGGTAAATCAGACCCCTCCCAGGTTAGACAGCTCACAGACTGGGATGCGTCTGGCATTAGACGGATTCCTCCTCTTGGTTTGGTTTTCCTGTAGAATTCAGGAAGAAAAACGTGAGCCGGTTACCACTATTTGAACTATGACCCTTTGTAGGCTCTCCCCAAACCAACATTATACTAAAATATTCTGGGAAGTTGCTTTGGATTTTAATAGCTAGGAACTTTGAATAACCTTTTTAAAAGGTCATTAACTTCCTTTCTCAATGTCAGCTGAGGAGCATTCCTTAACCATCCCACCAACACCCTCTCCCAAAAGGATGTACCCTGGAATTTTATGGGACTGTATTTAATGGCCATTTAGGAAACACTGAAGTGCTTCTAGATGTTCATACCAGCATCAAAGACCCTCATATATGCTGGAGAGGTGTCAGATGTCACCGGTGAAGGAAAATCAGACTTTCCTTCCATTGCTTAAGCTTTTAGAAAGAGACAGTCCCTTCTTGCATCTAACCAGTCCTGCTGAGAGCACTTTGGGCAAAGGAGTCCTTTGCCTCTGTTTGAGACTCTGTGGCCTGATCCGTCAATGAATGGAGTGGTCACAAAATGACGATGGTGCATCTAAAATTCTGCCAGTCACTGATAAGCTGGTGTCAGAGGGCCTTCTGACATATATAGTGTATGGAATCTGCTAGATACTTTGTTTGGAAAATAATTTTATGGACACTAATCCTCACAAGCATCCATAAGCGAGATATTAGTGTGAAGCAGGGAGTTCCATCTCTATTTCCAACATTTTAAGGCTGTGATTCTAAGCCACATTGGTGGGTGTTTGCTGTGGCGTCTTTGTCAAAAGGCTGAGGTGTAAGATGATGACATCACAAACTAGAATGCTGGAAAGTCAGAACTCTACTTCCACAGGTCCCTGATAGTCCACCCTACATGTACTACAGGTCACTTGGGACACTCTTTAGCTGTCCCTCCAGGGGCCCTGAAGCTCTGCAAGATGGAAAAGGTTGGAGAAATACCCAATGTTGTTTTTATCTTTCCATTCTATTTTAGATACTTGCAATTTTATTAAGGCTTGGGGAAGAGAGAATGAACTCAAAGATTATTTTTTTTTAAATATTAGGGATTTTAGTCAATCTCACTGAGTATCTGTTAGGTAGCAACCTTGGACATGAACAAGGCCCCCCGCCCCTGCTGTCAAGAACTTCAGGATGCATTTGGTAAGAGAAGGTATGAACACACTGAGAGCACTAAAATGGACACAAATATAGGATCTTCTTCTCATTGAATACCCACTAGTATCAGCTCTGTAATAGGCCGGTCTTCATACATTAGCCATTTAAGCCTTACCACAACTATGATTAGTCTGCTTTTTAGGGTCAAAGAGGTCTGGAACTTGCCAGCAGTCACAACTTGTATGTGGCAGAGCTGGATTAAAGACCAGATTGGAAAAGGCCCTTGCCGTGCCCACCCAGACCTGTACACCTGGTTGCTGCTATACCACTGTCTATATCAAGGCTTGGTTAAGACTCTGACCTTTAGGTGGATTCGAATTCTGCTTGGCAAGAAGTGTGGACATGAGAGTGGAAAATCACAGAGTATTTTCTTTGGGTTCCAGAGAAGACCTCTCTAAGGCAGTCATGTAGTTCTGCACTGTAGAGGATTTCAGATAACAGCAATGATGGGATGCAGTGTATCATAGAGTTTGAGATTTTGGACATAGGAGAATATGACTCTCTTCATTTATTCATGCATTTATTCATGTTCATTCAAAACAACTCCATAGCTATCTCCTATGTGCCTGACACTCAACTAGATGCTGGGCTTACCACAGTACTGTCTCTGTTCCTCTAGAACATAAATATGAGACATATAAGCAAATACAAAAATAGCCAATTTCAGTGAACCATAGCTCTATGAAGGAAAGACCCCATGAAGACAAGTGGTGATGGGAAGCTTGCTACCTTTCACAGAGCGTGTAAACCCATGTGCCTCCATCCTGAAGCTTAACACCGCTGAGCCTCAAGTGTGTTGTGGGACTGATACAACCATCTGATAGAGCTGTAGTGAGTATGAAACGTGAAAGCTGTAATAGAGAACATGCATCCAGTTCTTACCACATGTCTTCACTTAGCTAAGCATTTCAATTTAAATGCAGGATCTATGAAATGCTCAGGATAATCCCTTAAAGAAGGAACTGTTACTGCTCATAGTTTATGTGTAGAAAGCCACAGGCTGAAGGCACAATTGAAGCTAGAACTTGATGTGTTCAGTGACATTCTGACCCTTAGAGTTGGGTTGGCCTGGCATACTGTAGCCGCCCCTTATCCATGGTTTTGCTAGTCACAGTTTCAGTTAGCCATGGTCAACTGTAGTCTGAAAATATTAAATGGAAAATTCCAGAAATAAACAATTCATAAGTTTAAAACAACTTTTATTATGCTATATTATGATCTATTTTGCTACTATTGTTGTTAATCTCTTACGGTGCCTACTTTATAAATGACACTTTATCGTAGGCATATATTTATGGGAAAAGATAAATATATATGGTTTCAGGCATCCTCTGGGGTCTTGGATGGCATTGCCAATGGATAAAAGGAGACTGCTGTACCTTGATTATGTGGGACACAGACCACCCTTACTGGTGCCTAATACTCCTGAAAGAGAATGCAAGAAAAAAAGAAACCTACCTTTTCATTTGCATTTTAATACTAATGTTTGTTGAATGTTTTCTATATGCCAGGCACATACTAAGTGCTCTAAATATATTATTAGTTGCATATTTAAAATATGAGTTATATGTATGATCATTATTCATCCCATTTTGTGCAGTGGGAATCTACACAAGAGGAAAGGACCTCTAAGGGGGAGAGGTGGCAGCACCAGGATTTGAGCAGAGGACTGGCAGCCCAGCATCTGGCTCTAAGAATCACACTCTTAGTCACAAAGCTATCCTAGCTCTTCTTTTTTGTTTTATGAAGGAGAAGGTAGTGGTGCAAAAAAGTCCTATAAAACACATATCATTTTAGTAAAAGCAAGAGAACTTGTTATCTTCTCCCTATACAAAATAATTTTAAATTATTGTTAGCAAAAATAGGCAAACAAAGCATTCATACCTTTGCTACAGATGCGAAATGGCTTTTGTCTGTGGGATTCATTTGAAGTTTAGTTAAGATTTGCTTCTTCTCTGAGAAGGTCAAGGTTTCATTCTGTTCCCATAGACACGTCAGGAAGAATAATCCAGTGAAGTAAAAGTCATCAAATAATGTGTTGATGCATGTGGCCTTTAGGTAGTTTAACAAGAATATGTTGCAGATATATGGTCATTCACAGATATGTTATTAACAGATAGGTGTGAAAATTTGACCTCAGGTGTAGGTAGTTTGACTTAGTGAAAAAAATATGAGTTTTGGAATCACCAGACAGACCAAAGTTTAAAGCACAGCTTGGTCACTTTCCAGCTGTGTGACCCACAGAAAATTACGTAACTTCTGTAAGCCTCAGTTTCCTTCCTTGTGAAGGCACTCCCTACCTCCTAGGGTTAGTATGAAAATCCCACGAGACTATGCATTTTAATAAAAGTATCTCATTTAGTACCTGGCTCCTAGGAATTGCTCAGCAAATGCCAGATCTTCTTATTATTAGAAATAATTATCTGGCTTGCCTATGCCCAATTCTCAGTATCTAGTTAGGAAATGAAACATTAATCCTGAAAAAAATTAGACTGCTTCAGCACGGCTAGAGCTTTCTGTACTGTATAGGCACAGCTTCCCTTTTGGTTCTGTTTTGGTTTATTGAGGGAGTGGTTTGCAATGCTGGGGATGTAACCCAGGACCTTGAGCACTCGATAAGCACTCTGTCACTAGGCTACATCCCAAGCCACAGCCCCTGTTTTAATGTCAAAAGAAATCCTTCTTGATAATTTCATTTTCATTTCTCTATCTTTCCTATGAAGAAGGCATCTTATGTGTTCTTGTTTGCCATGGGTTTATCCTGTGTTTTCCAGTCTGTTAAAGGAGGTACAAAATGTGTCATTGTAGAGGCAACACCTGCCGACTTGAATTTAGGTCCTGGAAGAGAGTGCTCAGAGGCACACATGTTGTACATCCCTGATGGAGGCCTTGACAGCTCCCGATTCCAGCTCTGGAATGCTGGAATGTGATAAGCACGTTCTTCAATTCCCTTCACCTCTCAGGCAGTAGGCATTGATGCCTTACAGGCTGAATCATTTTACACTTGACTTTCAGGAAGTAGAAAATTCAGTTTCAAATGAGTCATTCTCTGAAACTCATTTTAGCGGGATGCAGAGAAGGAAGTGAATTCATCTGCCCTTCTTTCATATATATTTTTAAATGTAAGGGTGAAATATCCATTTGTTCTACTGCTGTCTTTATCATTTGATTTTTACCTACATTGTGTTTTGGGGGCTCTTAAAATCTTAGAGAGAGACAGATCTCAAAAAGCAGAAAAGAATGAAATGTAGGTAGTATGCTTTCACTTGAATTTGGTCCAGCTTTAGGCAACTAGGCCTGGGTTGTCCTGTGCTAGTGGATTAGGTGGTTTCTTTTGGGTGTATCTGATGTTTAAAATAGATGTATAGATTCGACTCTTGCTACTGGTAAATCCTCAATAAAACCTAACAGCATGATCTGCCTCTAAGCAATCAGTAATCAGTAGATCAGCGACTCTGGACATGTTGGGTTTATATTGTTGGGATCGTTTTGTTTTAATTTGAATGGATAAGGATGATTTGGAAGTAGTTGGAATGAAGGTTAGTTAGCACTCTGTCCCTGGCTGCTTCCCGACTGCCCAATTGTGCTTAAAAAGTCAGCGTTGTTTAGACGCCGCCTAAGTGAGATTGCTGAATAGAGCAGATTTCTATTTAACAGGGATGGAGAATCACCACTTCAATCCATCGCGATGGAGAAATGCATCACCAGTCAACATGAGTGATCTAGGCTTTGAACTAGATTGGAACAGGGTCATTTGAATAAATCTAAAGAGGGCTAGTGATAGATAATTACACCACCAAGCAGCAGAAATACATTTTGTGAAGAATCTTGACACTTCTGTAAAATCATTGCAAGTTGCTTTAGACTTTGGAAGAAGGGAGTGTTTCTTTGGATGTTACAATTATGGAATTTCTAGTTTTATAGAATGAGCACAAGTTTTATATTATCTTTTTTGGGATGATTAGTGGAGTATTCATATCTGTAACACATTTATAATTTGTTTGTTGACTGTAAATATTCATGGATAAGCCAAGTTTCTATTGACGTTTACTAGGATTTTATAAATATCCCAAATAGTGTTCATGGCATAAACTCAATCTTATTTATGACGGAATCAGTTGATTTCTTAACATTTTGCCAAGTTTTCGCTGTGAAAATAAATCTAGGGTGAGGGAAAGATTAGGGTGCCTATAAAAGTTTTTTGCTCCACCAAACAAAGAAAATGAGCTAATTTCATATTATCCCTATCTGACCACTATTTGAGCTAAAATTTGTGTTTCTGAGAGTTTCATCTCTTTTACTTGATAACTTCCTTTTCAAACAGAAAATATTGCTTTATTGTCATAAAGTATTATTTGACATCTGGCTGAGAAAGCTCTGGGAGTTGCAAGGCAGAAAATTGCAGAGGGCTTCAAGCCCTCAGCCAAAACGTAAAAACTTGTAAGCGATGGGAGAAGCTTTCTAAAAGCATTGAATGGTTGTTGTGAGAGGGTCTTTGGTTTCCACGAACTTTTATTTTCTACTCAGTGGGCAGAGTTTTTGAGGTCGCTGTGTTGGGTAGGGGACCTTTTCAGAAATGCCAAGCTTTCAGAAAAAAAACAAAACAAAACAAAAAACAGCTTTTCTCCTAATCAAGGTTCTGTTTTAAAGTTTGAAAACTTTGCTGTGATTAGAAGAATGAATGACTTCTCTGCTTCGCTGGGGTCCTCCGGGTGCCCAGGCTCCAAAGGCATCCTCCACCCCAGCTACCTCTCAGGGCACAGCTAAGGGGACACTGGGAGTAGGAGAGCTGCCCACCTAGACCTCACCATCCATGCACCCAAGGAATATGGAGCAGAGGCTGGTGGAGCCCTGAGCGTCATCCAGATCACCTGTAGGCTCAGCTTCCCGAGCGACCCAAGACGTGAAGAGCTTACAGGAGGCTTCCCTGTGGTTCCTGTGTTCAAAAGCCTTGGTATTGAGAGAGGTTTCTACACAAACAAATGGAAATGCCAATGTGTAGGATTATATATCAACACCCGGAGATGCAGAGCCATTTCTGAGAAGGAATGAAAGAAAGGAGGAAGGCAGGAAGGCAGGCATGGAGGGAGAACGAGAGGATGAGAGACAAGAAGGCAACTAGATTGAAATCATTTTGGTAATTGATATCAGGGTGACATTTTCAAAGTTGTTAGTTTCTTTTTTGTACAAGTGAATCCTTTTTTGAAGATAGGTAGCAGATTAGTAAGAGTTTTTTTCTAGGCACTATGTTAAATACTTATGCATATTATCTTTAATTATAATATTGAATGTACGCTGTTACTATTCCCATCTTACAGATGAGGAAACTGAGGTTCAGAGAGCCTCATTAAGATGTGCAGACCAATCCACTACTGTCAAACCAAGATTTGAACTTGGATTACTCTGATTCCAGAGTCAGGCTGTTTTCTTGCCTACTGAAACCTAGACCTAGAAGAAAGATCTTAGATACGTATGTTCTATTCACACCGTCTTCTACATAATGTTTTGGAGGTCAAGTCTTCCCTAATCTTGGTGGGAGGCAGTAGCTCACGCTGTAGTTCTTTCGAGTACCCCGTCCTGGGCACTTGGTGGCCACAGGCACTGTGATGTGACTTTGGCAGCAGGCAGCTGAGGTGACGCTCACAGACACTCCCTCCTCTGGAGGAACCTGTGTGTACTGTGTGCCTTTCATCTCAGATCATTTTTGGAGCTTTTGAATTCAACCCAGCACCATGCCAGTTGTTTTGGCAAATGTGACATCTTCCACACATCATCCAGGGCTTTGTGTCTATTTACTTACAGACAAGATTTCACTTAGAATAGGTTCAACATGAAAACCTTGCTGTTAAAATAAAAACATATCATGTTACTGTGTGCAATCACAGATTGAATTATTACCAGAGCAGGCTGTGGAATCAAGCTTGGTGAGAACTGGTTTTTTGAGGTATGAATGCAGAGTATTATGCAAGTTCTCTGAGCCTCAGTTTACCTGTCAGTCAAGTGGGGCTATTCAAGCATCCACTTCATAGAGGACTGTGAGAATTAAATGAAGTGACCATGCAAAGGGACCAGCCCAGGACTTGGGACATTGTAAAAGCTCAATAAACAGAAGGTTCTTTGAGCACCCTTGCTTTTCCTCGGAGTCCCCTGGTGATTTCTACAACCTCCCCACTCCAAGGACCACATAAATGAGGAAAAAAAATTTATAGAATTTGTTCTTCTTCTGTGTTCAGTCTTTGGAGTTGCTACCTCATAAACCGTGAGTTAGCATAAGCTGGCATTCTCACTTTACACTCGGTGAACCGGAACCTTACAGGGATTTAGTCATATGTATCATACCTCAAGGGAGAGTCATTATGGCACCAAAGCTGATGCTGCCTTGTCTAAATCAGGCAGCTGCACACCACTAAAACACATAATCACAGGAAGGAGCTGGGGGTGTCCCTTCAGCAGAGTTCTGAAAGTCCTCGCTTCGTCTCACGGGGACGTAGCCACGCAGATTTCAAGTGCAGGTACCTTTGCTCCTTATTGTATGTATTTACTTGAAACTTCTTCCTTGCTTCTCAAGATTTCCCCCTGGGTCATTGGTATCTGTTCTTGGCACGGGGTGTGGTGTCTGCAGGACTGTGTGGCACATAGTCAGTGCTGATAAATATTTACTCCATACACAGATCAGTCCATCTTCAGTATCACAAGGGTTATTGCCTGTCTTTGCTTACATTGCAGGAAGCCTGGCTCAAGGTTCCATGCAAACAAGAACTGGATGAATTAATACTCTTTTGAGGTCCTACTGTGTTCTAGGCATGAGGCTGGACCTTACTTTCTGTCCTGTCTTGCACTCCTTACTGATCTGGCTGAGCAAGGGCAACAAGGCGAGAAAGGTCCAATCAGCTCATAAAGAGCTTAAGTTATTTCTCCCAAGCCTCATATAACCTCAAGAATAGATGGTTTTTTGGGATTTTTTGTGGGAAGGAAATTGAGGCCCAGGAGGTCAAGTAATTTCCCTAGGGCTGCAGAGTGTACATAGTCAACTGTAAGAGAAGGGTTAGAATCAGACCTTTCTGGCTTCCAAGGCCAAGTTCTTTCTATAGCACCAAGAGATCCAAGAATCAGACAGGAAAGACAACAGGAAGGGACTAAAGGATGCCTTAGTAGTGAGCGTGCTCTAAAGATTACGACAGCGACGCAGTCCATATGCCATCTTCACTTAGTTCTCATACAAATTCTAGGGTATGCTACTGATATGATCTCTGTTTGCCAGATAAAGAGACTGAGGCTCAAGGAGGGTGATCACTACTTACCCCAGGTCACACAGTGAGGAAGTCAGGCTTGAACCTAGCTAGGCAGGTGTTCTATTGTGCAAGCCATTCTCAGCCCTTTTGCTCTGGTTATTTTGGAGACAGGGTCTTGCTTTTGCCCAGGCCAGCCTGGATTGTAATCCTATTTTATGCTTCCTGCCATTGCTGGAATGACGGGAATATGCCTCCATACCCAGATTTTTTTCCCTTTACATGGGGTCTCAACGTTTTCGCCAAGACTGGCCTGGAACCATGAGCCTCTTGATCTCAACCTTCCATGTAGTGAGGATTACTACTTGGTGAGCCACCATGCCCGGTTCATAGCCCATACTCTTATTACCCTGTCACTAGAAAGAAAAGTTTTTTTTTAAATGCCTCTGTCATAAGCAAATTTCTGAGAATTATAGTGGTTCCATGTATCTAGAAATTACTCAGTGCTGAGCATGAAGCAGAGTACTTGCTACACATTTGTTCAGTTCATGCAGCAAGTCACTCAGCACCGAAAATAGGGACATTAGCTAGATAGACCCTGGGTAGCTGTCACATAATGATGGCTGTGAAGGTTACATGGAACATTAAGAGAAAAAGGAGTGGAGAGGGTGTGTTTACTGGGTCACAGCTCACACATGCACGGATGGAGTGGGACTGGGAAGCAGCACAGATCAAGGAAAAGGGGTTTGCTGGTCAGAGGGGCAGGGCTCTGGGCAGGTATGTTCACAATGTTTTATAGTGTGACTTCTGTGATAGAGGAACACAAGAAAGAAAAATGCTCAGAAAGGGATGTTTGGGTGGTATATCTCAAAACATTTGGCTGGGTTGAAATCTGTCTGGGTCCCATAGCCAGGAGTGCCCAAGCCTTCAGAGAACTTCCCATCCCCTAACAAAGAGAAAGAGAAATCCAGAAGTGTTGAAAAATAAAATTCCCTAAGCTAGAAAAGGCAACGGGTGCCAAGAATTGACAGATGCTGTGCAGAATGAGTAGTCTTAACTCCAAGGACTTAGATTTTTATGAGTGCTAACAACATTTTAATAATACAAATAAAGAAAAGGTCTGTTGACAGGAGGAGTTATGCTCCTTCCAAAAAGTCAAGGGGGTGCCAGGCGCCAGTGGCTCATGCCTGTAATCGTAGCTACTCAGGCAGCAGAGATCATGAGGATCGTGGTTCAAAGCCAGTCCCAGAAAATAGTTCACAAGACCCTATCTCAAAAGAATCCATCACAAAAAAATGGCTGGTGGAGAGGCTCAAGTGGTAGAGTGACTGCCTAGGAAATGTAAGGCCCTGAGTTCAAACCCCAGTATGACCAAAAAAAAGTAAAGGGAAATAAACTTTTTACAACATGGATATGCAGCAACATATTTTAGTGCTGGGATTCTTGGGATGATTTCAGAGCACAGATCCGCTCATACATTGAACTTGGCCTCCACCTGAGACAGCACCCACACCTCAGGTTGCATCCTCTCCAGGCTCTGGGGAATTTTGGTGAATGGATGATCTGTGAACAAATGTCATTGATACCTCCTCATTCTTGTATGTTGCAATTAATGACCCCTTTAATTAATTCCTGTGCCCATTTTAGAGATTTATATATTGAGTTTTCCTAAGGAGGAAGTGAGAATAATACTGAGCGCCCACTTATTTCTCCCAGTGAGATGACTTTACAGCTCATATAATTAAGGGCATTGTAGAATGGTTGATGAGTACTTTCCCGTCAGATTCACGTCTTGGCTGCTTGGCTCAGCAGCGTACCAGCTGTGTGATCCTGGGCAAGTCACTACTCTGATGATTATGCTGATGAGGATTCTGCACTGGGATTCATTTGTGTGGGTCTGTGATTGAGGCCCCAACGGGTGAGAAAGAGACATGGATTCCACTGTCATGGATTGGGAGGGGAAATTAATGCAAGTCCCACAAAGAGGGCACTGCTTTCATCGATTTCTTTCCTTTTTGGCACTATGGGGGTTTGAACTCAGGGCCTAATGCTTACTAAGTAGGCTCTGTACCATTTGAGGCAGGCTCCCCCACCCCAGCCTGTTTTGCTGTAGTTATTTTTCAGGTAAGACTCGTGCTTTTGCCCAGGACTGACCTCAGATTGCGATCCTCCCAGTAAGAGTCTGGAATGACAGATGTGTACCACCACATTCAGCTTGTTGGTTGAGATGTGGTCTCGATAAACTTTTGCCCAAGTTGGCCTTAAATCTTGATCCTCCTGATCTCCACCTCCAGTGAAGCTGGGATTCTAGGTGTGAGTCACCACACCTGGCTCTCTTCTTATCTTTTCCCATCAGCTCTTTCTTTCCTTCTTTCATCACCTGTCCAGTTCAGGCCTCTAAGGCTTAATCATGACCTCCTACCATGAGGGACTATGAAGTTCCAGTCTGCCTGGGACAACCCTGGCTTATGTGTGT
Source organism: Castor canadensis (assembly GCF_047511655.1). Taxonomy (NCBI): domain Eukaryota; kingdom Metazoa; phylum Chordata; class Mammalia; order Rodentia; family Castoridae; genus Castor; species Castor canadensis. Next base: position 142,566,236 of record NC_133393.1, read on the forward strand.
GGTTCCGGAATAGGTCATTAGTAATGCTGCTTTTCAATATTAAAAGTGCCCGGGTTTAGATGTGATAAGTGACAGTTGCCTACTCCATGGTCTATCCTTCGTAGTCTCCTCTAAGACTGTGTTTAGCAGCAGTGCCAGATGGAGCTGCTCACACATCTGCTCAGCTTATCCCACATTACTCAAAAACATTGAGACATTCCCAACCAGCCATTGAAGAAAACCCAGACTCTTTAACTCATCACAGAGCACAGAAGCCAGGCGTGGGCTTGTACACATCCCATGACATCTTAGAGTGCCAGTCGCACAGGGGAATCTCAACACACGTGTTTTGAATTAACCCCCCAGTGAAGCTGTGCAGTCACTCTCCAGCTGCCTGTCCACTTCTTGAATGCTCCATTCTTCTGCCTACTTCAGGGGTTTTGCATATGCTGTCCCTTCTGCCAGGAAGGCCCTTCCTCCCACTTTACCCTGGTTCATACTTCTTCTTCCTCTTCATACCCCTGCTTCTTCTTCACCTTGTTCACACCCCTTCCTCTTTTTTAGCTGGCTGACATCTTTTCCTCCTCGTCATCTGGTTCACAAGTTCTCACTCGTTAGCTGTCAGTTTAACGTTCCTTCCAGGTTTCTGATGTGACCTCCCTTTTTCTTCTCCCATGGGCCTTTGGTAACGACACCTCTAGTTGTGCGACTGTTTATAGCTGAGTTTGGTACTAAACTGAAGATAGAGACTGTCTGTCTGTCCAGGCTGTATCCCTACTGTGTAGCCAGCACTTGGCACTAGATGCTTCATAAATCATTGGCAAATGAATAGAGGGATGGATGAATGCAAATCCCTCAGTAGGTCACCCCTTGCTGAGCCAGTGAAGTGTGGTGTATCACCTGTTGCAAGCCCTCCAATGGCTTCTTAGCATACTTGGGATAAAGTTTTTATGATGGCCACCATGTCCCTACACACTTGGGCTTATTTCCTGTTGCTCTCCTGCTCTCTCCTTTCCACGCTGATCTCCTGGCTCCTCCTCACACACTCCAAGCCTAGTTGTGCCTCAGGCCTTTGCACCCCAGCAACACTACCTCCGAGAGGCATTTCATGGTTTTTGTTTTATTCACAGCACTCATTCTTTCTGAAGTCATCTTGCTTATCTGTCTCTCTCCCACACGATCTAAGCTGCCTGTGAGCAGAGGCCGATGGCCTGTGTTCATCACTAGGTACTGAGCTTGGCTAACAGGAGGCACTAAATCAATGTTTGGTAAGCAAGGGAAGGGAAGGAATAAAAGCAGGGGCAGAGTAGGGCTGCCCCCCTTGGCAGGGCCCCTTCCTGGAACCCAGTGGCCCCTGGGACAGGGCCTATGGTGTTGCCATGGCAACCCCCCCCCACCCATGGGGCCCTTGCAGAAGCCACAGCTGCTGCCTCCTGGTGCCCAGACCCTCCACCTTGTGTCCCCAGCAGTGGGGAGCCCCATGAGGGAGAGAAAAAGTTGCTGGGAGAGAATGAGCATAATCTCTCCTCGGAAATGACAGGCTGGCTGCACTGGTAAGGGTTCCGGGAAGGGGCTGAGAACCACACCCTTCTTGGTAGCTGCCTATGCAGCATGTCAACTCTTTTATGTAGCATTTCTACAGCTGTGAGTTCCTAAAACAAACCCCAGCACAGTGCCCGGAAAGACAGCCTTCTATTACATGCCTTCTATTAAAAACCCAGTGATGCTTTGAGTCAGGTTTTCTGTAAGACCTCCCTGTTCCCATCACTCTTTAGAAACAAAGCTCTACTACTCATACCCGCCCCCATCCCGTGCTGAAAATCTCAACTTCCCAGCTGCCTGTGGCCTTCCTGGCCTGGAGAGCTAAGTTTTTGCACACTGCTTCTAATGTACTCCCCCACCACTCCTGTCTGCTATCATTCCTGAGGCCATAAGTCAGTGAAGTTTTCACCTTTCCAGAACCTACCAGGCTTTTCACAGCTTTGTGCCCTTATCTGTGATATCGGCCGTCTTGTCCAGAAATGCCCTTTTTTCCTCTTTGGAATCCTTCAAGGACCAGCGAAAATGCCACCTTATCTGGGAAGCAGCCAGGGGTGTTGTGAGCTGTCCTCCTTAGGTCCCCACAGCACCGTGGTATATATAATACCTGGCATTCCTGGCTCCTTGCTTAGGGAGGCAGTATGCCATAGGAGAGCATGCCAGCTCTGGAGTCAGCTGTGGACTCAGCCACAACCTAGCTGAGTGACTTTGCTTGGCTTCTCCGGGTCTCAGTTTCCTCCTGGCAACACCGAGTTAATAAAGTCTCAGTTTTGGTTGCTCTGAAGAGGAGAGAAGAGGCATGGGGAGCAGGGGGCATGCAATAAACCCTCAGCAGCGAGTTCCTGGTAGGTGGAGATCGTGCTTCCTCATTGTTCTATAGTCCATGAAGCCAAGCACACTAAGAGTTTTACCTGTGTTGTTCCAGTTCATCTTTGGAGAAATCCGGTAAGAGGGAATTTAGGAAGGTTCAGGACCCCATCCCAATGTGACATTAGTCAATAATTGGCCAGGCTTGGGTTTGAAATCCCTTTGTTCTAACTCCAAGCTCCTCATTCTTCTAAGCCTTCCCTAACTTCTCTTTCATCTTGTACTAACTTTACCGTCCCTGGTCACTCCCATCCATGTCAGCCATCTGGGCCTTCTTAAACAAGTCAAGCACAGTGCTGTCTTATGGCCTTTGCTCCCTGCTCCCCTTTCTCTGAGTCTTTGAAGGCCTTCCTCCCTCGGTAGACTCTGTTCCTGCTCTAATTCTGTTTCTTCTTAGGCCTGCCTGGTGGAGGATCTCCCTGTCTGTCCTTCCCTGTTCCTTTGCTTTTTTCCTTTACAACCATTGCTACCAGCTATGTGCCCAACACTATTCTAGGCTTCTGGGAATGACTACTGAACAAGGCAGCAGGTTTGTTAGAACTTTCATTTTAAGGATGGGGAAAATAAATGATAAAAAAAATAAGTAAACAAGGTATCTTTGTATCTTGAGACCCTGGCTGTAATATATTGACTTCCTGCTGAATAGCTTCTGACCACATCTTCTGTTAGAACTGTACATCCAAGTTGATTATAAGAGATCCCTATGAATGTACCCTGAAAACCTCAAGGACTACTTGCTTTTGATGTCATCTTAATTGGCTCCACATTACTTAGATCAGTACATGTTCACGAAGTACCACTCTGGGCCTTGGACCATCTTGGTGGTGCATGTCATAGATGTGGCCACTTTAGAGTTCTTTGCCGCTATCAAGGGAACACATTTCGTAGAAAACCCGATTACATATCTGGTTCTGCTCAATCCCATTCTATGAAACTGAGAACATCATTTGAAATTGGGCTTTCCCAATCCTTGATAAGATGTGCCTCTGAGGAATGCTGGGAAGGCTCCTTGAGAATGAATATTCCCAGGCATTCTCTTTGTGTTCCTTCCCACCCACGACCCCAGGCAAATCAGGTGGGGGGCTGGTTGATAGCCCAGGAGCCTCACTCACAGCTGTCACCAAATCCTTCTGGGCATTTAGCACAAGCTGTGTCTCACTAAAAGGTCAGGTGATTTTCTTGGATCTAGAAAGGGCAATTGGGGAACAGGAAGCAATCCAAGAGTGACTTGAGTTCTCCTTCTGTGTCCCATGCGGTCCCCAGAACACAGAACCAGTATTGCAGCATGGATCACAGCCTGCCTTGATTTACAACTTTTGCTTCAAGCCAAAGTTTCATACTTATAATAGGGATGTTAAAACATGCCCCCATAATGCTGTTGTGAGGTTTTAGACCACATATGCCTTGCATAGTACCGGCCACACAGTGGGAATTTGATATTATTTCGGGGAAGAAAGTACTACATTCAACAATATACTGTTTCTTGCGGGCCACGTCTTGGGCCAGGCACAGAGTCTGCAATTGGGTTCAAGATGGAGAACAGAAGCTGAATGTGGTAGTGCAGACCTATAATCTCAGCACTAGGGAGGCTGAGGCAGGAGGATCATGAGTTCAAGGGCAGCCTGGGCTATCTCGTGAGAACTGGTCTCAAAAAACAAAACTAACTAACAACAGTAAAAAGATGAAGAACTGAAATGACAGAGTCCAGCCCTTGTGAGTTTGGGAAGCAGTACCTGCTTCACTTCCTAACCAGAGGGTAGAAGCTAGGTGCACAGTTTCTTGTACCTAGAAGAGACAGAACAGATGTTTATTGAATTTTGCTTTTATTTTGTTTGAAAAATTGCCTTTATGTGTTACACTTTTTCATACCTTATGTGGTGAAAAAGAAAATGATTAGGAAATTATACAGCTATGTGGACAGATCTGCTCATATACTATGCATTATTTCACGTGCTGTGTGACAAAACATTTATTGGGGCCAGGTTACCGGCAACCTTTCTATCAGACGCTAAAAGAGAGTCAAAGAAAGAAACAAATGAACTCTGAGGTGTTTACGTGCTAAACTGAAGAGCCAGCTATGTAGGAACAGAAAGACTGACGAAGAAATATGCACATGAATTCAGCAAAAAAGTATAACGTGTAAGTAGAAGTTTTAGAAATACTTCAGACTGTGGCTGATTAGGCAACATTGGCCCTATGTTCTGGGCACTGTATGGGCCATAAGAGAAGGAGGGAGTCCAGCTCACTTGGTGTGAGCACCAGGGTTATGACCTGAGTTTGGGTGTGGGCCCCACGTCATACTAGTTGGGTGACTTTGGGCAAGTCACTTAATCTCTCTGAGCCTTAGTTTCTTATTTCTAAAATGTGCCTACTAAAAACACCTACCTCATAGACTGTAATGAGGACCTGTAGGATGATGTAAGTGGTGTATTTGAACAATGTCTTGTTCATAAGAAAGGCTCGATATAGGGTGGCCTTCATTATTATTAAATCATGTAATCTACAAATAGCTATGGTAGATGAGCACAAAGCTTTATTTGAATTTTAACATATATGTCATTCTGGTAGAGTAATTCTTGACCTCTGCAAGAACAAAGTTCATTGTAAAAAATGGTTTTAAAGTACATAAAGTTTGCTTTATTTGACCTAAATAGAGGTCTTCAGGTCACATGGAACAACCTGACTTAAGGGACACAGGCTGCAGATGCCCCAGTGAGGACTTCACTAGGGAAGAAGACATGTCATAGTACGCCTGTGGATCCAAGGCCTGTAGTCGTTTGGGTGTTTGAGACTGTCACATCCACACAGTCTATAAGGCAAGACCTTTGGAAGTAGAACTCCATGTGCCCAGGTTTGGCCATATGAGGCACTGCTCAGACCACTGTCAGGACATTTGGAGTCGATCCTGGATGGCAAACGCTCACATTGACAGTGATTATCTAGAAGACATTGAGAAATAGGTGAATTGGATAGTAAGGGAGTGGGAACCATTTTTTTCCCCCAAGAAATGGCTGAACTAATTGGGTATGGGACCAGAAAAATGAAAACATGGTGGTTGCCTTTCCATAGGTGCTGTGTGCTAACCAGACCAAAGTAATTTTTCGTTGGTTCTGGAGCAGAGTGGGTAGCAGTATGGCTTCAGGCATAGGCTTGGCGTCAGAAAGACCTGTGTGGTACAAAGAGTGGTGGAGAGGGGGTTGACGAGCCACCTTCTCTTTTTTGGCTGTGGTACTTCCCACTGTCTCCCCTCTTGTGCCCTTTCTTTTGTCCCTCTCCTGTACTGGGACTGGGCAGCAGGGAAGAGAGGCACAGCCATCAGGAAAGTCCTTATATGACTTGGACCATCATGGGCAGGTGCTGCACTGTCATGGTCCACCTGACACTTAGAGCAGCTCCTTTCTGGAATGTTGCCATGAGTTCTTTAGAGTGTACCCACCAAGCAGTGTGGATTCCCTCTGCAAGAACAGCCATCTTGAAGGTTCTAATGTTAACATGCCTGCTTCTGGCCCATGCATTTGGGGTGACGAGCATTTCCCTTCATTCCTGGTCTTAAGAAAGGAGGAGGGGTGTATGTATGTTTGTGTGTCCAGGTGTGTGAGGATAACCAGGTGTGTGTACCTATCTAGGAAGACAGGGGCCTGCCTCAGAACAATAGACACTGCTTTGGGTGGTGTGGCTCGGTGGACTTCCACAGATACCACCCACAATCTGACATGGCTGTGGCAGAGAAACATGCCAGGACTGGAAGTGTGAGAAGATCTAAGTGGAGCCATTCTGGAGAGTTCTGGAAAGAATACCGATTTGTAATCAGAGGTGCCTTGGGATATGATGTAACAAACACCCATCTTGGGCATCGTATCCCAGCTTCAAAATCATCCTAAGTTCCTTTTATGCATTTGAAATCTGGAAGGGGTGACATTTTAATGTTTTCAACTTCTCTGCTCCTCAATATTTCCTCGGAAATACCAGACTTCCATATCCTCTTAACAAGCTGGCCCTTGTTCCTCCCCTTGGATGTCTTCCCCCTACTTACAGTTTTGGAAGCAGCTTCTAAAAGAACAGTGTGTTGGGGCATGGAATATGAAACAAAACAAAAATTGCACATTTCTCCCTGCTGTTCAGGCTTGCTTTGCCTCTCTCTTTGCAAACATCAGCTTGGTTCTTTTTATAGGTTGTAACCTAAGGTGTTAACTGATAATCTTTTCCTGGGCTCTTTGAATCATAAGGAATCACATTACTTAATCCTTCTAAGCCCCAGTTGCTTTCTAGGAAAGGAGAGGGCCGGCCATGTTGAGATAGGTGTTTAATAAATGCCAGATGCCATATCGCAAAGAAAACAACAGGAGACAGGCGTGGTGGTATACACTCGGGAGGTAGAGGCAGCAGGGTTGTGAGTTCCAGGCCAGACTGGGCTACATAATGAGGCCTTATCTCAAAAAAAAAAAAAATGCTTTTTAAAAGTCAAAATGATAACAGAAACAATCAAGAAAGTAATAGGGGACTGTTCAAAACCATAGGTTGTCCTGCTAGAAGACCACCTATATTCTTAAGAATTACCATATTATGCAAAATTGCACAATAAAAGCACAGTTTACTAGAAAAGTAAGCTTAGCTGCACAAAAATGTTGTCAGTGACACATAAAAAAGGAGCTGAATAAACATGACAGCACAGTCTTGCCCATGTTAAGCGATTATGCAGTGCAGATACGATAAGCGTGGCACTTCACCATGGCAAAGACATGAAGATTGTTTTGGGGCATGAAGTCAGCAGGGTTGCAGCCCCTGAGTTGCCATGAAATGGTGGAGGTGGGTTCTTTGGGCAGGTGTGACTTATGCTATGAGCTGGAGTAGGTGGTAGACTTTGGAAACGGGGTCGTTTTTCATGTTCCTTAGGGCTTGGTTTGGCCAGGTGAGATTTTATGTATTCATTTGATGTGTCTTCTGGAAGAAATGCAGCTTAAGAAAACACAAAATGTGCTGTGCTCAAATTCTTCCCTAATATGTCACTTGCATTGTAATGAATTGGTGTTGTCAAAACAAGTGATTGGTATACTTACCTGATGTTGTTAACTGAATGACTAAATGATTGAATGAATAGTGGGTGGTCTAGAAAACACAGTAAGTATTATACTACGCTGAAAAACACATCTGTAGCCTCTGAACTTGGACAGAAAGTCAATAGAAGTTTGGATTTAAAAAGTGCTAGGTAGCTACCCTACTGCTTTTGGTTTTACCACTGAGCTTTGAAGAGCACCCTTGGGGTTGTCAGAAACAGGCAGGTGATTGGGCTAGCTTCCATGCCCATCTTCTTTTCCTCCAGATTTTTTTGTTGTTGCTAAGTGCTGGGATTTGAACTCAGGATCTCACACTTGCTTTAGCTCTTGAGCTACTCTGCCAGCTCTTTTTGTCTTGGGTATTTTCCAGAGAGGGTCTCATGATATATTTGCCTGGGGCTGGGTCAAACTCCAGTCCCTCTGATTGATGCCTCCTGAATAGCTAGGATTACAGGCGCCCTCCCCAAGGTTTTGTTTGTTTTTCTTTTGTTTTCATTTGAAGACAAGGTTCTGCTGCTGATGTACAAGTTTGCAAACTATTGCCAATGATTCAGTTGACCAATTTGTGTTTTCTAAACTACTTCTTGGGAATGTATTTTCTTTGCAAAGAAAGATAATTCTCAGCTGTCAGGATCAGGCTATAGATAGTCCAGAATTTGTAGAATCTGACCAAGAAAATACTCAAGTGGAGCATCAAATGGCTGTTGCCTCCAAAAATGTCATCAGCAATGGTGCTTGCAGAGCCTCGTGTATCATCCAATTCTAGTCTGAGCAGACGTCCTAGGAAAGTGAATGAGTGTGTACGTCTGTACATTTATGATACTGAGACAGATACCGTCTCCTCACAAACACAGCAACTCTATGATTTCTTTGTTTTTTGTTTTAGAGAGCTGGATTGAAAGATGTCTCAATGAAAGTGAAAACAAACGCTATTCCAGCCACACATCTCTGGGGAATGTTTCTAATGATGAAAGTAAGTGCTTAAATCTCATTTCTCTACGACATCACAGACATGGCCGATGTCCTGCTGGGAGGGTAGCACCTTGAGATGGTTAGGCTGGGCTGGGCCACCCGGAGCAAGGCACTCTCCAGCCATTTATGAGACATCTAGACATCCCTGTAACATCTGAAAAGGAAGTAGAATACAGTCACATAGGCGTGGAAATCCAGGACAATGGCAAAGACGCTGCTTGCAGATTTATTTTCTGCAGTGGCTTTGCGGGCCTGTGTCCCCAAGATCCCATCACAGTGATGATGGGATCACTAAGGAAAAAGGCCATTCTCTGTGTCTTCCACCTGTGTGAGTTAAAAGTCACAAATGTCCTTGCTATTGGAAAGCAAAGATGTCTTCTTTGGGCTTAGCACAGGATGTAAATTCCTGTGTTTACATCTTTCTCTGTGCCATGAGAGACTGGGGCTTCTGGGGTTTTTGTTTAAGCACAGAAGACTGCTTGGGACTTGTATTTGAACCGTAAGCACTAAAAGAAAGGGGTGCTTATTATAAAAGTCATTTCCAGCAGGGTTAGAAGTGTCTTTCTCCCTTGGTTAGTGAAGTCCTTAGTCTTAGCTCAGTTTTCTCCGAGCATGGCCTGGGACCGCCCACCCACACCTACCAGATGTGCATGAAACTTGTGACATGGCTTCCTTCTGGCACTTTCTATTATCAGCATTTTGCTTCCTTTTTAACATTGAGATAAATGGATCATAAAGCACACAAATCTTACGTGAAGAGTTTGATGGATTTTTTTTAAACATATATATATATTGATCCACCTGTGCAATCACCATCCAGAAGAATCTAGAGCATTTCCACTGGAGATTTCTCATGTCCCTTCCTTGTCAAAAACTACTGTTCTGACTTTTAAACTAGATTGGTTTTGCCTGTTTTTGAAACTTTGCATTAATGGAAACATAAACTCTGCATTCTTTTGTATCTGGCTTTTTTTCATTCAACATAATGTCTGTGAGATTTTTCCATGTTGCTATAGATAATCAACTATAGATGGTTTTTATTGCTGTATAGTGTTCCACTATATGAATATACCACAATTTACCATTTTTAATGTATTTAGTGATCTTAAGTATATTCGTCTTGTCATGCAACCATCACCACTCTCCATCTCTGGAACTTTTTTCATCTTTTCCCAAGGTCAAACCCTGTACTGATTAAACAACAACCCATTAATTTCTCTCTTCTCCTGGTCTCTGGCAGCTGTTATTCCATGTTCCATTTCTATGAATTTGAATCATGTAAGTGGAATCATACGTTGGTTTTTTTCTGTGCTTATTTTACTTACCACAATGCCTTCAAGGTCAAACCATGTTGTAGCGTGTGTCAGAATTTCTTTCCTTTTAAAGTTTGAATAATATAGCATATGGATTTACCATATTTTTCTTTATCCACTCATTTTTTTGATGGGCATTTGGGTTGTTTCCACCTTTTGATAATGGTGAATAATGCTGAAGATGAAGATGCCCTTGCTTTCAGCTTTTGAGTTTATACCCAGAATTGAAATCGCTAGGACATATGGTAATTTTATGTTTAATTTTTTGAGAGCCTGTGATCCTGCTTTCCATGGTGGCCGCACCATTGCTTATTCCCACTGCAATGCATGGAAGTTCCAGGTTGTCCATATCCTGGCACTTGCTTGTTATTTCCTGTTTTCTGTTTGTTGGTTTGTTTTGTTTCATAGCAGCCATCCTAATGTATTTCCCTAGTCATTAGAACATCGGGCATTTTTCCCCACGCTTGATGAAGTCTTCTTTGGAGAATCATCCTTTGCTTAATTTTTATAATGCTGTTTGATTTTTGTTGTTAAGCTATAGGATTTCTTTGTTATTTATTCTGGCTAATAACCCCTATCAGATATATGATTTAAAAATATTTTCTTTCATTACATGGGTTGTTTTTGTTCTGTTGATTATATTATTTAGTGTAATTTTTATTTTAATGTAGTTGTATTACATCAGATTATTCACATAAGCTTTACGTGCTTTATGTTCAGGAAAGAATTGTTAATTTTTTGTTTGTTGCACGTGCCTTTGGTGTTGTAGCCAAGAAATCATTGTCAGAGCCAATGTCGGGCAGCTTTTTTTTTTTTTTGGTTTGATTTTAAGTATTTATATTATTTTTTTATTACTTTTATTCATATGTGCATGCAATGTTTGGGTCCTTTCTCCCCCCTGCCTCCTCCCTTTCCTCCACCCCTTCCCTTCCCCCCAACCCCCTCGCTACCAGGCAGAAACTATTTTGATCGAGCAGCTTTTGCCCTACGTTCTGGTCTAAGATTTCTATAGTTCTGGATCTCATATTCAGGTCTTTGATGCATTTTGAGTTTACATTTGTTTGTGGTGGCAGGTGAGGGTCCAACTTTATTCTTTTGCATGTGGATATCCAGTTTTCCCAGCACCATTTATTGAAAAGACCATCTTTCCTCCTTGAGTGGCCTCAGCACACCTTGTCCAAAATCATTTGACTATACGTGAGGGTCTATTTCTGGGTTTCCTACTTTATACCATTGGTCAATATGTCTGTCTTTATGCCAGAACCATTCCATAGCTTTGTAGTAAGTTTTGAAATCAGGACATGTGAGACCTTCAATGTAATTATTCTTTTCTTAAATTGTTTTGGCTATTTTGAATCCCTTGAGATTCCATATAGATTTTTAAGCGGACTTTCTATTTCTGCAAAAAAAATTTTATTGGATTTTTGCATTAAATCTTTACATCACTTTTTAACATCTTAATATTAAAAGGCGTCACTTTTTTTTTCTTTTATTCACATGTGCATACAATGTTTGGGTCATTTCTCACCCTTTCCCCCTGCCCCTCCCTTTCCCCCATCCCCTCCTTACCCCCCTACCCCCAGGCAGAAACTATTTTGCCCTTATTTCTAATTTTGTTGAAGAGAGAGTATAAGCAATAATAGGAAGGAACAAGGGTTTTTGCTGGTTGAGATAAGAATAGCTATACAGGGAGTTGACTCGCATTGCTTTCCTGTACATGTGTGTTATCTTCTAAGTTAATTCTTCTCGAACTAACCTGTTGTCTAGTTCCTGGTCCCCTTCTCCTATTGGCCTCAGTTGCTTTAAGGTATCTGCTTTAGTTTCTTTGCGTTGAGAACAACAAATGCTATCTAGTTTTTTAGGTGTCTTACCTATCCTCATATCTCCCTTGTTGTTCTCGCTTTATCATGTGATCAAAGTCCAATCCCCTTGTTGTGTTTGCCCTTGATCTAAAGTCTGCATATGAGGGAGAACATACGATTTTTGGTCTTCTGGGCCTGGCTAACCTCGCTTAGGATGATGTTCTCCAGTTCCACCCATTTACCTGCAAATGATAAGATTTCATTCTTCTTCATGGCTGAGTAGTAGTCCATTGTGTATTTATACATTTTCTTAATCCATTCATCAATAGTGGGGCATCTTGGCTGTTTCCATAACTTGGCTATTGTGAATAGTGCTGCAATAAGCATGGATATGCAGGTGACTCTAGAGTAACCTGTGTCACATTCCTTTGGGTATATCCCCAAGAGTGGTATTGCTGGATCATATAGTAGATCTATGTTTATATTTTTAAGAAGCCTCCAAATTTTTTTCCAGAGTGGTTGTACTAGTTTACATTCCCACCAACAGTGTAAGAGGGTTCCTTTTTCCCTGCATCCTCGCCAACACCTGTTGTTGGTGGTGTTTTTGATGATGGCTATTCTAACAGGGGTGAGGTGGAATCTTAGTATGGTTTTGATTTGCATTTCCTTAATGGCTAGAGATGGTGAGCATTTTTTCATGTGTTTTTTTGACATTTGAATTTCTTCTTTTGAGAAAGTTCTGTTTCGTTCACTTTCCCATTTCTTTATTGGTTCATTAATTTTGGGTGAGTTTAGTTTTTTAAGTTCCCTATATATTCTGGTTATCAGTCCTTTGTCTGATGTGTAGCTGGCAAATATTTTCTCCCACTCTGTGGGTGTTCTCTTCAGTTTAGAGACCATTTCTTTTGTTGAGCAGAAGCTTTTTAGTTTTATGAGGTCCCATTTATCTATGCTATCTCTTAGTTGCTGTGCTGCTGGGGTTCCGTTGAGAAAGTTCTTGCCTATACCTATTAGTTCCAAAGTATTTCCTACTCTTTCCTGTATCAACTTTAGAGTTTGGGGTCTGATATTAAGGTCCTTGATCCATTTTGAGTTAATACTGGTATAGGGTGATAAACATGGATCTAATTTCTGTTTTTTAAGGCATCACTTTTTAATATCTTAGTATTAAAAGGCATCAACAAAGGATGCCTTTTCTCCTATTGGTATTTTTAATTTCTCTCAGCCTAACTTTAGAGTTTTCAGTGTATAAAACTTGGCTAAGTTTATTCCTAAGTATTTTATTCTTTTTGATGTGATTGTAAATGGAGTTTTCTTAATTTTCTTTTCTGATGGTTTGTTTTTGGTGTTTAGGAATGCAATTGAGTCCTGTGTGCTGATTTTGCGTCCTGTAACTTTTCCCATTTTAATTGTTAGTTCTAACAAGTTTTTTGGTGTGGTTATGTGTGAAATCCATGGAACTGTCTACATATAAAATCCATGTCATCTGTGAAAAGAGACAACTCTATTTTTTCAAACTAATTTGAAATCCTTTTATTTCTTTTTCTTGACTAATTTCTCTGGCTAGTACTATAATGAAAAGAAACACCCAGAGCCAGTAACCTTGTCTTGCTCCTGATCTTTGATGAAATCTTTTGGCTTTTCACCATTGAGTATGATGTTAGCTCTGGCTTTCTCATATGTGGCTCTATTCTGTGGAAGTAGTTTCCTTCTTTTCCTAGTTTCTTGAGTGTTTTTTGTTGTGAAAGAGTTTTGAATGTCATCAAGAGTTTTTTTCTGTGCCAATTGATAAGATCATGTCCCCCCCCTTCATTCTGTTAATGTGATATATTACATTGATTGATTTTACATTTGGATAATCTTTGCATTACTTGGCCACAATGTATAATCCTTTTAATGTACTGTTGAATTCTACTTGCCAAAATTTTGCTGAGGACGTTAGCATCAGTATTCGTGAAAGATATTTGCCTGTAGTTTTCTTTGTCTGGTTTTAGTACCATGCTAAGGCTGGCTTTGTAGAATGAGTTTGGAAGTGTACCTGCCACTTCCATTTTTTTGGAAGACTTTGAGGAGTGAATGCTTTGAACATTCTTGTACATCTTTTGGTATACATGAATCAAAATGAGTAGAATTGCTATATCAAAGGACATGTGTGTGTTTAGCTATCATAGATGCTGCCAAACATCTCCTAAAGCAGTTGTGCCATTTTAGACCACTACCAGCCATTTATGAAAGTTTCTGTTGTGTTACTTCTTGCCAACATATGGTAGAATCTTTCTTTTGAAATTAGCCATTCATGTGGATGTATAGGATATCACTGTAGTTTTAATTTGAATTTCCCTTACAAATAATGAGTGTAGAGTCCTCTTGTGTGCTTCCTGGACTCTTGAGTCTCTTTTATGAGCTACCTGTTCATGTCTTTTGCCTGTGTGTATTTTCAAAACTGTATTGTTTTTCTTCTCGATAATGATTTGGAAGAGCTGTTTTTATATTCCAAGCCAGAGTATTTGGCATAAAAGAATTGAAAATATCTTCTTTTGGTTTATGGCTTAATGATAATTTTTCATTCTCTGAATGATAATTTTTGATGAACAGAAGTTTTAAATTCTAATAAAATTCAGTTTTTCACTTACAATTAGAGTTTTTTTGTGTCTTATTAAGAAAAATTTGCCTACCTCAAAGTCTTCTTGGAATCTTTTTTTTATGTTATCATCTAGACATGTCATTTTTTAAAAATATTTTACTAGCATGTTGTACAGGGGTGTTTCATTGTGACATTTCCATATTTGCTTACTCTGTATCTTAGATTCACCCCCTGGATCATTCTCTCTCATCCTCCCTTCTTAAAGCAACTTCGACCAGTTTCGTTGTTCTATTTTCATGTAAGTATCAAAGTACACAGACCATGTTCACCCTCCTTCACTCTTTTTCCTCACCCACCCTCTCCATTACTACCCAGCCCTGAATGGGACCTGTTTTACATTCCTGTCCTTCATTTTTACAAAAGTGAGTATTGATTGTTCATTGGGCTTCTCCATGGAAGTTCCTACAGCCTATAGTTACTTTCATCAGGTCAGCCCTCTGTTACTTTCTCTTTCTTTATCTTCCCTGCCTCCCTGTTATTCCACAGCTCTCAGTGAGTTTTGTTATGCCATCCCACCACATAAATATGCAACGCGTTTTGACATTTCCACTCTTTATCATTCTCTTTTCCTCTCTCACTTCCTGCAGTCCCCTCAAATAGGTCCACTATTACACACATGTTCTATACATGCATACATATATATGATCATATATGTATTGATGTAGACATTTATCTTTTAGGTGTAGCTTCCACACATGAGGGAAAACATGTGAACCTGGCTTATTTCTGAACCTGGCTTATTTCGCTTAACACAATGATCTCCAGTTCCATTCATTTACCTGCAAACAACATAATTTCATTCTTCTTTATGGCTGAATAATACTCAGTTATGTATGTCACATTTTCTTAATTCATTCATCAGTTGTGGGACATCTGCTTCCATAGCTTGCCTATTGTGAATATTGCTGCAATAAACATAGGTGTGCAAGTGTCTTTATTGTATCCTGACTTGCATTCCTGTGCATATATGCCCAGGATCATATAAGAGTTCCAGTTTTAGTTTTTTGAGGAATCTCCATACTGGCTTCCATGGTGGTTGCACTAATTTACATTCCCACCAACAGTGTAGAAGTGTTCCTAACCCCACCCCCCTCATCCTTCATGGCTGGGGACATTGAGCAGCTCTTCAGGCATTTATTGGCCATTTGTAATTTTTCTTTTGAGAATTGTCAGTTCAGTTCACTTGCCCATTTATTCTTTGAGTTGTTGGTTATTTGGGAGATTAGTTTTTGAGCTCCGTTTATATTCTGGTTATTAATCCCTTGTCAGATGTTAGTTTTGTTGTTTTGCCTTTCACTTTTATATCAAGTCAGTTGGGGTTTTTGTATGTGGCATGAAAGAGATGTCAAAGTTCTCTTTCTCTTAGTAATTTGCAACGAATGGAGTGCCATTTGTTGAAAAGGTCAGTCTTTACCGAATTCCAATGGTGCCTTTGTCATCAATTGGCAGGTCATATGTGTTCGGACTTGTGTCTGGATCTTTCTTCTGAACATTGGTCTGATTGTCTATTTTTGAGCTAATCCCACAGTCCTTATTAGTGCACCTTCATAATAGGTTGTGATATCTGGTAGCATATGACCTCTTGTTCTTTACTTTTCTCTTTTCCTTTTTGTTTTGTTTGTTTGAGACAGGTCTTGCAATGTAGTCTACCCTGGCCTCAAAGTTGTAATCCTTTTGTGGTTTCCTGAGTGGTTGGATTACAGATGACTGCCACCATGCCAGGCTTTTCTTCTTTTTCAGCATTGTTTTGCAAGTAATCCACATTCTTAAAATTTCCATATAGACTTTAGAGTTTGTGAATCTTCACATATACAAAAAAAAAATGCTACTTTTTTTTTAAGGGTTGCATTGAATCTATTAAAAATTTGGGAAAAACTGACATCTTGAAAACATTAACTTTCCAATTTATATGTGCAGTATTAGATAAGCTTTAATTTTCTCAGTGTTTTATAGATTTCAATGTAGATGCATATTGCACATCTTTCTTTAGATTTACTCCTGGGTGACTGATGTTTTTCAGTGCTAATATAAATTGTAGCATCTTAATTTTTCTAATTATTAGTAGCTAACATATGAAGATGTAATTGATTTGTTAGCTAATGACTTTGTAGCCAGTCATTTTGCTAAATTTACTTACTTATTATGAGTTTTTTCCCTTATAGTGCTGGGGATCAGGACCTTGCATATGCTAGACAAACACTCTACCACTGAGTTACAACTCCCCAACCCTTGGTTTCTTTGAGATAGGGTCTTGCTATATAGCTCAGACTGGCCTTGAACTCATGACCCTCCTGCCTTTGCCTCCCATGTGCTGGGGTTATGGACTTGTGCCACCATGCCCAGCTGCATGTTTTAAGTATTCTACGAGTATAATCACTACCTGAGACAAGCTTTTGCACATTCCCTTATAATATTTGTATTGTATTTCTTTTCTGTGCCTTAGTGATCTGTCTGGGACCTCCAGTGCAATGTTGAGTTGATGTGGTAAGAATAAACATTCTTGCCTTGTTCCCAGACTAATGGGAGGAATGCTTTTATTTCACTATAAGTGTGGTGTTTTTTTGTGAAATTCTGTATCTACTCCATCAGATTGAGAAAATCCCCTTCTCCTCCTCCTTCTCCTCCTCCTCCTATCTACACCACTATTTACACGGTACCTCCTCGTTCTCTTCCTCCTTCCTTCTTTCCTTCCAAGATCTCAGTGTGATTTTAGAGCTTGCTTAGAAAATCCTCCTTCTATCCTCTTCTATCTGCTGAGAGATTTTTCTTGAATGGGTGTTGAATTTTATCAATCACCTTTTCTGGATCCATTGCAAGGAACATAGGTTTTTTCTCCATTATTTTGTTAATGGTATGGGGTACAGAGCCAGGGATGTAGCTTCATGGCAGAGGGCTTGCCCAGGATACGAAAGGACCTAGATCAAATCTTATGTCACACTTGTATCTAATACAAGTGTTACTTCTTCTTTTACCCATGGGTTGTTTAAAAATCTGTTGTTTAATTTCCAAATGTTTGAGTATTTCCTAGTTGTCATTCTGTATTTAACTTCCCTTTTAGTCCCACTCTGGTCAGAAAACATATTCTGTATGATTTCAGTATTTGAAATACTTGAAACTTAACTTTCTGTCTCAACCTAGGGTCTATTTTGGCAAATGCCCATTTACACTTGAAAGGAATGTATGTTCTGCTATTCCTGGATGGAGTGTTCTTTAGATAGCCATCAGGTCAGGTTGATTAATCTTGCTATTCAAACATTCAATGTCCTTACTAATTTGTTGTTTGGTTTCTTAGTTACTGAGAAAAGTATATTAAAATCTCCAACTCTGATTGTGATTGTATTTCTCTATCCCTTTTTTTGTTAATTTTTAAAATATATTTTAAAGTATTAGCTTCTTTAGAAATTAGGATTGTTATATCCTCTTGTTGAAATGCCCATTATTTTTATTTAATAAACATTTCTATCTTATCTATAGTAATACTTTGTGCCTTAAAGTGTATTTTGTTTGATATTAGCACGACTACACCAGCTTTCTTTTCATTTGGGTTGCTTTTTTATTTTTAATTTTCATTCTTACTGTATTCATTAAGGTTTTTTGTTCTTGTTAGTTTGGTGCTAGGACTCACGTGCTAACTACCTGCTCTACCTCTGAGCCTCACCTCCAGCCCCAGTATTAAGGTTTTGTTTTGTTTTTACTTTTCATTCATATATATTAGTTGCACAGGGGGGGTTCACATATTTGTTCTTACAGTGTACCTTAACTAGATTTACCCCTTCCATCATCTCCTTCATCCCCTCTTTTTGTTTTGTTTTGTTTTTTATTTTTGTCCTGGGCTTTGAACTCCTGTTTTGTTTTGTTTGTGGTGCTGGGGATTGCATCAAATTCCTTGAATGTGCTAGGCAAATACTACCATGCTACACCCAAGGCCCTAAGTTTTGGGTTTTTTTTAACCTATAACTTAAAAACATCCAGTCTGATAATTTTCACTTTTAATTGGAACATTCAGACCACTTAAATTTAATGTTGTCTCTGATATTGTTGGGTTCAAGTCAATAAGCTTACTACTTTTTGATAATTTGACCCATCTGTCTGTACGCCTTTCCTCGCTTTTAGTTTTTTGGAGAGAGGTTAATGGATTTTTAAAATAGGATGTTTTCTTCTGCTAGCTTTCCAATTAGACATTCTTCTAGAGTGGAATCCTTAGGGGTCTTGCATGATTCTTCTCTCTTATACCTGCCTCGCACTTTCCACCTCCAGTGAGAGCACTGCATTAGTTTAGCCTCCCTGGCTTCATCTTCCCCCTCTGAGCGCTGTTTTTAGTGTATCTTACTTCTGAGTGCATTATACACTCACAAACATCATTATTGCTTTGAACAGTCAATATTTACTTCTGTTTATTCACATGTGTGCCTCTTCCGAGTTCTGTGGGATCATTTTTGCTTTCACTTTTAGAACTTGATCTCCTGTTTCTCATAACACAACATAGTATGGTGTAGTGTGTCTTCTCTTTGCCACCCATGGTTTTGAAAACAGCTTACCTTTTTTTTTTTTCCCTTTTCTGAGACAGGGTCTCATAGCCCAGGCTGGCCTGGAACTCATATTTCATGTGCCTTCCTAAGTGCTGGGATTGCAGGTGTCTGCCACTGCACCCAGCTTCAATCTAGAATTTTATAGCCCGCAATTTTATATTGCATATCCCTATTCAAGAGGTTGAGGCAGAAGAATTGCAAGTTGAAAGCCAGCTTGGGCAACTTAGCAAGACCATCTCAAATAAACAAACAGGTAAGTAAATGAATAAATAAAATTCTAGTTTGGTGAGGGTTTAATTTTTCTTTTTTTGTTAACCCTTTCAAGTTGCCATACCTTTATCTTCTGGATTCCAACACTGTCTATTGAAGTTAGTCATCAGACTAACTTCCTTTGAATTATTTGAATTATTCCTTTGAATGCAATGTGCTTTTAGGATTTTTTTCTTTGTCTTTTGTTTTCAGTAGTTTGACTCTGTTGTCTTTATTCTTCTTGGGAATCACTGAGTTTCTTGAATCCATGGGGTTTTGTCATCAGATTTTAGAATTCTTAGCCATTGCTTCTCAACTATTTTATCTGCTCTTCTCTCCTCCTCACCTACTTCTGGAACTCCAGATACATGAATAGTAGACCTTTGACTGTTGCTCTTACGTTTCTTATGTTTTGGTCCGGTTTGTCCATATTTCTCCCTTTGATCCTCAGCCTGGTGTTTTTAGTGGCCTGCCTTTCATTCTCAGTTGCCATTTCCTGTCCCTGAAGCCTTCCATTAAGCCTATGCAGAGGACCTTTGTTTTGAACTAACTGTAGTCTTCTATGGAAGGTAGTCCATCTGATTCTTTTTCATAGTTCCCAAATCTCAGCTGAGATATTTCATGTGTTTTGTCCACCATTTCTTCTATGTTGGTCATTTTCCCCCCTATTTCTTTGAATATACTAAGCAGACTTGTTTTTAAAGTTCCTCCCTAATAACTAACATCTGAATCATCTTTGGATCTTTTTTCCTTTCTCTTTCTCTCTCTCTCTCTGTTTCTGTTTTTCTTGTGGTACTGGTGATTGAACTTAGAGCCTGGCACATGCTAGGCAAGCACTGTATCTTCTCTGCATCTATTTCTACTGCTTGCTTTTTCTTTTCTCTTTGATTTCAGTTTTTTGTCCTGTATTTTTAGTAGTCTCTTATAGTTTTGGATCCAGTGTTGGATCCTGTGTATGCAAAGCTCAAGAGCCTTTGGGTAAGAGATGCTACCTTCCTATAATGAGTATTTAGTTTTGTCCTAACAGGCAGATGGAAAACCAGCAGATCTCTTTGATCCTGTCAAGCCTTAGTCAAGCCCAGTTTCAGTTTTGTTCATGCTATTTTAGTGTAGCCTTTACTCCCAGGGCCTGGTCTTTCTGAGTCTATGACTGAAAGCCCTGGGTATTTAACCAAGCTGCCTCTACCTTGACCTAGTTTGAATCCCACACTTGCTAATCAGTGATTGGCTACAATGGTGTGCCCTTTAGCCTCTACCTGCTGTTTTCCACCAGTACCTCAGTTACTCCTTCACTGTCTGTATTGCTGAGGAATGGGCTAAAGATTGGAGGGGGTTGAATGCAGATGTTTGTCTCTACCTCTCTGGACTTTTGTTGCTCAGATCTTAGGTACTCTGTCACCCCCCAAACTGACTTCAGTCTCCTCAGCTCAATAGACCTTCCTCTCTTTGCCTGGGTTCTGTTTCCAGTGTTAACAATTTAGAAAGACCCTCATGGAAATGCCAAGGTGAATGCAGAACTTACTTCCTGGGCTTCCTTTTTCTCAGGCTTGTCGCTCCTCAGAATCTTTCTACACTGACTGCTTCCCAGTTCCCTCAGAGAGCAGTTTCTATATTCTATCAGCTTGTATAATCATTTTTAATGAGTGAGATAATCCAGTACAAACTGCCTTATCATGGAGAGGGCTGGCTCAACAACATTTTGATAGGATATTTACACATAGAGAAGTGAAGTGGTTTTCTTAGATTACACAGGAAGTCAACACCAGTTCTAGATCTAGTCTAGCACATGGGCCACCGACTCCTGCCTATGCAAAAGAACAAGGATTCAGTTCACATGTGTTTACTTTCAAAACACAAAGAATGCATTTAAAAAACATCTCACCCAACTATAAAATTATGTGTGCATATATCTAGAAAAAAATGTGAGGGAAGAAAATAATTGTCTCTAATTCCACTATTTAGACATAATCACCTCTTGGTGTTTTTGTGTTTTCTTTCAGTCTTTTTGTCTAAGAATAGATTGTTAAATAACATTTTATACTTGATAAGTGGTTAATGTGTATATATATATACAGCTATCATTTATTAAGTAATGAGAAGTGCTGTAATTTCCTGACCTTGTTCAACTTCACAATAGTCCTAAGAAGTATCTTATTATTATGAACATTAGTTTATAAATGGAGAGCTCAAAGGGGTTAAGTTAGTTACCCAATGCCACATAGCTGGTAAGTAGAGCTGGAATTTGAACCGGGTCTGTGTGTCTGTCTTTGACATTAGTATTTTAGTCTTTGCACTATTCTGCCTCTCAGAAAGTAGCTGATCTTCATGACTCAAAGGTCTGTCATTGAAGCTCTGATCATTTGGGTGTAGGATCACTGAGAGCAGAGCCAAGGCTGCCCACCATCCCCACTCACAGGCCAATTCAGTAGCCAATGTTTGGTTATGTCTTGCCATCTCTTAAAGCCCTACAAAGGCAAGAATGTTGTGTGGTTCACTATTATGACCCCAACTCCTGGCACTGAAAATGGTTGAAGAATTGAGGAAACCCCACTTCAGATTTAGTATGTTCAGAATATTTTGGGTTGTTATAGGCAGAAATCTGACAGTCCTTTAAATGATATACATTATTTATTATCTTATTTAACCAAAGATGAGAGGTAGGAGGTTCTAGGTCTTATTCAATAGCTCAATATCATCAAGGACCCAGCCTCTTTATATCTTTCTGCTAACCCCCTAAATTGTTGGTGTTTTGTCCTCGTCTCTCATGTTAGTGCCCCATAATTACAAGATAGCTGGGACAGGTCCAGGTGTCAGGTCTACATTCAAGGCAGGAAAATGATGCAAGGGGAGGTATTAGTTAGTCTTCTTGTGTGTCTTCCTTCATCAGAAAACAATGAAATCTTTCCCAGAAGCCCCCAGAAGACTTATGTGACTTTGTTTGTTATTACTATTATTTATAGTTGAAAAGGAGGATGAAAGAGTGAATATTTGTCACAAGAGTAGTATTGTGAAGATTGGACCACCTATAGGCAAATCCAGTCTGTGACTTGTTTATATATATCCCATGAGTTAAAAGTAAAGGGGAAAAAAGAAGAAAAGGAATAGATCACGTGTGGCGCACAATGCCTGAAATACTCACTGCCTCTTTGTAGAAAGATTTTGTCAACTTCCATCTTAGGAAAATCATGATTTACACATGGACTGTCACATTACTGCCTGGAATATACCTGAGGCTTAATTTTCAAACAGGAAAAGGACCCAAAGGACTGCCTATTGGACTATTCGCTAAATGACCTTCATAACCTCTGAACCAGGCCAAGCAGGTAAAAATGACTTCCCAGGATGATGTAAGACAAGGCAGTGTCCACCTGTCTGAAACACATCCTCTACTGGCATGAGGCAGAGCTTGGCATTAGCAGCACAGGGTCCTGGTTAAAAAGAAAACCTGTTACTTAGAATGGGAGAATATTCAGTTTATTAGCCTAGCGCCAAAGACTCTGGGATCTTATAGATCATCTTGGCCCACTTTCCTATTTTACAGATAAGCCAACTGAGGCCCAGAGAGGGGAGGCATTTTGCCTAAGATTATGTTCCTAGTTAGTGGCAGACTCTAGCCTCCCCCAGGTCTTCTAACGTCTGTCCAGTGTTCTTGTTATGTCCCTTTTAGCAACCCAGAAAAGATGGTTTCAACTGATTAGCTAGGGATTCTGTGAGCATGAGGAAATGGGATATAATTTAGTGAAATGCAGTTGGGAAGAAAATCCTGGATCAGCAGGGCAAAGTCCGAAATGCCTAAAGGGTAAAGAACCTGACCAAGAGTGGATGGGCTATTTACTATAACTTAGGTCTCATAAGTAATCACTTCCCACCTGAACAAATTTGCATTTTCTTCCTGGCAGATGTCAGTAGTGCTTCATGCTCAGGGAAAGTCACCAACCAATAGGAGGATATGACTGTCAAGGTTTTATAGAGTACAAGCCTGGTTGGAGCATCACATCCAGAGAGGAGAGCTCAGCCAGGGCGATTGAGCAGAATTGCACAGGTAGACCAGAAGTTCCTGCAGAAGTTGGGCCTAGAAGATTCCCTGAGCACTTATTACCTGCAAGAGTCTCTGGGAAACCCAAAGTTACACAAAGTAGAAAGCCAAAATTAAAATACCTTAGAATCAGGCAGTAGACTAGACTGATTATTTCTTTTAGTCCTCTGGAAGGGAGGTATTCTTTTAATCCCCATCTCACAGATGAGGAAACTGAAGTTTAGAGGTTGTGTGGCTTATTTAATGTCATAGCAAGTGAGTGGTATAGTTAAGACCACAACTTAGAAATAGAAAGAGCAGGTGGCTCTTTCTATTACATATACTGTGTCTTGAATGGGAATTCTTAATCCAGAAGGAAATTTAAGGCACACATTTGAATGTTAACAATGCAAGGCTGCATGTGATCATTTTCACTCAAATGATGCAAGGTGTTCTAAAGACCTTGCCACACCAAGAGTGGTGTTGGACTCCAGCATGAACCATCACAGAAGCTTGTTAGAGATGCAGAATCTTGAACCCACCAGAGACTCACTGAAATACCTCTGCATTTTAAAAAGACCTCCAGGTGATTTTCTAATCAGGCTCCTTAAAGTCTGGAGGAGAGCACAAGATTGGAAGGTGACTGGGAAAGACATCTTGGGGAGATGGCATTTGCACTGGATTAAAGAGTCCACGTGGTTCCTACCACAATGGTAAAGGAGTGGGAGCAGAAGCCATCTGTCAGGTTTTGAGCTTGGAGAGTTTTCCAGATTGCTTTGAGCAAAGAGATTGAAGAGTTATGGGGAACAGGGCTGGAAATGTGTTTTGGGGCCCTATGGTTGAAAGACTTGGATTCCAAACATGGGGTTTAGAATTTGATGGCTAAGGTGCCACTGTAGGAGCTGGATTAGAGGAGTGACAAATCAAAGTGAGGCTTTGGGGGAGTTCAAAAGGCTATGTGGGGTTTCTGTGCAGATGGTTTGGAGCCAGAAGGACACTTCTGGGGCTTACCCCCAATCCAGGTTTCAGGAGATGAGGTTGCAGACTAGGCTGTGTTAGAGGGATGGAGAAAATCGGAGGGACTATGGCAAAAGTTGGGTACAAAGAGCAGGAGTTTCGTTAATTCTTTGGGCTTCCTCTTTCCCTCCTTGGGAAACAGAGCATGTCAAACCCAACCAAGAGGTGCCCAAATACTCTAGCCTTCAGGTCACTGTTTCTCTAACATCTAAAATCAAATGACACCAACCTCCATCCTCTATCTTAGGTCCAGAGCCTTCCTTTCCCTCCTTGAATTGTCAGACTGTGCATGTTTTTTGTGATTTGTAGGAGGGGGTCTCTTTCTTCTGAGACTATCCTTGCTATGTCCTGCTCCCTCTGATCTTTCCCCATTTCCTAACAGCAGCTGTGCTCCCTCCTTGCCATCTTGCTTTGCTCTGAATGTACACTTTTTCCTTTACCTCCCAATCCTCCCTTGACTCACCATGGCTGGGGCTGACTGGGATATTGAGGATATTCATAGTACAGGAAAGGGAAAGGTTTGAACTCAAGGACATAATGGCATAGAAAACCTGGGTCACAGTGGGTCACAAGATAATGTGACCCCACCATTATCTTATTAAAATAGCATCACATTTCAAGGTTATGTAAGTGAAAGGTACTACCTCTCTCCATCCAGCTCACTCAGCTTGTCTTAGTTAATTATCCAATTTGGGGTCTTGTAACTTTGTAAAATGGGTTTCAGAGAAGAGGAAGTACAGTTAAGGTTTATTTGAAATTCTTTACAGAAAAAAAAGACAAAAGCAGTGGCTGGGCCTCGTCCACTGGGGAGAAGGAGGGGCTGTGGTGAGACAGAATGTCTCCCAGGAGGAAGAAATTTAAGGTGGTGAAGGGCTGCTTCATATTTTCACTGAGGTGTGGCTAAGTTCCCCGGCCAGTAGCAAAAAGGGTTCAGACAGCTCCTTGAACTAGGGCAGCGACTTAAAACCTAGGACAGATTTCTACAGGGGAGTTCTCCTAAACTGCTTTTAGTTTATCTTTTATTAACCAGTATATTGCAGGGCTGGGGATTAAACCCAGGGTCAGGCAGGCTAGGCAAGTATTCTATCACTGAGCTACACCCTTCGCCTCTGTCTGCGGTAAGCTTAGTCCTGGCTGGGGCCTGAAGGATAAGGTCGCTAGCTGGCTGATGAGGCCCTAGTACATGCGTTATAATTTAAGGTAACTGTCACAGCCTCCTTCCTTCCTTGCCTTCACCTCCACTCTGTCACCAGGGCTGCCCTTTCTGCCCTGAGGTCTGTTCTGTCTGTCCTGGCCGTTCCTGCCCTCACTCTACCACCTTGGCTGGTAGAAAATGAGGTGCTCCCTCCTCTGTGTTCAGAGTCCCTGAATTCTGCCTTCAGTCTCTTGTGGGGTCATAGTTCCCTGGGGGGAAGGAGCTGTGTCTGACTGTATCTCCCCAGCACTTAATACAGGAGGCAGGAAGGGACCTGTTTCCTACCACTTCTCAGCAGAGCTGTGTGGTCACCATTTGGGTTTTGGTGTAGTCTCTCTTTTCGTTGATAAAGACTGATCTGTATTTTTCCCATCAACAGTCGTCACTTTGCCTGTTTTTCCTCTTGGTTCTTGATCTCTTTCCTCCTGGCAGGCAGATGAGACCATAGTGGCAGTATTCCCAAGCAAGTCATTATCTTTGAACTTATAGTACACTTTCTTTTCCCTAATAAGGAAATTCTGGAATCTTTATGTAGTGAGATTTATCAGACTTTCCTTTTGTGACCTTTGGGGTTCATATCAAGACTAGACAGATCGTTCCCTCTGCTAAGGTTATGAAGGAATTCACCCAGAGCAGGGAAAGGAAGCAGGTGTGGCACCCCTCAGAGCAATGCTGCCAAAATCACAGTTTTGTTTGGGACTTAGCCCTGTTCCCACGGGGAGAAGGATTTGCTGCCAGCAACTGGTGCCTACTGCCAAAGGCCTGGGTGGCAGATACCCTGACCATCAGCTGGTGGGGAAGGAGGTGGATAAGAGGATATAAAACGTTTGGCAGCTGCTTGGTCCCAACAGGTGAGGTCTGGCCAGGTGCACCCATGTCAGTATAATGAAAGGAAATAGAATTAGAACTTTGAAGTGAAACTCAAGACTCACATAAACTTGAACCTTTCCTGGGATTTGAAAGAGGTAATTAATTAAAAAATGTTCTCCCTCAATATTAAACTCTGGCAATCTGTCTCGAGGCAGGAAATATTCTAGAACAGGTCCTCAAATATGAACTCACTCAGCAGAGAGGCCAGCTCATTAAGAAGACATGCTTAGGCAGATAACATATTCCTCCAAATCCTCAGTGCACTACTGCTGACCTGAAGAGAGAGTGAGATTCATGATCGTTGTAGCTGGGGAGGTTTTGATGGCAGCTGGACTGCGTCCTTGTCTTCACTCCACCACCGAATGACCTTGCTGTATTTCCCTGAGCCTCGGTTTCTTCCTCTGTAAAAGGAAAGTGATAGTAATATCAGCCCTAACATTGATGAACCCCGAAGGCACCATATTTGCTGTTTCATATGCATTAAATCATTCATGTTCTAAGGCAGCTGTGACAATTAAACGTGATGACTTGAAGAGCTTAGCACAGTGTTGGCACCTGATGAGTGTTCAATAAATGTTCCCTGTGTATCGTGATCTGAGATGCTTGCTGAAACCAGATGGGAAGGCTTAGCATTTAACTGTGGAGTTATTTTAATCATTCCTTCATTCCACAAATACTTCTTGAGCCCCTCCCATGAGTGGGTTTTCAGAAAAACACAACAGAGAGTAGGACTGGGCGCTTCAAAGCCTGCAGAGCAGCAAGGCTGGCATACAGGTCAGTGCTGTTGGCTGAAGGTTTGTGTCCTCCTGAAATCTGCATATTGAAACTTAACAATCAGATGATGGTATTCAAAAGTGTGACTGGGGAGGTGATAAGGTCATGAGGATGGAGCCTTTATGAATGGCATTAGTGCCCTTATAAAAGGGACCTTAGAGAGCTGCCTCACATGTGGAGAACACAGTATGAACAGACAGCTGTCATGAACTAAATTGACAGTGCTCACCAGACACAGCATCTGCTACCACCTTGATCTTGGACTTCTCAGCCTCTGGAATCTTGAGAAATTTCTTGTTTTTAAGCCATCCAGTCTACAGCATTTTGTTATAGTAGCCTATATGGACTGAAACAATCAGTGAGCAGTAACTGCACCTTGAAGTGGGGAGCAGGCAGGTAGGGGGCTGTGGGAACACAGAGCAAATATGCTGTCCAGTGCCATGAGCAGAAGGACAAGGATCTGTGTGCATGGCCCCTTTGGAGGCATGACAGTGGTTATAGTCTTGGGGACACTGCTGTAATGCATACCTTGTGCTGGGTGGGTCAATTACCCTTCACCACAGTGCTACGAGCTTGGTATTATTTTACTCCTATTTTACAGATGGGGAAACTGAGGGACAAGACGGTTGTTCTAGGTCACACAGCTAGTAACTGGCAGAGCCAGGATTTGAGCCTGGACATTTGGTCCCAGAGTTTGCCTGGGGAAGACAGATGCAGAGAGTGGAACAGAAAGGACCATCATGAGGAATTGGACTGAGATCCCTGAGGTATGTTAGGCACAATAGCTGCAAAGCAGGAGCTGATGGAGTGAGAAGGAGTCAGGCACCAGGTGGCATCTTGGTGGTGGGGGGACTTTTTAAGCAAACTGCTGCTCTCAGGCTTTGGTAGGACCAGCAGGTGGGCACTGGAGGGGCTCTGTTCCATACACTGAAAGGCTCCAGGAACCCTGCTGGCCTGAAATCACACTTTGCAACATGAGTCTTACTTAGCTTGAGGCATTTCTGTGTATTATAATGAAAAGGCATTTGGAAGAGCCATTTCTCCCAAAGTCTCTGAATCAACCATGGCTGTGTGCACTACCTAACACGTGCTCTCCTGTCCCCTTTTCATAGCTAGGCTCCCCCTTCAGATCCTAAGCCAGGTTCACATTCTGTATTTGGGGTTGCTCTAGCATCCTGCCCCACCCCCACCCACCAGCACTTACCCATGACTTACTTTCTTTGCTGATAATTTGAGTCAAAATAACACAGGCTGTGTCTGCTTTTCCTCAGCCTTTAACACCTGGCATAGAGCTGCAATGTAGACATTCAGTGAAGGCATGATGCATGAGTGAATCAACAATCAGCTCTTAGGAGAATTGGAATTGAGTCATCAAATAGGAGAGTCAGGCCTGGGGGTGACACACATCCCCCTTTGAGGGATGGAGGCTGGGCATTCCGACCCTGGGCACAAAGTACCTGTGGTCCAGAGGGTGAAAGGAGAAGCCCAAGAGGCAGAAGACACTTTCTTGATGACTAATTCTGAGGGTCAATATTAGCTTCAGACAGCCCAGTTCTTGTCTAAATATTATCAGTAGCCACCCTATGACCAAGCACCAAGTAACGTCCAGTCTCTGTTCACCAGCTGCATGGCTTCAAGCACGTAATTCAGCCTTGCCAAAGCTATAAAAGTAGGTAAAACATTTTTTTCTGTTTTGCTTTGAGTAAGGGTCTTGGTATGTTGCTCAGACTGGCCTCAAACTCACAATTGTCCTGCCTTTACCTCTGAGTGTTGGAATTATAGGTGTGTACCACCATGTCTGGCCTTGTAAAACTTTGTCATAGCACTATGGAGAGAATAAATGAGACAGCCCAAGAAAAGCTATTCACAGCCTCACTTAAATATTTGACCAGAGAATGTTAGTGTTATTATGGTACCCTTTAAAAATTGCATCTCGTGTTTTTACTTATACTGTTATATTTAATCCTCAAAACATCCTGGTGATATCATTGTCATAGTCTAGTTACAGTGAAAAGATAGAGGCCAAGGTCTCAAGGAAGGACAGTTAACTAAATACCCCATTTTTAAGAGGAGTCCTTTGTGTAAGGTAAAAGTCACCAAAATCTAATCAGTTCCTTTTGTAGCTGGACTATGTTAATGTTAAATTTTAACTTTCTTAGCTTCATTTGATAGTTTATGAACTACATTAAAATGGAATTTGGGAAGGAATATGTATTTAAATGCAACCTAGTTTAGGTTGCATTTCTAAAATAATTAATATTTAAACTTGCCTTTTTTCTCCATTATATAAAAATATCACCACTAAATCATCTCCCCTGAGACATGATAGTTGCATACAGTAAACCATTTTCTTCTACCTACACATGAAAAACACCAGTAAAATTGTTTTATAACTAATATAGAAATGGCACACATCAAATGGGACTTCATAAAATTTAAAAGCTTCTGCACAACAAAAGAAATGGTCTCTAAACTGAAAAGACCACCCACAGAGTGGGAGAAAATATTTGCCAGTTATACATCAGACAAGGGACTGATAACCAGAATATACAGGGAATTTAAGAGACTAAACTCTCCTAAAATCAATGAACCAATTAAGAAATGGGCAACTGAACTAAACAGAACTTTTTCAAAAGAAGAAATTCAAATAGCCAAAAAACACATGAAAAAATGCTCACCATCTCTGGCCATAAAGGAAATGCAAATCAAAAACCACACTAAGATTCCACCTCACCCCTGTTAGAATAGCCATCATCAAAAACACCACCAGCAACAGGTGTTGGCGAGGATGTGGGGGAAAAGGAACCCTCTTACACTGTTGGTGGGAATGCAAGCTGGTGCAACCACTCTGGAAAAAAATTTGGAGACTTTTAAATATCTAAACATAGATCTGCCATATGATCCAGCAATCCCACTCCTGGGGATATACCCAAGGGAATGCGACACAGGTTACTCCAGAGGCACCTGCACACCCATGTTTATTGCGGCACTATTCACAATAGCCAAGTTATGGAAACAGCCAAGATGCCCCACTACAGAGGAATGGATTAAGAAAATGTGGTATTTATACACAATGGAATTTTATGCAGCCATGAAGAAGAATGAAATCTTATCATTTGCAGGTAAATGGATGGAACTGGAGAACATCATTCTGAGTGAGGCTCATTTTGGTTCAGAAGACCAAAAATCATATGTTCTCCCTCATATCCGGACTTTAGATTTAGGGCAAATGCAGCAATGTGGTTGGACTTGGATCACATGACAAGGGGAGATACAGGAGTAGGTAGAAAACCCAAAACATGAAAGCATTTGATGTCCCCACTCCAGGGGAACTATACAGAAACCTTAAAGTGACAGAGGTTATCATGAGCAGGGGATCAGGAACCAGTGTAAAGATCAATTAGAGATGAATCAACATGAGTCATAACACATGGGTACATGAAAGCAATAGTAGGAATCTCTCTGTATAGCTATCCTTAACTCAAGTAGCAAAAACGCTTTGCCTTCCTTATTATGCTTATGTCTTTTCTTCAACAAAATTAGAGATAAGGGCAGAACAGGACCTGCCTGGAACTGAGGGGGGAGGGGGGAAAGGTGGGGGAGGGAGGCAGGGTGGAGAAATGACCCAAACAATGTATGCACATGTGAATAAATCAACAACAACAAAATAAAAATAAACAACCCATGGTAAAAAAAAAATTCTACAGTTTCAAATAGCGAATTGTAAAGACAGGTTTAATAACTGTGATATAAATGTGACAATCACATACTTAGTCTTCATATTATTCCATTTGTATAATAACTTCATTGGCTGTCATCTTATGTTCTAGAGAGAAGATTTTTTTTTATTCTTTTCAAACTGTGTGCCCAATATGTATACAATAAAAATATCTGTAGAAAAAACAGCAGCAACAACAAAAACTAGGATGCGCTGGGTGGTCCTCATGTGTTTTATGGTGTGTGTGTGTGTGTGTGTGTGTGTGTGTGTGTGTGTGTGTGTGCTTTTCTGTGAAAGAGAGAATATTGAGAAAAAACCTCAAAAACTGAAGGCACCTGGATGAAAGTTTAACAATAGTCCCCTCTGTTGAGAGGGGCTTGGGTTTCCAGAGATTAATATTTCCTTTATGTTTTCCAAGTTAAAAAATGTAAGCATGTGTTTCTTTTGTGAATAGAATACAATGTTTGTTTTAGAAACGCTCAGCTCAGGGCCACCTCCTGTGTGGCACTGTGATGGCCTGGTGTACATTGGCCTTGCAGGGATCTTAGCCACATGGCTCTCTCTGCCCCAGCAAATCTTCCCCAGCATGAAAGAGGCCCCCTGCCTGCTTCCCGCAGGAGGACCCCCCCCTGCTCAGCAGAATTGCACCAAAGGCAATGGATGACCTTTGCCTCACAGGTCACTCGGCTCTTGAGTACTCTTCAGTGAAGCTCATTTCACTTAGCCACCCAACAATTTTTCCAGACTGGTGTTCTTGTTGGAAAGACAAAAACTGTCATATTCAACAAAATAACTCACTCACCTCTCTAGTTCTTTTTACTTCACCCACCACACCCAATAAAGACCTGGGCTGAAGCCACCTTGCTTCTGGGAAGGAGACATGATTTCCTGGTCCCATGTCTTTGCCTGTCTCTTGTCTTCTCCATCCTACTCCTGACTTTCGTCCCTCCTTCCTGCCATCTGGTTGCCATCTCCGGCTCACTTCCCACTTCTTCCAGGAAGCCTTCTTGGATAGGCCCTGCTTTCTCATGTGCATTGGGTGCTGGATGGCTGAACGCCTCTTTGTCCACCTGCATCACATTTATCACTTCTCTACACTGTTGTCTTTCCCCTTCCCCAACCAAACTCAAGGGTAAAAGTCTGATTTCTTTATCCCTAATGTCTAGCTGGCACAAATTAGGTATTTAATAACGATTTGTTGAACTAATTAATATGTCTTTTTTTTTTCGGTGATGTAGGGGATTGAACCCAGGGCCTCACACATGTTAGGCAAGTGCTCCGTCAACTGAGCTACATCCCCAGACCAAATGTGCACCATGACATCTTCACAAATGAAGGAAAGTGAGGCTCACGGTATTGGAATGATGGGTGATTTATGGCCAGTAAATTTCTGGATCGATAACAGAATTTAGGTCTTTTGGCATCTTGACCAGGTTGACCAAAATACTGATATTTAAAGGAATAAGAAAAAAATACCACCGAAACTCAGCAAGTTTTAGGGGAAATAAAAATGTTCCCCACATGCCAGCACAAGCTAGATAGAGGTATGTTTAAGTTTTTTACATATTTTTCCTTAAAAAAAATCAATCATGTTTATTTGCATAGACTTTTTTCTTTTTGATGATTTGCTTAGTATAAATAGCACAGTTTCTAGGTGTTGGGGTGTGAAGCAAGCCAACTGAATATTGCCAAACTGTTTACCAAAAACAAATCACTATGTGAATGGGAGTTGACAGTGAATTTTACCATGTAGAAAACAGTGCTGGGAATTATCGTTATTTAAAATTTGCTTTCCTTGGCCAGGCATGGTAGCTCAAGGCTGTAATACTAGTTATTTGGGAGGCAGAAATTGGGAGGATCACGGTTTTTGGCTGGGTGCAATATTATACCCCTATCATCCCAGCTACTTGGGGGAGCACAAATAGGATTGTGGCCTGGATATAAAGTGAGATTCTTTCTCAAAAGTAACCAACACAAAAAGGACTGGTGGAGTGGCTCAAGTGGTAGAGCTCCTGCCTAGCAAGCATGAGGCCCTGAGTTCAAACCCTAGTACTTAAAAAAAAATGCTTTGCTCTAAGAAATCTAAGTAGAGCCTCTCTATTTGTTTCCTTTTTATTGAGTCGTGGACAACAGAGGCTGAATATTGTTCTATGTGTTTGTTTATCTTTGTTCTTGTGGGATCCATAAGTTTATACTCTTTACTATGCTGTCCTTAAGGACTGTACAAGGCAGACTTAGCTGTGAAGGCACTCTGCTAGGCCCAAGCAGGAGGAGACACAAAGATGACTAGGACTCGTCCTGCCTATTCAGTGAGCTTAGCCTCAAGTAGAAGAGATGAATATGTACAGAAATAATGGCCCAGGGGCTAAACTGTTTAACAGGGAGACAATAATGGGTTGTAGAAGAACAGAGTGGAGATCAGTGATTCCTGATTTGGCAAATATCAGGAAGACTTCAAAGAGGTATGTCTTTTATTCCAGGCTCAAAGGAATGAGAAATGCTGTGAGTCATGAAGTACTTTGTCCTTGAGAACACTTGTGAGTGTTTGTATCAGTTAGGATGGTTTTGGTGGCAGAGAACACCCAACAGAAAGAAGTTTTGCTAGCTGAGGAAGTGGTATTATCTTGCAAAACAAAGAGGCAGCCAGTTCTTTGGGAAAGATGGTCTTTCCCATCTCCTCTGTGCCTTCCTTGGTGTTGACTTTGTCTTTGGGCTGCTGTCTTCCCATTCCCAAGTTAGCTGCCTTGCTTCTACGACTGTGTCCTCTTACAGCCATGTTCAAAAGTAGGTCTTCCCAGAGTTGCTGACCTGTTCCACTTAATTAGGGAAGTATTTTTCCACAAAAGCACCTGCAGGACTCCTCCTTCAGTGTGGTAGGTATATGGTATGTTTTTTCACTTCCATTTTCATTTTTGTTCTACTTAAGCAATTTTCATGAATACTAATTCCTTTCCATATAAATTTTAGGACAGAGGTTGACTTCACTGATCTCTTTTCATATGTCTGAATGAAATTTTGTTCATCATATTAGTAGGTTTTGACAATAATCGTGTGTGTGTGTGTGTGTGTGTGTGTGTGTGTGTGTGTGTGGTGCTGGGGATCAAATCCAAGGGGCCTTGTGTATTCTCGGCAAGTAATCTCCCACTGAGCTGCTATGACCCCAGTTTTTTGAGACAGGGTCTCGCTGTGTAGCTCAGCTGGCCTTGAACTCAAGATCCTCCTGCCTCTACCTCCCAAGTGCTAGGACTAAAAGGCATTTGCTGCCCAACCCAGCTTATCTTTTTTTTTTTTTTGAGACTATTTATACCAATGATCTTGAGCTAAATTTTGTGGATCAAGAAATTATATTTTACATTGACTATTCTTATCAATAATTTTCATTAGGAATTAGCTAAGAGACTGATCACATTTCAGTTCATCCATGATAAAACTGTGAGATCGCTCTTAGGCAGGCAATATTAATCTGCCATTCAGATGTTGGATTGAAGTTGGTTTCCGTAGTGTAGTGGTTATCACGTTCGCCTCACACAGATGTTGGATTGAAGGGTCAGGAAGAAAGGCTCCTTTGGGCCCAACCTGGCCTGATGCCAGTTTTCATAGGCTGCAAGCTAAGAATGGTATTTACAGATAAGCTTTCACAATCTAAAGATAGGAACACTAATTGAATCCCAATTAAGAAAAATATTATCTACCCCCAAAGCAATTTAATTCTCATTATTAGGTCTATATTATGAAAATTATACTCAGTGATTATTAGTAGTATATTTTGAATTTGGTCCAAATTTTTTGTGGAAATTTGTTTTCTCTCTTGTGATACAAATTCTACATAATAGTCTTAATTTTGCCCCTTGCCCCACAACCCATAAAATATTTACTACCTGGTTCTCTACAAAAAAAGTTTGCTGACCACTGTCCTATTGTTTTGCTAAACTGATTCTTCTGAACACTTATGCTCACTACCCTACACTAACTGCCTGTTTCACAGGGCCACAAAAAGAGTGTTAGTCTGTTTTCAAGTTGCTATAAGAAAATGCCTTAAGCTGGATGAGTTATGAAAAACAGAAATTTATTTCACACTGTTCTGGGGGCTGGGAAGTCCAAGATCAAGAGACTAGCAGGTGTCTAGAGAGGACACCTGCTCATAGGTGGGACCGTCTTGCTGTATTCTCAGATGGCAGAGGAGTGAGAGAGCTCTTTAGAGGGTCTTCTTTCCCTTTGCTTTCCTTCCCTTCCCTTCCCTTCTCTTCCCTCCTCTTCCATCCCTTCCCCTCCCCTCTCCCCTCTCCTCCTCTCTCCTCTCCTTTCCTTTCCTTCCTTTCTCCTTCCTCTCCTTCCTTTCCCCTCTCCTCTCTCTCTCTCTCTCTCACTCTCTCTCTGTCTTGTCCCCCTCCCTCTCATAAGGTTCCACATGTGAATTTGGTGTAGTGGGGACACAACCTTCAGGCCATAACAGTAAGTGAGGTCAATACATTCTTGGGTCCTAAATCATGGAGTCAAATTCCTGCTTCACTTGGGGAAATAGGAAGAGCTTAGGTGCACTCACACCATTCAGTGATGAAGGAAGACAGCTATTATATCAAATAAAAATCAATTTGACTTAAGAGCTTTCTATAAAAGTCAATTTTCCTTTTGCTTTTTGTATTAACGTATGGTGAGCCTAACATGTTGGAAAAGTCAAAATATCCTTGTTTCAAAGCATCAACATTCGAGGGAAATAGTGTCTTTGAAACTGGGGAGAACTGAGAGGACTTTTACTTTTGCCTTCTGTTTCCTACTGAAGTTAGCTCCTTTTTCTTTCCTTTAACAGATGAGGAAAAAGAAAACAATAGAGCATCCAAGCCCCACTCCACCCCTGCCACTCTGCAATGGTAAGTCTCCATTTTCAGCAACCGCCATGGGAAGCTCAGGTCTTTTACTGGAGGGTAGAATATCACTTGGTTTTTTTTGTTTTGTTTTTCTGGTGGGACTGGGGTTTGAACTCAGGGCTTCCTACTTCTACCACTTGAGACACTCCTCCAGTCCTAGAATATCACGCGGATATTCTGACATTATTATGACACAATAACCCACACGACATCTGTTTAATTTACAGGACTATGCAAAGTGCTCAAGTTAGCTCCAGACCATAGATTTGAATTTTCATATTTATTTTATTTAGGGATAGGCTTTTTTTTTCCCAGTATCAAAGCACTGGGACAGACTGGCTTCCACATGGATGTTATAATTGGCTTTTAATAGAGTCTATTATTACAGTTAAAAATGCTTCAGCAAGTTACAGAAATGGAGGTCTACTCACCCTTAACCAAGCAACCCTGAGTGACCCTTAACCAAGCAACCCTGAGTGAATTAATTGATTGCACCTATACTATAATTATTTTTTAGCTCTAATAACATTAACAAAAATAATCTCCTAGAATGGCCTGTTGTTTGACATTTGATATTCCTAGCCTTGGTGAAGTATTTAATGATGTGTAAGTGGTTGCACTCATGTGTGATATTTACAGATAAATTCTCCTCTCAAAGTTTTACTTGGAAATTATGTTGAATCTTTCACCAGCACTCTTGGTGGCTGAGAGTAACCTCTCAAAAGATCTTGCCAACTGAAGGCTGTTATTCCCCTAGTAAAGCAGCTTGGCAAACTTGAAGGCATTAAAGAAGGAGAGGGAGGGAAAGAGGCAGAGGCATGGAGAGGGGAAAGGAGCTCAAACCTGTTCCAAGCCAGCCTCCATGTTAGGCACTTGTGTGCATGCCTCATTTCATTCTCACAGTCAGTGGTGTTGGTATTATGCCCATTTTACAGAAGAGGAAAATAAAGCTGAGGCAGTTAAGTCATTTACCTGAAAATGCACATAGCCACTATGGGAGAGGCAGAAAGCTCGCTGAGTCTCTTTACTTGCAAATCCCATGCTTGTGAAGGAAGGAAGAGAAAACTCAGGAAGGAGAGAGGAGAACAGCACAGAAAAGGAAGCAGCTAGGCTGTAGTGAGCAAATCATTTCA
Source organism: Castor canadensis (assembly GCF_047511655.1). Classification (NCBI taxonomy): domain Eukaryota; kingdom Metazoa; phylum Chordata; class Mammalia; order Rodentia; family Castoridae; genus Castor; species Castor canadensis. The sequence continues at coordinate 142,602,771 of NC_133393.1, forward strand.
CCTCCTCTAGTCTGTGTGTGCAGAGGTGGGGAGAAGGCTTTCAGGATGTAACTCAATCTGCTCTCAGTCTCTCAGTCAGCTTGCTCAAGACCAAGAACGGCAGAGGTGGTTTTCATGACTCCATTTCAGCCTTTGGCCTGTTTCCATCGCGCTCCCTGTGTTCTTTCTCATGGCTTTTGCTCCTTTTCACTTTATTTGAAATCCTAAATCTGCTTCCCAGATAACTCTCCCCCTACAGCCTTCCCCAAACATTGTGGCCACACCAATCCCCCATGAGGCCAGAATGTGAGCCGAGGCATCCATGAGAAGGGCTTTGGGAGTGGGAATTTCTAGAAATGCATGATCTTGACATTTCTTCTTTGATAACCCAGACGTACTGTACATTTCAGAATAAAACATTTGAAAGGGACGAGAAGAAAACTGCCTGTGTGTGTCTATTTCTCTATGAATCTCTGACATCTGCCTGGCAACAGTGAGGCTAGGACAGGGCAGCAGTCCCTCTGCACACCCCTTCCTTCTGAGACCCCCACAATGACCTAGGGCAGGACTTGCCTCCTTTCTTGAATGTGTGCATCCAGTTCTCCTTCTGTGCTACCTAATTCTCCACCAATGATCTCTTGTTCTAAATAAAAGACCACATAGATCATTCCAGAGGAAATTTCATTCTCCAGTTCACAAGAATAGACCATGGATTTTTTTTCCTTCAGAGTTTGAACTCAGGACCTTCCAAGGCAGGTGCTCTACCACTTGAGCCACCCCCCACCCCCTCACCCCGACCCCTTTTTTCATTAGTTATTTTTCACAGTGTCTCTTTTTTTTTTTTAACCAGGGATAACCTCAGACACTATCCTACATCTAGCTGGGATTGCAAACTGTGCTCCTCCATGCCCCTTGTATTTGTTGAGGAGGGGTGGCTAACTTTTTCCCCTGGGTTAGCCTCAAACTGTGACCCTCCAGATGCCCACCTCTCACGTAGCTGGGACTTGTGAGTCACTATACCTGGCCTTTTTTTTTTTTTTCTTAATGATACATTTGCTTTCAAAGGAAAATCAGATTTGAAAATGCGTACAGTTTAGTCTTACCCAAAGGCACAAAGTCCTTTGAAAAAACCCCACCAGGCAGCCCTGCGGTTCCCTTTATAGCGGATGTTTCAGATAGAGTTTCAGTCTAAGAAATTCGAGAAATGTTTGCTGAGCCCCCACTATTTGCTAGGTGCTATAGTAGACTCCAGGAATGCACGGATGGTCAGCAGGTCCAGGGTGGGCTCATGGGGGAGGGGCGATCATATTTTTTCCGTGAATGACAGGCAAGGAATGCATTGGTGCTGAGCGCTGTGCAGACTCAAGCATGGCTAATAGGACAGGGTCGCGGCGGGTCTTTTAGTTGAGCAGTAAGGAAAAGCTTCTCCAAGGAGGTGATACTGCAGGGGACGGTTGGGACAGATGTGGAATAAGGAGGCCTTTCTGACATCATGACCCTGTGGAAATCAGGGGCAGAGAAATAGTCCAGACAGCCTTGGAACGGCTACCAAGGGCCTGCGGTCCCAGACCCAAGGTGATATGCACACGGGCCATTGTGCCGTGTGACCTGGAGCGGCAGTTACAGCCCAGCCCTCAGGGAGCGCCGAGGGCCCTTCCCGCTGTCCATCATTGGAGGCCGGCCAATGGGAGGGCGTGCTGCTCTAGGGGAGGCGGTTCCCCTCGCCTCTGCTGGGAAACTCACCTGCAGGAACAAGGCCTTCACAACCCGCCTCCCAGCACCCCCAGCACCGGGGTGTATGGGGTGGGGGTGATGGCCCAGTCCGGGGTAATCACGCACCTACCGGGTCTGCATTCCTCCTTCCCAGGAAGGGTGCAGGCTGAGCTTGTTCAAGGTACCACAAGCAGGTGACCTGTGTGGTTGGAGCATAGCAGGTAGGGGGGACAGGGATACAGAGGAGGTGGAAGAGGTGGGCAAGGGAAAGTGTCTAAACAGTAGGAAGAAAATGTGGACATTTCTCTAAGCTTAGATGCTTAAAACTGTAGTGGAAGACAGAGGACCTCTTTTATAAAGCTCCCTAGGACGAATTGTTTTTAGAATATAGTTTCAATATAAAAACTTGTCTCTCAAAGGGAATTGAATGCACTCTCCGTCTTACAAGGAACAGTGACATAATTTTACAATGTGTCCCCTTTTTGCTTTGGCTGCCTGGGAACTCAGAGGTAAAGCTGAACTGTTTTATTTTTGAGATAAGGTTTTGCTAACTTTGCTCAGGCTGGCTTTGAACTATGATCCTCCTGCCTCTGCCTCCTAAGTAGCTCAAATTACAGGCATGTACCACCATTCCCAGCTTTGAACTGATTCATCAGTGATCTGATCTAACTCTATAAATTCAAAGATGCTTACATACTTTTTCAGTGTCTTCTTTCCTTGATCTACTTTTCTTCTTTTACTCTATATTTTGCTTGCTTTTTAGAAAAAGCCGGGGAATAAGCAAATGCAATAAATATGATTTTTTTTCTTTTATTTACACAAGTAACACATTTCCATGTCAAAAATTAAAACAAGGCTAAAGTCCATTCCTCAGTGTGGTTCTGTTCCTCTTCCTCCAAAGCAACTTTGTGACCACTGAGGGGTGTGTGTGTGTGTGTGTGTGTATGTGTAACATCCTCGTTGTGCACTTACATGTTTATGTACCTATAGAAATTTTTTAATTGTTTTTTAAATTTATATTTTATATTATTTATATTCTCCTTCAAAATGCAAGTGTATCACACTAAAAATATTATTTCACAACCTGCCATACTCTCTAGGTCCACACCTTTCTTTTTTGGTGGTAGTGGGGTTTGAATTCACAGCCTCATGCTTGCTAGACAAGTACCCTACCCCTTGAGCCATTCTACTAGTCCTTTTTTTTGTATTGGATATTTTCAAGATAGGTTCTCACAGAACTATTTGCCCAGGCGGGCTTTGAACCGTGATCCTCCTGATCTCTGCCACCCGAGTAGCTAGGATTACAGATGTGAACCACCAGCACCCTGCTTGCTTTCATTTTCAGAAGAATGGCCTGAAGCCAGACATGGTGGTACATGCCTATAATCCTAGCTACTTGGGAGGCTGATATTGGGAAGACCACAGTTCAAAGTCATTCTGAGCCAAAAAAATTAAAATTTTCAAGACCCCCATCTTGACCGATAGCTGGATATGAAGGCACACACCTGTCATCCCAGCTCCACCTGGGAATCTTAAATAAGAGGATCCCAGTTCAGACTGATCCAGGCATAAAGGTAGACCCTATCTCCAAAATAACCACAGTAAAAAGGTCTGGAAGTATGGCTCAGGCAATAGTGAAGTACGAACCCTGCGTTCAAACCCCAGTACCACCAAAAAATATATATATACCCATTACACCCATGTTAATTCATAAAGACAGACCTCATCTTAAGTGCTTCACAGTATTGCTTGTAGGATGACAGCAGAATTTGTCTTTCTATTTCCTTCTCAACAGATATTTAGGCTGAGTCTGAATTTCATCCCTGGCATTACCAGGGAACATCTTCACGTGGCCCCTTTGTACACTGGGTGAGAGTTTCCTCCACGTGGCCATCAACAAGAGAAATGCTGGTGCCCACACTTAAGATGGAACAAATTGCAAGACTGCCTGTGAAATGCTTTGCCATTTTGTAACACACACACACACACACACACACACACACACATGCACACGTGCACACATGCACACACACACATGCACGGAACCTTGCTCTACAAGAATCTCATTCTCTGAGACATTGATGTCCTTCGTGTTGTTCCTTGTCTCCTGTGACAGTGTGCAGACCTCAGGACAGGACAGTGGGGTGGTGGCATGCATAGGCCTAGGGACGGACATTGGCCTCATAACCCGATAATACCCAGTTCCCTTGGGACATTTGGCTTGGCTTTGGAATTGGGTTAGGAGCCATTTATTTCTGCTCCTTCCCCCTTTCTGCCACAGGCCCGCTCCCCACCATCCTGGAGCCTAGGCCTACTCTAAGAACAAGCAACCCAACAGCCAAACAGCTGAAAATAACTGGGGCCACGTGATCTGGAGGCAGCTCCTAGCAGAAAACAGGCAAATATTGTCAAATGCCTACTGCCAAACACTCTCCAGCATCCTCGGTCACGAGGGTTAGTAAATCCCAACTCACCCGGGATGGTGAGCGCTGCTGGAATCCCCGCCACACAATAACCTCTATTCACCCAGGGATTTTGAAATGGAAAGTAGCCTGTTTGGCCATCCTGGCCGACCTGCTGCCAGTGCCTGTCCCCTCTGTGGCCTGCCTCCCACACACATACTGCTGCCCCTTTCCTGAACATCCCCTCTCCAAAATCCGCAGAAGAGATGAGGCATTTCCTAAATGAAGATAGAAGATCCAAGTGTCACTTGCGTGGCGTTGTACTGTGTGTGTTTGGGGGGAGGGGGAAGGTGGATTTCCTTTTCTTTTGAAAATATAAAAGCTAAGCTTTAGGTGGTTGATGGACAGTCAATATTTCAAATTAAATGGCAAAAATAAACTTAACTACTTCTCTTTAATATATTCTCAGAGGTCATAGGCAGGAAATTAGGCTTGGCATACTGTTCCAAAGAAGTATGTAGATGGCTTAGACCAGATCACAGCTCCTGGACTTGACTCAGTGGACGTAACCAAGACCAAGACCTGGTGTTCTGTACTCATTTCTGACTTGACTGTTTACTCAACAGCAACGTAACACTGTTTGCTTTCATAATACAAGTTAGGCTACATGGTTCCAAAAAGGGAGGCTGACCATTTATTTTTAGCTCTGGATACAACCAAAGGGACCAGAAAATGACAGTTGGGTGTGACTGTGTCCCCTGGAAGACAGCTAGGGATAGAGAAAGGCAAGCAGAGCAGAAATGCATGAAAGGCACTGACAGCTCAGGGAAGGAGATGGGTGTTGGAGAGTGCGGTTCTTATTTAAAAGAAAACTGTTTTGTGCTGTGAGTGAAGATATAAAATGACAAAGCCATGTAAGTGGGAAGTTTCACAGTCTCACTAACATTCTAAGCAAGTGCGCTAGCAACTCTGATGCCCATGTGGAGAAACCTCCCCAGGTGTGCAAGGCAGTCCATGTGAGTGTGTTCTTTGTGGCCCTAATTGTTCAAGGAAGTAGAGATGGGAAATGAGTGGCAAGGGGAGATCTCGGGGGTGACTCATGGCAAGGAATGGCTGCCTGTGCACCCAACTTAGATCTTGACAGAAACATTGATAACAGCTTGAAACATGGGACCCTTTTCCTTTAGACAAGGCCGAGTTTTCATGCTAAATAAACAAATAATGGACTTTGAATAACCAAAATAACCTAAACTGATTCCAGAAGCTGGCTTAGCCCAGGACTTTCTGAGTACCACCTTGGTAGATCGTAAACCAAACACTGGGGAGAGGTCAGATTGTTCCATGATCTGATCTGATTCAGTCGTTGCAAGAGCAAAAATAAGTCCCACATCAGCCAAACCTGCAGGTTCAGCACACACTGGGGTTGCATTCCACTCATCAGGTGCTGTCACTGGTGCAGTCACTTAATCCTCATGAAAACCCTGTAGAGAAGGCAGGACCCTTACAGTCATGGGCCACTTAACCATAGACATATCTTCTGAGAAGGGTGTCTTAGGCCACAGCGTCACTGTGTGAACATCAAAGAGTGTATTTACACAACCCTAGACGGTAGAACTTACCACACACCTCTACGGTACATGTTTGCTGCTGTGGCCACAATTAACATGATCCAATCTAGCACAAGAGAAAACAATGCAATCGAGACATGGTAAACACAAGGAGAGTGAGGTTGTTGCTGGTGTAACATGGCAGGCCGTTTTACAGTAAACTTACTGCATAAAAAGGAGTGCACTTTAAAATAATGATAAATAGTAGAGTGACTGTGTGAACCCAGCCATTTATTATCCAGTATCACGTACATCTAATCATATGCACTATACTTGTACACAACTGGCCATACAGGGGGTTTTTACATCAGCATTGCGACACACTCGTGAGTAAGGCCTTGTGCTACGACAGCAGGACAATTATGATGTCACTGGGCAATAGGAATTTTTCAGCTCTATTGTAATCTTCTGGGACCATCATCGTGTATGTGGTTCGTTGTTGACAGGACCATAGTCTCATGGTGTGTAACTTTACCTCTACTTTAAAAAGAGGAAATCAAGACAGGCAGCCAAACATGACAGAGTCTCTATTCGAGGGGAGAAAAATGCCTGACTCCCCAAGAAAGACCCTCAACAAAGAAAAAACCAGGCTAGCAGAGGTCCAAAGAGAAATATTGGGATCCACTAAAACAGGTTTCTATTTGTCTTGTCTAACCAGAAGCAGATCATGGGCTTAACGGTGGTCATTTATAAACATGGATTGGTTTATATTATTTGTCTGTTTTATTTTGTTTGGTCTTCTTATAGAATCAGCCTCAGGCCTAACTAGAATCACCCCCACACACACACCTGTCTATACTGTTACAGTGGTGCAGTATTAACTCCCAGCTTCCTGGCTTCCTTCTGGTGACTTAAAGGCAGAAGCAGGAGTGGTATCTTCTTGTTTTTGACTGTATTCTACAGTGTCTGGAACATAGTAGGCACTCAATAAATGTATACTGACTGACCAAGTGAATGCCAGGCTCAGTGAGGGTATTAGAGGTGTCGTCCATCCCTGGGTTCACACTCCAGTCTGTGACTTCAGGCAAGTCATTTGGCCTCCCTAGCCCTTCATCTCCTCCTCCATGTCTTGGGGGTATGGTATCCATCTGTGAACATAGCAAACATGAACACCCCTGGCACAGAGGAAGCTGTTGAAGACACAAAGCAAACATGTTAATATTAACCAGGATTTTCCCTGAACCCCCTGGAATTTAAGATTAAAACCACCAGAGATCCTTGCTTGGGGCAAGAAGCCTGCCCACCATCCTTCTGCAGGGTTTCTTGACTTGTGGCAACCATGCAAACATCATAGGAATATGGTTTGGTTCCTGCCTTTAAAGGATTTTCAGTCTTCCAAGAGCCCATGGCTCATGCCTGTAATCCTAGCTATTTGAGAGGCTGAGATTGAGAGGATCTCAGTTCGAGACCAACCTGGGCAAATGGTTCATGAGATTCCCATCTCCAAAATAAACAGAGCAAAATGGACTGGAGGTGTGGCCCAAGCAGTAAGAGAGTGCCTGTTTTGCAAGTGCAAAGCTCTAAGTTCAAACCCCAGTCCCACTCAAAACAAGGAGTTTCAGCCTAAATTATAAAACATTATCTTACTATTCTACAGGAATGTAGACTAACACCAATAGTTACTGTGTATTGGGTGTTTACAACATACCAGCTAGAGGGCTGCATGGATTCTTGTTGAGTCTTCATAGTAACCTTGGAAGGTGGGCTCTGCTTCCCTCATGCTACAGAAGAAGGAAATGTGTTGGAGTTCATTAATATGTCCCAGACTATCCCCCTTGAAAGTGGTGGAGGTAGGATCCCAACTCTGTGATCCCTGACCCCAAACCAGGGCTGTGTCTCTATGAAGGCTGTCAGAGCCAAGAAAAGACAGGAAAACCTTTTGTCACCCAGGGAAGCAGTGAGTGCTGATGAGCTGGGGATGTGCCTCCTCTACCTCAGCATTTGGTGTACGGACCTTTGCACACTCCACGTTATCCAATGAGTGAATGAGAGAACTCAGCAAAGAGGAAGTTATTAGAGAGTGATGAGCACCCAAGGCTGAGTGGGTATGACACACAGCTTCAGAGAAGAGAAATCTGAGTTGAGCCTGGAAAGGTACAGCATGGCAGAAGGGGTCATCTACCATGGTAGGAAAGCCACAGAGTGTGTGCAGGTGGAGTGTGGCAGGATGGGTTTGAGGAGCAGAGTATGAACCAGTTGACTGGAGAGAGGTGTATGTGTGGAGAGTGGGGCAAGAGAAGGCTGGATCAGAGAGTGGGGGCCTTAGATACCCAGGGAGGCCATGGGGAGTCATGGAAGGATTTAGACCACTGCCTTGCCCCGGTTGCTTAGCAAGTTATTTTTCACATAGTTTGTAGTCTCAGATCTCTGTGAGAACCTCAGCAGTAAGCTATTATACTCAGCTATTTTTTTCATTCTATTTTGGTAAAATAGAAGAAAAACATTTCTGTTCTAGAAGTGTCTGTAAGAACTTGAGAAGTGGATTCTTTAAGCTGACAACCTGTGTGTAGACATGAGAAATCACAGGTTAAGAGAACAGAAGAGAAATTACACTTGGTGCTGAAACCTTCATTCTTCATTGTGAAATGCTGGTACAAAGCTTTCTCAGCGCATCTAGGAGGCCACAGTCTGAAGCCTTCCAAGGAGGGCGTCTTAAAAAATGTATTCCTCAGACAATGATTCATGCTAGCCGCCAACCGAGTTCATTATCTCTCCATAATAGGATGGGCTCGATTCAAATATGATCAAGTTGTTAAATGGAAGATAAGAAAATGGAACAAGTTGGGTATTTTGTGTGTGTGTGTGTGATCATTAAAAAAAAAAAATCCAGGTATAATGGAGCATTGTTCACCATGTCAGACTAATGATGTTCTCTGAAAAGAGAGGAGGAAAGGGAAAATTTCATCATCCAATAAGAAGAGAGATAATTAACTGCTTTCTCTCTGCTGTGCCTTGGTTAGGGTTGTGGACATTCCAATTAGCAAGTGCAGTGCACTCGCAGGACCTCTGGATTCTGTGAGGTGGTTTGGGGAGCGATTTCGCGATGCTATCCTTGGAGAAACTCATCAAACATCAAAAGTGCCCTTCACACCAATTACGTCTGCTCATTCACAGAGCTTATTAAAATGCTTCATAGTCATATGCCACCTGGATACTTTGACGCTCAGAAGTTCCGGTCAGAGGGACAAAACGGGGTAGAAACGCCGTCATTTAGAAGGCGCTGGCCTTTGACAGGTAACTGCTTAATTAGCTCAGACTGTGCAAACTGTGACTTACACCCATCTAATTCAAATAGTTTGTTGTTGCTGGGAGTTCATCTAATGTGATAGATTATAACCAGGATCTTGTATTTTAATTTTGATCTCTTCGCCAGGTTTAGTGAACAAACAGGCAACAAGAACAGCACATAGACACTTGGGGGCTTCAGCGATAATTAACAAGTGAAGAAGCAAGGAATTTACCTGGCAATCTGTGCTCTTTTATGCCACATTTGAAACATTATTCCCTCTCTCTTGGGGCATTTCTATTCATGAGGAATGGAGCCCCCCATGCATCTGTTCAGCTGAGCTAAGACCCAAGACTTGCCTGGGTTGCGTACCCACCCCTTGGTCTGGTGATGTGAGCCCCATATGTACAAGCTATCTCTGTCCCCACAACCACTTCTCCAGTTCAAGCCATCATTTCTTGCCTGAACTTTTATAGTGCTTCCAAACTGGTCTCATGTGCTCATTCATTCATTCTTCCTTCAACAAATATTAATGAACTAGGTTTTGCTAGTCCACCTTGGCCACCCAACATAGAGAATAAATTGGCCGTGCCACACCCATGCTTTCACAAAAACCCTGAATTGGTTCTCTATCAATTTACTTATTTATTTCTTTATTGACAGTACTGAGGTTTGAATTCAGGGCTCTGTGCTTGTTAAGCAGGTGCTCCACCCCGTGAGCCTCACCCCTGATGTTTTTTTGCCTTAGTTGTTTTTCAGATAGGTCTTAAGTTTTTGCCTAGGACCTGCCTCAGACTTCTGTCATCTTACCTATGCCTCCCTTGTAGCTGAGATGACAGGTTCACCACAACCATACTCGGTTTATTGATTGAGATGGGGCCTCACTAACTTTTTTGCCCTGGCTGCTCTCAAACTTTAATCCTTCCAATCTCTGCCTCCTTCTTAGCTGGTACAGGTATGAACCACCATTCCTGGCCCTCTTTATCACTCTACAGGATCATAGGTAAGATGAATTCTGAATGGTTTAAAACACGCATTTGTTGAATGTATACATAGATTCTTCTGGAAACATAAACCTTAGGAAGTCATTACACAGGGAAGCAAAAGGGGTACTTTGCTCCTCCCCATAGCTTGTTGAGCACAAAGTCCCAACTGTCCAAATTGTTCACGTCTATGCATGAAGCTGAAAAATGTCCCAGGATACAAAATCGCTTAGTGAAACTCTCAAGAGTCTGAGACGAAACTTGGCGGTTTTCTTTTTTTTGGCTTTGACTTCCTTTTACACTCAATCCATTCCTGGCTAATAGAACACATTAAGCTTTAAATCAATGTTATTTTTGTTATCGATGGCATTATTGTGGCTGTTATTATTATTATGGCATCCCAGAAATACTTGGGTCTTCTTGCCTCTGAGTCTTTAGTTTTTCAGCCCTCTCTGAACACCACCTCGCTGTCTTCTGGTAATGGCATTTTTCTAGTAACTTCTAATTGCTAAGCCATAGTTCTTTGTGTGCCATTTAAAGGTGCTCCACAAGCTCCACCCCCCACCATGGTTCTCTCCTCTTAGACATTGCTTCACAATCCCCCTTCCCACTCAGACCAGAGTCTCCAGCATGCAAATCAGGTGACACACTCATCACTCATCCTTGCTGCTCTATTTTTTTGGGGGAGGTTGGGGGCGGGCAGTACTGGGGTTTGAACTCAAGCCTCATACTTGCTAAGTAGGCACTCTACCACTTGAGCCACTCCTCCAGTCTGCTTGCTGCTCTTCTTGCCTACAGCCCCCTTCACCTACCACAACAGAATACCACCAAGGTTTCCACTTGAGACAAATTCTCCCATTTATTGGCCGTGTTAGCCAATGAGTTATACTTTCTGAGCCTCAGTTTCCTAATCTGAAAAATAGGTGGAATACCTACCTCATGTGGTGGTTTACTTTTGAGGTAGGATTTTACTACATAGCCCAGGCTGGCCTTGAACTTGCAATTCTCTTGCTTCACCCTCACGAGTGCTAGGATTATAGGTATATGTCACCCTGCCTAGTTTTTATATGGTTATTATGAAGACTGAATGAGATCATGGCCTCCTAGTGCCTGGCACCCAGAAAGAGCTCAGCAAATGTTGGACATTGTTTGTTGTTACAAAATTCTAATTTCAATTCCTCTTTGAAACTTTACCCTCTCTGGTCTACCCACTCATCTTTCTGTTTCCCACCTTAAACTGTACCTATGGTCAGCAGTTCATAGCACTTAAATATTCTTGTGTATGATTCTCCCGAAATAGACAACAAAGTGAACTAGGACATAGGTCAGGTCTTATGCCAACACCAAGGCTGACAGGAGCCATTCAAGGAATAGAAAATAGACTTGGTGTAAGAAAAACAGGGAGGAGTGAGGACTCTGGCCAACTCCAGGGCACATCTAACCCTGGCCAATTGTTGAAATGCGGGAATATGGGTCCACGGTGCCAGCTCTCTGCTTATTCATAAGAAGCCAGAAATCCAGGTTCTTATATACAATGATCTGGGATTTAAACGTTGGGCCAACACTGTTCAGGCCAAACAAAGCATGTCTGTAGGACTCCAGCTTTTGAAAACTGTCTTATTCAGATGGCCCCTATAAATTGTGCCTAGGTTGGTTGTTTGGACCTCTGACCCCACTTTTCTAGAGAAACAAGACAGTGAATTGCACAGGGGTCCAGGCTAACCTTACCTGAAGCTTAGGTCCTCATAAACCTTCTCTCTGTGAAGCCAGTTTCCCACAGGGAAACACATGTAGAGTTCCAATTTGTGATGTTGGGGATACACACACTACCACACAAGCCCTTTCAGGACCAGCTCTTTTGTTTTGTTCATCAGTTTCCTTAATGTAGAGAACACTGCCTAGCACTCTGCAAATACTGATCAGATTGCAGATTACCCCTGTCTTTATCTGTTTGCTGTGTGCAAGCACGGACCACCTTGTTCATCTTGATGCCCCCAGTACGTGGTAGGCAATAAGAGATCAATAAATATTTGTTGAATGAATAGATTAGTCGAATGATATATCCATTGGGCACTTACTGAGCACCTACTGTATGCCAAGGATTCAGAGGTAACTCAGCACCATCCCAGTCTCCAGGCATTTGATCACTCAGAAAGGATTACATAAACCATTTCCTGGAATACTTCTGAAAACCAGCAGGAGCTGCTCAGTGTTCCCTTCCCAGAAGAGGGGTGAGTGGATAAAATGATTGGGACCACACGGCACCAGGCTCTGTCATTTAGCAGAGTGTCCCGAGGGTTGTATTCAGGCATGAGGTTTGAATATGAAATGATTGAGCTGCCTTTCTTTCAATCACATGTTGGACTAAGCTGAATGAGGGCTGCCCTTTCAAGTGGGCACCTCGGGAGGCCGTGTCCCATTCCACTTGAGTTACGACAGTGCTGGACCACTTCTTTGGCAAGTGCTCTTGGAGGGAGTTTGAAGCCACTTGAGGACATTTACTTCATTGGTTTAGAATCATGCCTTATTTTTACTAAAAAAAAAAAAAAAAAAGAAGAAGATGAAGAAGAACTAAAAAAAAAAAAAGTTTGGGAGCATGGTTATTCATCACTTTATCCCCTAAACTTGCTTCCAATGGCTTTGGGCTGATTCCTAAAATCCAATTCAAGATCAAAGGAGAAGCATTTTCTGTTGGTGAGTTATTGAGCAATGTCTGCTCCAGGCTCTGAAGTTAAGGTCCAAATTGTCACGTGCCACAAAAGGTCTTTAACCTCCCAACATGTCTATGACAATGGAGTCAAAATTCATTTGGATGCCTAAATTCTGTTGTTTAGTTTTAAAAAAAAAATCTTAAATCCAAAACTATATTTATACCTAACACAAAGTCTGGACAGATAGGCACCCAGAAATGTTTTATAGAGAGGAGAAACAGTAGGTGTTGAAATCTAATGTCTATTAAGTGCTCACCACACGTGTCAAGCGCCATGCTAATGTAGTTACATATTCCCTTGTCCGATAGGCACAACTATCTTAAGAGACAGTTGAAGGTTGGGTGCAGTGGCTCAAGCCTGTAATCCTAGCTACGTGAGAGGCAGAGATTGGGAGGATTGTGGTTCAAGTCCAGTACAGGCAAAAAATTCACAAGATCCCTCATCTCAACCAATTGCTGTGTACAGTGGTGCATGCCTGTCATCCAAACTATGTGGGGAGGCATAAATAGAAGGGAGCATAGGCCAGGCCAGCTCAAGCATAAAGCAAGACACTATCTCAAAAATAACCAGCACAAAAAGGACTGGTAGAATAGATCAAGTGGTAGAATGCCTGTCGAGCAAGCTCAAGGTCTTGAGTTCAAATCCCAGTACTGCCCTCCCAAAAGAGGCAGTTACAAATCATCACTTAACAAGGGAAACTGAGGTCCAAGGTTAAGTAATTTGCCCAAGGTCACCACACCAGCAAGTAAAAAGGCTGGTATTTGAACTCACTGAGAAAATAACAGATATAGAATCATGAATCCTAATACAGCAGAGGAGCAGGTAATCTTAAAGTAGTCAAGAGATCAACTCTCTTCTGGGGTCAGGAACACGTCCTCCTGCCAGTGGTTAGTAACTGTCCAGCTGAACAACCTCCATTTGGCCATTTGCTTTTCCTCCCTCTCTACTGCTCTTGTCAACCAGGATGCTCCAAGGTGTTGACACCACATTCTTTGACTTCCTCCTATCAGAAATGGCTCAGCAAGGGAACGTGTGGCTCGAAACCCAGCTGAGTGGGGCAACTGCAAGATCCTACATCATTTTTTGAAGTATGGGAAGACCTGATGCAGCCACAATGTGGCCAGGCCAGTGACAGTACCAACTAGAGAGACTGGGACTTACTAACTCCATGCATGACCTTGGGCAGCTTGTTTTGTTGTCTTCCTGGGTCCCGGTGTCCCCATCTGGAGGAAGAGAGCTATTTCTGAGGCCTTCCTTGCTTCAGAGGAAGAATAAAAAGAATGGCACCTTCTTGCTTGGGGAAGGTAACACATTCTTTGCTCACTGGGCATTTACTTTCCTAGGCTGGAGGAGAACTATGAGATTGCAGAAGGCGTCTGCATTCCTCGCAGTGCTCTCTACATGCATTACTTGGATTTCTGTGAGAAGAATGACACCCAACCCGTCAACGCCGCCAGCTTTGGGAAGGTGAGTCCATCTTCACCAGGCTGATACTGCCCCAAACCCCACTAAGTCTGTCCCTCCCTCCACCATCTTTAAGTAATTTATACAAGGTTTATAAATACACTAGCTCTTGATTTTGAAAGTTACTAAAATAAATATGTGGGTAACTTTGCTGTAATATTTTGCTGCAAAAAAATCAAACAATCGTAACAAAGCAATACCAAATCAAATAATAAAACAAAGTAACGCTAAAGTATTTCATAACGCTTTTCTGTAAGAATTTCAAGCAATTCAGAAACATGATACAGTAAGAATTGAATGTCACCCTTGAATTTCCTCTGTGTTTAATGGGCACATAGTGACATGTTTGAGAGACAAATATTGAACTCACAAGTGCAGGAAATGTACAGCAGGGAGCCTGGGATGGGTGAACTGCTTGGCTTAGTAATGCCATTGCCTTGGGTCAACAGGGAAATGGCCCTGTTCATCAGATTGGAGGCTTGGGGGTCCCCAGCTGGGAGTCAGTGCCTGACTGCCCTGAAGCTACCGTATGATAAAATTATTTTCCACATTTAGGACTATGTGTGCAAAAATTTGTTAGCACTGATCATTCTGATTTAACAGACCAAGGCAAGTTGTTGAGTATTCATTCCTTAAGACTGTTCATTTTTTTACCTAGTTGCTAAGAGTCTAGATTCTATACCAAAAATATCCAATTTATCTTCAATTTAAGCTCTTCCTCCTTTTATTAGCTTTTTTTCAATGTATAATTTTTGCTGCATCTGCTAACAAGTAGACAGTCTTTTCAGTTTTCTACATGCAGGCATACCAAGGGCTGAGAAGGTAGGAAGAGGTCAGTATATAAATTTTAAGCATTCCCTTTTTAGGTCCCTAAACAGACAAATTACCAGCAAGAGGAAAAAAATCCAACAACAAAAATGACCAAACAAGCAAGGAATAGTGTCAGGGCTAATCCAAACCCTCAAGAGTCCAAAAACTGAGTGGTTGACAATTGACTCTAGTTAGTGGGGAAGATGCTTTTTGGTGACTTAGGGAGGAGGAAATATTTTTGTGATGCAGTTGTGCTATTTCTCTAAAGTGACAAGATTTTTCTTAAAAAAAAAAAAATTCAATGGAAAGAACCCCTTTCCTATGTCATTCATTTCTTCAGTCCCTTAGCATCAGCTAAGATGGCCTGTGTAGTAGGCACTGTGTTCAGTAATAACCCAAAAAGGAGCCCAGGTTGAGCCCTGCCATGCAGGGGCTCAGATCCAGCAAGGTGGGGAGGAAGAGCACACTATGACTGTGTGTGTGTTGCTAGAGTTGTGCCAGGTGTCTTTGGTCCTGGCACACATTTGATCCTTTCACTCACATTGAGGTTACATCACTCAAACTTTCTCACACAATGGAGAATTCAGATAAGGCCTTTTGGATATGGATGGAGGGTAGGTTAGTTGATTCTCCTGAAGTCGTCACTTAGCCAATCTAAGCCTCAGCTTCCTGTTTCTTCCCAGAATTGTTACACCATCCAAGTGAGCTGATGTCAGCGGATAATGGAAGTTATTCTTTACTTAGTCACTCAATAACTCAGGCATTTATTATTGTGCCATCACAACTGTCGGTGTTTGGATTCTCCATGAGATGTTTGTGCACAAAACAGTCATTTGTTAGGTTAGATTTGGAAGCAAAACCTCACACCATTTTTAGGAACTCCAGTTTGCCTGTAGAAAAAGACCCTCCACTCCTTTTTTCTCCAAAACTTCTACAAACCTGTTGTCAGCCTGGGAGTTTCCTCAACCTCATGTTCTAGGGAAAATCGGTTGATGTCTGTCTCTTTGTCCCCCTCAGCACTCCAATTCCATTCCCTTTTAAGTCTCAAGCCTGCCCCAAGGTTTCAGCAAATCTCAAGGCCATCTGGACTTGGGCTCTTCTTTCTGCATGTGCCACACTTTCTACCCCTGTGCTGTTTGGTACTGTAGTCACTAGCAGCATGTTGCTATTTAACTTACTTAAAGTTACATGAAATAAAGAGCCCAGTTCACTAGCAGTCACACTGGCCACGTTTCATATGCTCAGTCATCATATGTGACGAGAGGCTGCCATATAGGATGGCGTGCCATCATCACAGAAAGTCCTGTGGGATAGCCCAGTCCTGTACCACAGTGAGCCAGGGATGAAACAGAACATCTTTTCACAAAACAGCCCAGGGATCATCTCTGGGATCCTGGTAGATTGAAGTTGGTAGGAGGGGTTTACATGCCAAACAGTGACAAGGACAGACATTCCATCTCAAAATGCTCTTCAGGGTCCCATCACAGTGGAGGTTTACTGGCCCTAATGAGTTCCCACAACCAGTCCCAGCTCTTCTCTACTCTGCTGTCTTCCTTTGCTCCTCTTCTTCCATTTTCCTTCTCTCACTCATTCTCCCCTTCCTCTTTGGGACAATACCTACCAAATTTCTTCTCTTCTTGGATCCTTGGTTTCTACTGACACCTTTGCCCACAGACATATCTCACTGACCCCAAATAGAATTTCAATTCATTTTCCAAACACTAAGTTTCCTCCCTAAGTAAAATTACAGTGCTAGCAGCAGCCAAAACCATCACTTAAAAAGCACCCAAACTCAGGCATATTTTCAGTCCAAATGTAAGGAAATATGCTAATGGAATTAAAAGCATAAATGCAAACACTTTGGGCACCGCCTATGCCATCAATTTCAAATGCACTGGAATTGGGACTGTCCTTTTAGCCGCAGAGGACAGACGGTGCCTGCTGAGGGTTTCTACACCAAGCTCGTTGAATTGAAACCCCAGACACATTTGCCTGTCTTGAGGCTCCAGCATACTGCAGCTGCCATCTCCTCCAGAGAAAGGGACTAGCTGTTCTGCAAAACGTTGGGATGCAATTGTGGACAGACTTTCTTTGAGCAGAGCCATCCACACTTATGATTCACCCATGAACTTTTAACTCAGAGCAGATGAGGTTCAAGCTTAGTCTTTAGAGGGAAAAAAATGTATTGGTAGTAGTCCCTCCTCTGGCTTGCAAGTGGGCTGAGGTGAGACAGATGTCAGCTGAGGCTGTCCCTGGAGTGGCCTCGCTGGTTACTGTTCTTAATGAAGTAGATGGCAGCAGTGGCTTTGTTACAGGATCTGACATGTAAATCCTCTTCCCATGTTGCTGGCAAGTGCCACAAGCACTTGCTTCCAGTAATGTTGTATTGAGTTTGGGTCCTGGAATCAATTTAGGAAGTGTAGAGAACGCTGAAGGTTCCAGCTGAACTGGTCTCGTGCTTGCTTTTGCTGTGGCCAGTCATGAAAGGTCACCCTGCGTGAAGCCACTTAACTTTTCCGAGTTCCTATTTTCTTACCTTTAAACCCAAATAAAAATCCCTCACCAAATGATCCTAGGGATAAAATGGGAGAGTGCTAATGAGAGTATTATTTGAAAATGTAACGTGCTCTACCAGTAGAAGAAATCACCACTACCTAAAATCGGTCTCACGCTGTCCCACCTCCTCTATTTCCTTACCATGCTTTGTTTTTATGGCATTCATCACTACCCTGACTATCCCCCATGTATGTTTATGTGCGTGGGGATGTGTATATGTACACACACATGTATTTACCAAACAGTCTGTTGGTTTAGGTTTGTCAGGTTGAGAAAAAACAACATAAATATATTATAAATGTCATATGGAATATACGTGACATAAAATATTATAATTAGCTGCTTTGTTTTGTCTGTCTGCTTCTCTAGGGTGAAGTGCCACAAGGACTTTCTTGTTTATTAGGCACCCCCAACACCCAGAACAGTGCCTGTCCCCTAATAAACCTTCAGATATTTGTTAAAGGTTAAATGATTTATATACTTTCCAGGGACCAGTGAGTCATTTGTACACATGTAAACTTGTCTAACCCTCATGAGAGACATAGGAAATTGGTACCCTATCCCTTTCCCATCAGCCACTTGTCTAGTGGTGATGAACTGGCCAAGGTACAAATGGAATCTGGCTGTATTTTCAGTCACTGTGAAGAGCTGCTTTCAAAGTCTAACTTCCTGCTCCCCCATCACAGGACATCGGAGGGAAATTTCACAGCCTGCTTCCCATGGGCAGCCAACACATCAGACTTGGATAGTTAAAACTCATTCTCAGCTATTAAAAAGTACAGTTCTGTCCAATTTAAAACTTCAGTCTCCCATCAAAGTCAGAATTTCTCCATGTGGCCCAGAATTTGTTCTGGGAAATAGGAGTGCAGGTAACTCTTTTTTCTGTCCTTTTCTGACTCCTCCAGGGTTGGGAGCTGGAGACGGTGGAGGAGGAGTGGTTAAAGAAAGGGCATGAGAATTGTTTGACCAGCTAGGTCTCTTTGTGGGCTCTCCAAACTGTCAGTATCCTCTGCTGTGACTGTCACCCATATGCTAGGGACAGAGTCCCATCAGGCTTTGGGGAGCCCTTGTGGATCGCTATCCACATTGGCTGAGGGATGTCCTCTCTAGCTGGACTCTTGCCACTCCTGCACAGGCTGCTCTGGCCCTCTGGTGACTGGGGAGTCACCCTGAAACTCTGCTCCTGTGCTGGAGGATTGGGCCAGCTCACTGCACATCTAGTTTTGCTAAACTCTAGTTCTGAGAGGTGCTAGGAGGAGCCCCAGTAAGTGTAACTGATATATGAAATGCGCTGTCCTCAGTGAGGGGATAACAGAAAATAACTTTGCTTTGTTCTAAGTTTGGCTATGGCTAAACTGCCTTCCCCAATCCTGATGGTTCTGTAGCACACTTGATAGTATTTCAGCTATTGATTATAAGAACAAGCATTTTCTCAAAAACATAGACCCTCTTTTGGATTTTAAAAGTTCAGTCCAGTCTTCTTATTTTAAAACCACAATCTCACATCTACCTCAAAACTCCTCCCTTGCCTTGGCTGGGGTCTTCCCAATGTGGTATGAGACCTGCACCAAGGAAGGGTCTGTTCTGCTCTCCTGACCTGCTCTCCTGCCACTGGCCCTTCTAGGAGTATCAGGTTGAGGAAAAATACTTCTAAAACATAACTAGAATTCTCTCACAAAGCAGCAAAGTAAATGTTTAGAGAACAACAGAACTATAAATAGAAACAGATACAGGTATTAGGAAGCAGAATTGACATGCACATGACATCACACACAGCTAAATTGTCTATTATTTATTATTTAACTAATTTATTTATTTCTTTTGGGCAGTACTGGAATTTGAACACAGGGCCTTGAGCTTGCTAGGCAGGCCCTCTACCACTTGAACTCCTACCACGCCACCAAGCACTTTTTGCTTTAATTTGTGTTTCAGATAGGGTCTCACACTTTTGCCCAGACCAGCCTTGGACCATGATCCTCTTACCTTCACCTCCTGTGTGGCTGGATTACAAGTGTGTGCCACCATGCCCACATCAAAATCTCATTTATTAATAGGCACTCCTGTTTGACAGATGGCAGAAGTGCCTAGCTCTGTCCAATTTAGAATGCAGCATTGAGAGTTCTCATAAAATTAAATGGCAAACTTTTACATAGGGTCTTTTGTGTATTGGGCACTATTATAAGTACCTTTGCCTATGACAACCTCATCTAATCCTCCAAAAACTTCTATGAAGTAAGTACGGGTATTATTCCCATTTTGTGGGTACATAAATGAGAAGTTAGGTAATTTTTCCCAAGGTCACATAGCCAATAAGTGGTAGAGTTCTGGTGTGAACCTGGGGAGTCTACCTCCACATTCCATGTCCTTTATACAGAACAAGTTATTTGGGGACTAGGATTTTTGCAAACACATATCCTTTTGACAACCACAATTACCTAGTGATCTCCTAAGCTGATGGGATTTGAGAAAGAAACCTCAGCCTCTCTGTACCTCAGGTGTCAAGTGCACTGGTCATTTCAGTTGAGAAACGCCCCCTCAAATCTTCCCAGCTGGGGTATTCTACACTCCTGCCTGTATTTCTCCTTCTGCTTCCTCCTTCAGCAGTTGGGCTCACCCATTTAATCAATATTCACTTATCTGGTGTCCATCGTGGGCCTGGCCCTGTGCTAGGAGGTGGGATACAGAGTGAAGAGGTCTGCCATCAAGGTGGTGGTCCTGCAGAAGGGACATAAGACACATGAGTAACTATAAAAGAAGAAGGCAAATGAGCTTCCTGAATCATGACAGCACAGGCTGGAGAGACACAGTAAAGAAGCTCACGACAGGCATGTTGTCACAACACCCAGCTTTTTTCTATTGCGATGGGGTCTTACAAACATTTTTAAATGGCCGGGCTTAGAACTGTGATCCTTCTGATCTCAGCCTCCCATGTAGCTTGGGATAACAGGCACTGAGCCCAGCTGATAGCTTATTTTGTTGTTCTTGTTACTGAATAACAACTTGTCGGAATTTACCACAATGTTTCTGTCCATTCCAAGTTCTGAGAATGCAAATAAAGCATCTTATAAGCATACGTTTGCAGGTTTTTGTGTGGACTCAAGTTTCAACTCTTTTGGGTAAAGAACAGCAACTGCTGAATTGCACAGTAAGAGTTTTTCTAAGAAACTGCCAAACTGTCTTCCAAAGTGGCTGTGCTATCCGATAAGTAACAAAGAGTCTTTTGTTTCTCATTCCTGCTGTGTTTGGTGGCATCAGCATTCCAGGTTTGGGCCATTCAAGTAGGTACGTAGTGACATGTTGGGGCTAGGATGTTGCTCGGTGGCACAGCGCTTGCCTAGCATGCTCGAGGCCCTGGGTTCGATCCCAGCACCAAAAAAGACAAAAAAAAAAAAAAACAAGAAAGAAAAAGACGTAGTGACATGTTATTGTAGCTTTAATGTACATCCCCTGATGACATATAATATGGACCACCTTTTCATGTGTTTATTTGCCATCTGTGTATCTTCTTTGATGAGGTCTCTGTTCAGGTCTTTGGCCCATTTTTAAATTAAGTTGTTTGTTTTTTTACCTTGGAATTTTAGTTCTTTACATATTTTGGATAATAGTCCTTTATCAGATTTGTCTTTTGCAATTTTTTTCCCCAGTCTGGCTTGTCTCAATCTCTTGAGACTGTCTTTCACAGAGCAGACGGATTTAAGTTTAATGAAGTCTCGCTTATTAATCTTTTCTTTCATGGACTGTACTTGGGTGTTCTGTCTTACAACATCATCACAGGCAAGGTCATTTAGGTTTTCTCCTATATCATCTGATAGGAGTGTTATAGTTTTTCATTTTACATCCAGGGCTACAGGCTATTTGATTTTTGTAAGATTCGTGTCTAGTTTCTTTTTTTTTGCACGTGAATGTCCAAATATTCCAGCACTATTTGTTGCAAAGACTGTCTTTACTCCATTGTCTTGTCTTCACTCCTTTGCCAAGCATCAGATGACCATATTTACTTTGGTCTACTTCTGGGCTCTCTGTTTTGTTTTGTTGATTTGTCTAATTTTTTTCAATAATGTCTTCATTATTGTAGATTTTTTGGTAGTACTGGGGCTAGACAAACATTCTACCACTTAAGCCGCACCTCCAGCCTCAGATTTTCTACATAGACAGTCATGACATCTGTGAACAAAGACATTTTTATATCTTCCTTCCTAATCTATATAATTTTATTTCCTTTTCTGGTCTTATTTTATTACTAGCACTTCCAGTATGACGTTAAAAAGGAGTGGTGAGAGAGGAAATCCTTGCCTTGCCCCTGATCTTAGTGGGAAAACTTTGAATTTTTCACCATTAAGCAAAGTATGCCATTAGCTGAAGGCTTTTGGTCAAGAATCTTTATAAAGTTGAGGAAGGAAGTTCCCTTCTATTTCTAATTTGCAAAGATTTCTTTTTAAAAAGCCATGAATGAGTGTTGGAGTTTGTCAAATGCTTTTTTTTTATATCTACTGATGTAATCATGTAGTTTTTCTTTTTCAGTTTGTTGATCTGATGATTATATTAATTGATTTTCAAATGTAAAACAAGCTTTGCATACCTGGGACAATTCTCACTTGATCATGGTGCATAATTCCTTTTACACATTGTTGGATTCAATGTGCTAATATTCTCTTGAGGATTTTTGTATATATGTTCATGAGAGATATTAATTAGTAGTTTTCTGGTTTTGACATTAAGGTACTGTTGGCCTCATAAAGAGTTGAGAAGTATATTTATGCTTCTCTTCTTTGAAAAAGATTGTAGAGAATTTGTAGAGAATAGTTTCTTTATTAAATGTTTGGAAGTCCAAGTAAGAATGCAAGTTTCTGATGTGTAATTCTTTGCCCTGGTGCTTTCTGTTTTGGAAGGTTATTAATTAGTGATTCAATTTCTTTAATAGATATAGATCTATTCTGATTATCTATTTTTTCTTGTGTGAGTTTTTGACAAATAATGCCTTTCAAGAAATTGCTCCATTTCGTCCAGGCTATCAAACGTGTGGGTGCAATGTCCACAACATTCCCTCAGGTTGATGTCTGTAGGCTCTGTAGTAATGTCCTTCCTTTTGTTTTTGATATTAGTAATTGTGTCTTCTTTCTTTTTTTCTTATTCTGGCTAGACACTTACTGATTTTATTAATCTTTTCAATAATCCAGCTTTTGGTTTCATTGATTTTCTTTGTTTTCTGTTTTCAATTCAATTGGTCTCTGCTCTAATTCTTATTATCCCTCTTTTTCCCAGCTTATTTTGAATTTAATTTTCCCTTTTTTAGTTATCTAAGATGGAAACTTAAATTATTGATTTTAGATCTTTCTTCTTTTCCAATAAATGCATTCAGTGCTATAAAATTTCCTCTGAGCACTGTTTTTGATGCATTCCACAAATTCTGATGTTATGCTTTCATTTTCATTTGGTTAAAAATATTTAAATTTTTCTCTTAAGTTGTATTCTTTGTCCTTTATCTTATTTCAGTGTATGTTGTTTTATTTCCATGTATCCTGGTATTTTCTAGTCATGTTTTTGTTATTGACTTATAGTTTAGCTCTGTTTTGACCTAAGAACAGAAATTGTAGGATTTCTATTCTTTTAAATTTATTAAGTTGTGGTTTATGGCCTAGAATGTAGTCTTTCTTAGTGGATGGTTTATATGATTTTGAGAAGAATGTGTATTATGCTGTTGTTGAGGAAAATATTCCATAAGTATCAATTGTATCTAATGGTATCCTTACTGATTTTCTGCTTAGTGGATTTGTAAGTTTTTGATGGAGGGGTGTATGATAGTGGATCCACCAATTTCTCCTAGAAATTCTACTAGTTTTTGCCTTATTTAGTTTGATCTGTAGTTAAGCACAAGTGTACTAAGGAGTGTTATGTCTTCTTGGAGAATTGACCCTTTTATCATTACGTAATGCCTCTTTGTATAGCCAATAACTTTCCTTGATTTAAAGTCTGCTCTGTCTAAAATTAATATAGCCACTGTTGCTTCTTTTGAGTGTTCACGTGGTATTTTCTTCTCCACTCATTTACTTATTATTTATTTATATCTTTATAGACAACATATAATTGGATCTTGGCTTTTGATGCACTCCAGCAATCTCTGTCCTAATTGAACCCTAGTACCACTGATGTTCAAAATGATTATTGATACAGTTAGATCAATAGTAACCATTATTTATTACTATTTTCTATTTGTTTCTCTTGTTCTTTGCTCCTATTTTTGTCTTCCATTCTTTTTCTACACTTTTGGGTTTTATTGGGCATTTTATGTGATTCCATTTTCTCTTTTTACAAAAACTATTTTTGTAGTGGTTGCCTTAGAATTTGCAATATGCATTCACAATTAATTCCAACCCACTTTCAAATAACACTCTACCACTTGACAAGTAATGTGAGTACTTTTTAATAACCCTAATTCCTTCTTCCCTCTCTCTTGTATTAATTTCATTTATGTCTTAGCCTACTAAACATGTGTATAATTAAATATATAATTGCTGTTATAATTTGGAGAAACCATCATCTATTCAAACAATTAAAAGCAAGAACATTTAAATTTACCTTCACTTATTCCTTTTCTTGATGTTTTCCTTTCTTTACATAGGTAAGAGTTTCTGACTTGTATCAATTCCTATCTCTGAGGAATTTCTTGTGAGACAAGTCTACTGGAAACAAATTCCCACAATTTTTATTTGTCTGGGAAGGTCTTTGTTTCTCCTTCACTTTTACTCTTTTTTTTGGCAGTACTAGGGTTTGAACTCAGGGCCTCATTCTTTTTAGGCAGGCGCTGTATCATGTAAGTCACTCCACCAGCACTCTCCTTCACTTTTGAAGGATAATTTTTGCAGTTTACAGAAATCTAGGCTGGTGATTTTTTCCCCTTGCAGTACTTTAACTACTTCATTCCATTTCCTCTCTACTTTCATGAATTCCAAGGACAATTATGATATAATTCTTATCTTTGCTCCTCTATAGGTAACGTATTTTTCCCACTATTTTTTTTTCAGGAGATGTTTCTTTGCCTTTGATTTTCTATAGTTTGAAAATGATATACCTAGGCACAGGTTTGTGTTTTTTTCTTTCTGCTTTCTTTTTTTGTTTGTTTGTTTGTTTGTTTGTTTGTTTTTGTTTTTGTTTTAATATCTATCCTGATTAGTATTCTCTAAGCTTGCTGGATCTGTGGTTTGGCATCTGACATTAATTTGGGGGAAATTCTTCTCAAATACTCCTTCAAATATTTCTTTTGTTCCTGTATCTCTGTTTTCTCCCTCTAATATTCCTCTTATGCATATTTACATCTTTTGTAGTTGCCCCATAGTACTTAGATCTTCTGTTCCATTTTTTTCAGTCTTTGTTTTTTCAGTTTTCAAAGTTTCTATTCACATATCCTCAAGCTGAGAGATAATTTCATCAGTTGTGTCAGTCACCTACTGAGGCGATTAAAGACATTCTTCACTTTGGTTATGGTGCTTTTTATCTTTAGCATTTCTCTCTAAATGCACTGTCTTAGAATTTTCATCTCTCTGCTTACATTGCTCTTCTCTTGCATACTGTCCACTTATGTGTCTATTAGGGCCCTTAGTAAATTAATAGAGTTGTTTTAATCATCACACTATCCCTGCTGTGTCTAGTTGTAATGCTTATACTGTCTCTTCAAATTCTCTTTTATGTCTTTTAGTCTGCCTTGTAAATTTTTCTTCCTCTGTGGACATAATGTAGCAGGTGAAAGGAATTACTATAAATAGACCTTTGGAATTGTGATGATAAGGTGTGGGGTAAGAAGCATTCTCTAGCCACATGACTAGGTCTCAGTCTTTTAGTGAGTCTGCCTCTGGGCTGTGAACTTCACAAGTGTTTCTCAATCCTCCAGGACAAGACGGCTAGAGTAGGCAAGAGTTTGGTGGCTAGAGTCTCCACCAAACTCATCCACATAGAAGGCTAGAGTTGACTGGAGTTGGGTACTTCTCTTCTCCCCAAGTCAATTAGTCTCTGATAAAACTCCAACAAGTTAGATTCTAGTTAACCAGTTTCTCCTGAGGAGCAGGCCATGTTAAGAAGAGCAGAGTATGCTGGTATATTTCAAAATGGTGCTTTTTCATCTATGGCCTGCTGGAAGCATGAGGGTATTTTTTTCTCTGATATTTACTGTGGTAACCTGGTGGAGCTTCTAGAGGTATAATTCATAATATTATGTGAGTTATTATTGTGTAGACCCTTATGGCTTATGACTGGGTCCACCTGAAGTTATTTCTAATTCTCAGACTTGTCTACCCTGAATCTCCAGCAACTCTGAGTTGGTTGGTTCTGGTGGGGGTTTCCATTCACAAGTCTCTGCTCCACTGAGCTGTGACTCCCTATATTCAACTGCTCTTCAATCTTGAGGTCAGTGATTTGCCCTGCATCCTTCCCTTTCTAAGGGATCCAAGAAGAATTGTTGATTTTTCAGTTTGTTCAATTTTTACTTGCTGTTAGGACAGAATGGCTGACTTCCAAACTTCTTACATACAGAACCAGAAACCAAAAGTAGAGATTCTGTTTTGATTCCCATTTAAACATGAGCTAGCTGACTCCAGAAACAGTATTGTTGATACCATGTTTCTGGTCAGTGTAAAAGAATGAAACACTGGAGTCTTTTCCATAAAGTAAATCCTGGACGGAAATCTGAAGGTGTATGAGTTAGGAATTGTTGGGGTGCTGTGGGTGAAAGATGCCCCTCCCCCACTCCTAAACAGTGACTTAATAGATCAGTGGTTTAAGTCCAGGAGAAGATAACCCACCTCTGTTGGGACTACTCTATAAAAGCAGGCTCCTTCTCTCCTTATGCTCTGCCATCCTCAGCAGTTAGCTTCTGATTTCTTATCCCCTCATGGTTTAAAATGACTGCCAGACTCCAAAGGCCATATTTCAGGAAAGAAGTAGAAAAAAAGAGGGTAAGGAGTGCAAGTTCCTTTCCAGGAACTTGCCAGAGTCCAGTTCAGTGATCTTCCTTTATCTCTTTTTGGCTGCCCCTGGCCATCTGGGAGGAAAGAAAATGTAGTCCATTGTCTCCAAGAATTTAAAAAGAAAAATCATAATGGTTAGAAAGAGAAAGGGACAGGCAACTAGCCATTTTTATCCACATAAGGGCATTTCAGATATCCATGTCTCCTTTTATATGTCATAACTATGAAATGGAACCCTGGATCCTGAAGGAGTATAGTCACACAGACGGCTCTTGTTTACAGTGGGGTAACATCCAGACAAACCCATAGTGAGCTAAAAATACTGTATGCCAAAAATGCATTTTGATATACCTAACCTACCTTAAACATGCCCAGAACACTTTTATTAGCCTGCAATTGGCAGTTATCATCTAACACGAAGCTGATTTTAAAATAAAGTGCTGAATGTCTCTTGTAATGTATTGATTACCTGCATCCAAAACCTTCTGTCTACATGGTACATGTGTTTACCCTCATGATCATGTGGCTGACAGGGAGCTGCCACTCACTTGCTACCATTCTCAACATCAGAAGATAATACCATGTATCATACATCTAGTGATCAAAATTCAAAACTCAAGGGATCAAAATTCAAAATTTGAAGTACAATTTCTATTGAACATATATCACTTTGTACCTTTATGTAAAAGAATTGTCAGTTGAACCATTGTAAATGGGGGAACCATCTGTACTCTCAGAACCCATGGGAAGTAACATAGGTGGTTCAATGTGACCACTTAAGGCAGTGTTAGGATAACATGATTTATGGTCCACAAGTTGTTGAACTTCTCAGGAAAAGGCAGATTTAGGGACAGTCACTAGATAGTTATGACATGAATAAATGAAAAGGACATTTAGCTCCACAAATATAACTACTCTGAAGGCTTGTTGATGCCTCAAATTCCTCAATTCCATTCAAGACTATAAAAATGCAACCAAAACAGAACAGAATAATTCATTAATAGTTGCCAGTTACTAAAACCTCTGTATGTATGAGTTTAATGCATTAAAGAAACTTAGACATTTGTTGGTACAATCCCCTCACTTTCCAGATGAAGAAACTAAGACCGAAGAGGGAGTGAATAATTTTCCCAAGTTCATGAATTCAGTAGTAGGATAGGGCCCCTGAAAATGATGATCCATGATGGCAGGATGGGTGGTGGAGAGACATCAGTAAGAGGCAAGGGGACTTAAAGGAAGCTGGGTAACAGGTGTACTGTATTTTGTATGAATTTATTTATAGCTTACCTTTTTCCAATAAGGACTGGAAGTCATTAGCACATTGGGCGGTGGGTGGCTCTTTGTTGAATATTTGAATCCTACCTCCTTACTGACCATCCTTGAGCAATGGAGAGAAAACCAAGTGTGTTTGGGAACCTGGTTTTCAGCAGCTGGGACAAACATGAAGATAATAAGATTCCTCTTGTTTCACAGAATGGCCCTGCTTCTTGAGAGCCCTCCACTTCACCTACTCCTAACTCCTGCTCTGCCCTGGGGGACAGGGGATGTTTGTGTACCTGTGGAGTGACACAGCAGCTCATGAGGGTGTTCTGAAAGTGTCTTTAGAATCCTTCAGTGATGACCTCTTTTCAGTTTTCAAGGGAGAAAATTAATGATGCAGGTAGAATTTCTTTCAATTTTAAATGCTTAGCATATGTTTTTCTTAACCTTTAGAAGTCACTGTGGAGTGTCCACATCAGAATATCTGATTTCATACCAGATTACATTTTTTAAGGCATAGTGGAGTATAAAAATTATAAAGTCAAATTGTTTAGATTTAAATCTCAGCTCCATCACTTACTGCTGCTTCTGCCCAGTTTCTTAATAGCTCTGGACTCCTGTTTCCTTGTCTATAAAATATAATAATGATAGCAACCAGCTGGAGAACCATGGGTGTAAAAACTGTGAAAGCATTCCTTAGCACAGTTCCTGATAAATATAAACACTCAGTGCCTGTTAGTTACAATTACGACTTCAGTTTATTATAGCCATATTTCATGACTTTGATACATCATGTTTTAATATATCACCACTAACATATCAATGCGCCAACCCTTCTAGGTGCTCTTCCTTGAGAACAATTTTAAGAACAATGGTTCTAAAAATGGCCTACCATCACCACCAGCACCCTCTCATGACTGTCTACAGAATCATTCCATTTTTGACTTAACCTGCATCTTATGTAACCCGCCTCATTCTAGCTAAATCAGTCTGCAATGACTGTCATTTCTTATGCACGTGTGACACATTATCCAGTCAGCCTAAGGAAAATACTGGATCCACCAAGGGATTTTTTTAGACTTCTTGCAGTTGGGTTCACTGTTACCTTTCTAGCCCTGGGAGTTGTCACAGAATCATGCATTCATCCATACATGTGATCTGAAATTCTACTTCTGTTTCACTGCACTAAGTAAGAATTTCTTGTAGAAATTATGAAGCTTCTCTTGTGGAATTTTCTACAGAAACAGCCACATTTTTCCTCTTCAATCCCCCATACCTGATACCCAGGAAGTGGTACCAAAAAAAAAAAAGTTAACTGGATAGAGATGTATCAATAAAGCAAATTTCTCTGGTAAACGTTCACTGCAAGATGGAAGTGCTGAGGTTCAGTGTGTTTGAAGTCCTCATTCTTTACACTAGGCTTCCTTGTTGTTTCTCCTCTGAAAAGGAGGCTAGGTTTATTTGCAAAAAAGAAAGTGAATATCCACTTCTGGGCTTAAATTTGTAACAATTAGATCCCTTCCAGTCAACTTCTCTCCCAAATCATGTGTCTTTTAAAAAAATATTCCTTAAGTATAAGAAGCCACAAGATCATCACAATACATGGTTATAAGGAACTTGTTATGGTATTAAATTTCTAACTCCATTTTTCCCCACACACAATTGACCCCTGAACTAAGGCACACAGCTCTCATTTTAAAACTGTTTTCAGCATACTTGATTCATTATATACACAATGAACTTGTCATATTGTATTATTCTGTCTCAATGCATTTTCTTTGTGTGTGTATGTGTGTGATAGTACTAAGGTTTGAACTCAGGGCTAGGCATGTGCTCTACCACTTGAGCCACACCCTCAGTCCTTTTTGCTTTAGTTATTTTTCAGATAGGGTCTTGCTCTTTTTGCAAAACCAGCTTTGACTGTGATTCTCTTGCCTATTCCTCCTGAGTTCCTGGGATTACAGGTGTGAGCTACCATGCCTGGCCATGGAATTTCTTTTAGATTACTTCTTGTTGCTGGTAAATCTTTGCCTAATGAGGGTAAATCAAACTGATGGAAATAATCAAAATCCTGATGACTAAGTTTGGAAATGAAGGTGATTAAGACCATACCATGTGGGACAAAAGCAAAGCCTGTCTGTAGAGTAACGGGACTGAGTGGCTTTCACATGTGGCTCCAGAGGTGTCTTTGAGGTGATGCCAAGAGAGGACATATGGGGAGTTCATGTACAACTGGTGGACATCCTGTGGGCTTCTGGCTGGGTGTGTCAGCCAAAGTAAAGGGGAGGAGGACCAGTGGAACCAGATTCCTGCTTCTTCCACTGGCCAGTGTCTGTGGATCCATGTGGCCTCAAATCATCATAGATGCCAGTGCTCAGCTGTGAAATGGGGCAGGGCCACACCCCGCTCCGGGCTTTTTAAGATCAACTTTAATCCTGAGCGTTACATACCTTAGTTAGTGTGTGGTGTCTGGTGATGCTCGTGGATATCTGTTCCTCTTTTCACTCTCCTTTCCTCATCTTCCAGGAGGGCCACTGTGTGGATATATCATTTAAGGGACACTTCCCCACAACTCATGTTTCTTTAAAAACTTGCACCTACAAAATGATGTGTGGGTATCCAGCATGCTGGGTTTCCTTCAAGCCCAAGCATGTTGATAAGCAATCTCACACCACCTAAAAGAATTCCAGCAGCTCCAAAGAGCTTCCAGGCTTCCCACCCCCAGCCCCCCAAGCTCCCAGCACTGTCTGCCCAGGCTGAAAGAGAGAAGGGTGGGATTCCCTAGTAATTAATAGGAGAATTTGGAAGGCTGGGATGTCGCGGAATGTTAGATCAGTAGCTAGAACAGCATGTGGTGTTCTTTAGGCAGGCTTCATTGAATCCATACAAAAAAAGAAAGAGGGGCTGCCTGCCCGTCTGCTCATTTATCAAACAGCGAAGCTCAACTTTCACGGCTCCACAAAAGTGTTTTACTGTTTGCTGAGTCTTGCTCTAGAAATTAAAAGCTGAACAGCCTTCGCAGGGCTGAACCGACCCTGCATTTTTGAGACTCAAAAACTAAATTGTGCTAGGCTTTCAGAATCAGGGACCAGTTGATTATTTTGGTGAAAGGAGAGGAGAATAATTTGTAATTTGCAGCCCATAAGAAACACTTAAAAAAAAAAAAAAAAGAAAAAGAAAACCCTTCCCACAGGGTTTTGTTGCGGCTGTGAGGAGGAGGTGCTATGTGCACCAGCCCTTTCTTTGCTCTGAGTGGGAAAAGTCTTGACCTCCATTGGAGCAAAATGTAATGTGATGTAGCTGGGCTTCCTCCCATCCCCCACTCAGACTCTTACCAAACGGCCCCTCCCCTCATTTCCTTATTTAAAATTGCCTTTTTCTCTCTTTTCCAAGGAGGAGGAGGATTTGGCCATCAAATATTTTTAGGTAAAAGAATTTTCACAACCAGAAGTAATTTTTTTTTTTTGTATTACTGGGGTTAGAACTCAGGGCTTTGAGCCTGCTAGGAAGGTGCTCTACCACTTGAGTCATGCCTCCAGTTCTGGAACCAAATGTTCTAACTGCATAAGTACATTGCTTAAGAAAGTGTCTTGGGCCACAAAAGCTTGAAAACTGGGTTGATTGAGGATCTTCTGAAAATCCTGCAAAGGATGAAAGTGTAAGAGGGTGAATTCTGTGAGTGAAGAGAATGGGCTGGAAAGGATGGGCTAGAGGAAGAGGAGATGATGGGGGAGGCACAGCTGGGTGTTAGCAGAAGAGAACCCCTTGCTCCAGTCCCACCCCAGCAGCTGAGTGCTCTTGTCTCCCCTCAGCCATCCCAGCCTCCTAGGTTCAGCTCTTGCCTTGCTCCTTGCCCTATTCCGGATGAAGCCACTGGAGACAAGTTCCAAGATACCTAGTGTCCAACACCTCTAAGACAAGTCCCAGAGTACCTAGTGTCTAGCACCCTGAGACAAGCCTGAGGGTACTTAATGTCCAGTACCTCTGAGACAAGCCGCAAGGTACCCAGTGTCCGTACCTTGAGGCAAGCCTTAGGGTACCTCATTTCCAGCCCCTCTAACCCTGCTATGACCTGTGAGACAAGCTGAGCATCATTTTTATAGATGAAGAAACTTGATACACAAGTGGACAAAAGAGCAAAAGGTCTTTTTTTGGCTTTTCCACTTAGCACATTTTTTTAAAGTGCAAATGGACTTGCATACTTTATGAAAAGCAATTTAATGGTGTATTTTAAGAACATTGTAGTGTTTTTCCCATTTGACCAAGGAGCTTTACATTTGGGAAACTATTATAAGGCAAAAAATAAATAAAATCAACCATAAAAATGATTACACACAAAGGTATTGTTTATAGCGTTATTTATATTCACGGAGTGTTGGGACCACATCAAACCCAATCACAGAGG
This sequence comes from Castor canadensis, assembly GCF_047511655.1. NCBI lineage: Eukaryota > Metazoa > Chordata > Mammalia > Rodentia > Castoridae > Castor > Castor canadensis. Next base: position 142,634,844 of record NC_133393.1, read on the forward strand.
AATGATTCATTCTTTCTTCCATTTGTTGACTCATTGAGTTAATGTACTCAGCCACATTTTCTCCTGCCTGGACTATTGTTGCAGTAGCCTGCTGCCTGGTCTCCCTGCTTCCACCCATGCCCCTACAGTCAATTCTCCACCCAGCAGCCACTGATCCTTTTGAAAGGTAAGTCAGCTCTCATTCCCACTCCCTTCTCCCTTAAAGCCCCTTTAAAGTTGGCCCATCTCATCCAGTAAAAGCTGAAGTGCTTACAAACATCTATAAGGCCACACGTGAGCCTTGCCCCTCGGATCTCTCCTAGTCTCCTGACCTCATCTCTAACACTCATTTGCATCTCCCTCTGCTCCAGTCACATTGGCCCTCTTGTTCTTCCTGAAATAACTCAAACCAGCTGTTACTCCAGGGCCTTTGCACGGGGTGTTCCCAATTCTTGCACCTCTCCTCCCCCAGATAACAACAGAGTTCATTCCCTCACTTTCTTAGGTCACCAATCAAATGCCAACATTATCATGGAGCCCTGAAAACTCTAAACAAAATAATACCCCCTCCTCCACATCCCCAATTCCCCAATGTAAGTCAGGGAAAAGTTGCTGATGTAAGATAGTGACTTTTTCATTCAATTTTTCACATTTCTTAGACAGTGGCCGTTTCTTTTTTGCCCAGTGTCATATCCCTCAGGGCCTCACAAATGTCCAGCTGATAGTAGGAGCTCAATAAGTGTTAGCAGAATCTAAGCCATATACCATTCTTCAACCTGTTGTGGTTATTGAGGCTGTGGTTTCAGGATACATGAGGAAGAGTAGAAGGAAATGGGGCTGGACACCCAGTTTGTGGAGAGTCTTAGAGGCCTAGGCTATAACTTTAGAGCTGAGTAGACCATTGACTGTAAAGCTTCTGTGAGGAGCAAGGGATGTAGCCCAGAGGTAGTCACTTGCCTGGCATGTGCAAGGCCTGGGTTCAAGCCCCTTCCCCCCAAAAAAGATTCTATGGAGGCAGGGGGTTGGGAGAACATTGGTCAAGGACACAAGATTTTACTTACAAAGAGAGTAAGTTCGAGGGATCTGTTGTATGGCATGACTATAGTCAATAATAATGTATTCTTGAAGACTGCCGAGAGAGTACATTTTTAGTGTCCTCACCACAAAAAAACAAAAAAAGTGAAGCAATGCATATGTTAATTAGCTCAATTTAGCCATCTCATGTTTTATACATATTTTAAAACATTGCAGACCACAAATATATGCAACTTTTATTTGCCAATTTAAAAACAAATTAATTACTTAAGAAGATTCTACAGAGCGTGTAGCCATGGCTACTAATCAATTGCTGCAGGGAAGATTTCTGGGAGGAAACAAGGTATGAGCTGAGATTTGAAGGATGAGTGGACACAGGGGAGACAAAGGGCACAGACAGAATGTGCCAGACAATTAGGACAGACTATAAGAAAGTCCGAAGTGAAAGACCACAGTGACTTCATGAAACCTTGGAGAAGTTCCATGTGGCTAGAGCATGAGCACTGGGGGAGGTGAGCTGGAATGAAGGCAGGGCCCATCAGGTAGGATCTAGGGATAGGGAGTGAGCCTTGTCTAGAGGCTTCATGGAAAAGTGGTCACCATGGGGCATGAATAGAAACAGGACAATGAGGAGATCACTGCAGTCATCTAGGTGTAGGATCACAGTCCTGGGCTGGTAGAGATGGGCAGATGAAGGTAGAATCGGAGTATATTTAAAATAGAGGAAGGAAGGAATTTGGACACAGGTTGGAAGTCACAGGGACAGTCATGGCTTGGAGAAGAAGAGTTCTGACCTGGTCAGGGAATCAGGAAAGACTCATGGAAGAGTGGCCTCCATGCTGGGGTGGACATTGAAGACACACCGGTGAGGAGGGAGAGAAGGCCACAGGTAGAGGGTGCAGAAGCATGGACCTGGGAAGCATTCAGAGAACCGTGCAACCCCAAACAGTCTGATTTGAGAGGAACTGGGGTTTTTGTAAGGAAATTTAGAGAGAAAAGATGAAGCAGGGGGTGGAGTTGGAGCTTCTGGTGAAAGGTTTCTGCCTTGGAGGAATGTCAGAAGCCTCTGAGAGGACAGGCAAAATCTTCCTGGTGTGTGTGTGTGTGTGTGTGTGTGTGTGTGTGTGTGTGGTGCTTGTGATTGAATCCAGGGCTGAACACATGCTAGGCAAGTGTTATTCCACTAAATTACACCACTAATCTTAACAGAATGACTTTTGCTTAGTACTGTTATGAAGCAGAAGTATTTAATTGCCAGACCTCCATGTTTCTGGACGTGAGTGGATTCTATCTAGGAGAAGACACTGGGCTGCCTGCTGATTTCACCGTCCCCTTGACTGTTTCCCACTTTCTGTAGTCTGTTAGGAATAGGGAACGATGTATCCTGTACACAACAGCAGCCACAAGAGCTTTGCCAAGAGGGTCAGAGTGAGGCGAGCAGAAGAGAAATCTTCATTGAAAAGTAGATGGGAACAATCATTTCATTCCTTAAATATACTTAATAAGGGAATGCAGGATTGTGACATAAAAGAAATGAAGGGTGCAGCAAAAGGAAGGAGTGAAGGGTTGGGAGACACTTTCCTTCATCCACAATAATATTGTGGTAGAGTGGCAGGTCAGACTGGGAGCATTGGAATCACAGATCTGCATATTGTGAGCTGTCTGGCTTCATGAGAGTTGGCTTGGCCTTTCTAACTCAGTCTATTTGCCTGTACAGAGGGAATAGCAATGGACCCTGGTACTGGATGGTTGTGACTACCGGAGATAATACATGGGAAGTGATTGGCACAACGCTTGAGCCAGAACTGGGAATGGGTGAGCCTGTGGCCAAAGCCAGGGTGCTTAGCCTCTGTATGCTACTCAACACACTAGGGAATCAGAAGCAAGGACACCTAAGGCTTCATGGGAAGGTCACAGGGAAAGTGGGAAAAAAGAGCGGATTCCTCAAGGGTGGGCTTGGCAGTCTGGACAGAGGGAATGGCATTATCATGGTAGGACCATCATGAACTTGGAGTTCGAACTGTAGACCACCTGGGAAGGGCTGGATTTGAGCCTGGAGATCTAAATGGAAATGGATCCGAGGACCTCAAGCATCAGCCTGAGAAACCTGGATTTGTATCCGAAGTAGTGTTTCCAACAAGGAAGTGAAATGATCACTTTTGCTTTTAGACAGGTCCTGCTGGTGAGGATCTGGGGATCAGGGGTCAGGAGGAGGCGTCTGTAGTCTTGGGGGAGAGATTCTGTGGCTGGGGAAGTAGTGAGGGCAGAGTAGGGGTGCAGAGAAGCAGCTGGGCTCAGGAGGACTCTGGAAGGTAAAATCAACAGGATGCAGAGTTGAGAAGGTTAGCAAGAGAGGAGTCAGGGAGGACTCACCTGTTCTGTTTTGGGTGACTTGGCGGAAGGAGTCACTCGCTAGTCACAAAGCTGGTAAGGGTGCCTGCCTTACTGATGCATGTTGTTCAAGAAAGCTAAGTAAAAACTGCCATCAGTGGATGGCATCATAGGTTAAATGGGTCAGTGAATTCCCAAACCCCATTCATGAGGGTGCAGAGAATTACAAACACACTGATCGTATGACTTATTGACTCAAAGAGGAAGGACAAATGGCTGCAGAAGGTCTGTCCCCATTTCTCAGTGGCTCCTTGGCAGATCTGCAGACCACAGCCCACAGCCCTGGTCCCTTTATGAAGGGCAGGCATCAGGGTTGGCCAGTTTACTTTGCAGATGTTGTGTGGGATACCATTTGAATAAACACTTAGCAGTGTTTCAGAACTCAGCCAGTCTTCTAAATCAAGTGATGACAAGTCTTAGCAACTAAACAAAGCAATGCTGCTGCCTTTTGTTATCTATAAATTATATGTAAGGACTAGGAATGATTTACTTTCTAAAGAGAAAAGAGAAAAACCAGCAGTGCAACATTCTGGTAGATTTTTGGTGCTTCTTTCAAGGTTATCTTGAACTTCCTTTGTCAATTAGCAATGTTTCTAATAAGAAAATCCTTTTCTATTTGCATGAAGAGATTATTTAGTACACAAATATTACATAAAACCCTTTCTGTTCTACCCACAACCCTACTACCCTAACAAATATCCATTTTCGTGTTCTCTATCCGTTCCTGTATTTAATCAAACGTAATTTATAAGCATAGCGTGAACATAGTTTATTGTCTGCTATTTCACTGACTATGTCACAGGCGTGCTCATGCCACGACCTCGTTCTTGTTACCGTCATGAGTTCTACTGAGGATACCGCTGTCATGTATTGGGCCAGGGTCCTACCGTCAGACATCTGTGTTGTTTTTATTCTTTCCCTCGCATCAGTAGCCCCACAGTTGCCTTTCTTCTTAGATGATTTCCTTTAAATTGATAGATCAAAAAGTATGAGTGTTTTGTGGCTCTTGATGTCTATTGTAAAAATACTTTGGGGAAGGGTGTACTAATAAGTCTTTAGCAATCTGAGTATGCAGTTTCACTGTGGGTTTGACAGCATGGGACAGTACTATTTTCTAAATGTCTGCTAATGTCAGAGGGCTCAATATGATACACCTCTGTTGTGCCCATTTGCATGGGAGAAATTCCCCGAACTAGAAGTAGGAAAAGCTCTGTTTTTCCCTTCCTAAGCAACTTGTAGCACTTACCTTACTGGTACTGGGACTCCTGTAAGTTTATTATATTACCTCCTTTGCTTGGATGGCTAAGAAATTCAGAACCAAATCATAGCTCACTTTTAACCATTGTGAAGAAGCCCTGGTTCCGTTTTTATGCTTTTCTTGTCTGTATTTCTTTTTGGTCTGTACTGGTATATCGCTACCTCTTCTGTTATAGAGACCTGCTTCAGAGCCTGGCTCTGCAGCTGGTCATGTGATGAATCTGGAAGCTTGGCCACAGGTCAATACAAACCCAAGGTGAAGAGGTCACTGAACCTTAGTGCGGGCTTTGACTGCACAACCGAGCAAAGCATCTAAAGAGTACTGTCATCGACCCAGTCTTTGAAACTGACTTTTACTTAGGTCATAATAATTTCAGAGAGCTGAAGACGAAGTGAGAAGCCTGGGTCCTCTCTTTATAGGGGATAAAATTAGAGAAATTGGGATGCGTGGCCTACAAAGTGACACATAATTTGGAGAATTATTGAATTGGGTTGGGTTGTTCAATTTTAAAAGAGCTTTCTACTTCCAAAAGTGCCTTTGTGGTGTGATTGCATTGGGTTGTCTACACATCCTGTGAGGTACGCCTTTTCTCACCATTTTCAGATGAGGCAATGCTGCCATCCACACTGAAGACAGTCGGCTCCCTAACAGGTCCAAATCAACAATCTTCCTGCTGCTATTCATTCCAGGTTCTTGACTTCTTTTTAATTCATCCTCTTCTTCCTATCCTACTGAAACTGACGCCAGTTTACTTGAGGCCACCATCACTTGTCCCTCTCCCAGTTAGGGGAGGACTACCTAACCCTCTAAGTCCTCAGACATCCCTGGAAGAAGCTAAGGCAAGAGACATTAAAGAGTATGTACAAGTTCAAACAACAAACAGGGTCACAGAACCTTTAAGTCAATCAATGAGAGCACTGGTGTGGATGAAAGAGGGTGTGAATGGATCCAGAGATTGAGCCCATCTCTAGAGAAAGCCCTTGGGCTCCTGCTCCACCAGTGGGAAATCCACCCAGCATGCATTTTCAGGAAGGGCAGTGTGCAGGCTCATATTCTCTGACCCTGTGCGTCTCCACAGTGCTGAGCTAAGAAAGAGGGTCTGGAAGAATTTGTTTAGGCTTAAAAAAGAAAGTCCCTGGCGGCCAGGCATAGTGGTGCACACCTGTAATCTCAGTACTATGTGGGGAGTGCTGTAAGTTCAAGACCAGCCTATACTCCATAGCAGTTTTTATTTTATTGTGGTGCTGGGGCTTGAACTCAGGGCCTACACCTTGAGCCACTCCACCAGCCCTTTTTGTGTTCAGTATTTTTGAGATAGGGTCTCTTGAACTACTCGCCTGGACTGGCTTCAAACTACAATCCTCCTTATCTCTGCCTCCTGAGTAGCTAGGATTATAGGCATGAGCCACTGGTGCCCAGCAAGACCCTGTTTCAAAAATAAACAAATTAACAAACACAACAACAACAAGGGGAAAACCCCTGGAATTAAAAGGAAGCTAGTCATCAGAATAGTCAGTGGTAATAATGAGTACTGTTTATTGAGTGCTTACTAAATGCCAAGCTCTATGGCCAATTATTTACATTTATTTGCCTTTTCAAATTCCACAAGGATTCTCTAAGGTAGAGGTAACCCTCCCATTTTGCAGATGGGAAAGCTGAGTCAGCTGAGTGTGAACTAACTTGTTGCCCAAGGGCCCCACCTAACAAATGGCTGAGTTTGCATCTAATTCAAAATTCTCATACACAAACCCTGCACTCAAACATCATCTCAGTAACACCCAGGAAAGAGGCCTTGGTGTGCTCCCACCTCAGGAGATGGTCTCTCCATAAGTCTTTGTGGCTGTCCTGGGCTATGGCAGTCACCACTCTCTCCTCTGCAGACAGGTAAGGGACACTCCCCTGCAGGAGAGTTCATTCAGTCAGTGATGTAGGTGAAACTCTTCCCATGTGTCAAGTCCCACGCAAGATCTTTGCTCTCTTGTACCTTGCATTCAAGTCGTAGGAGACACAAACCAAGCATTTCAGGTGGGGTTAAGTGAAAAATCCTAAAACAAGGACCAGGTGATGGCGAGGGACTACTGGGGCTGTATGACCTTGGCTGGTTCAAGGACGCTTCTGGACAGGGGACCTTGCCCCAAAGCCAGATCGACTTAAGAGAATGGTTCAATCTTGTGAGATCTGGGTGACATTTCATTCCTGTGGTGTGATCCGTGGGAGGGAAGGCCAGGAGATACACAGGGCCTGGTCATGGAGGCTGAGGGTGGATTTGGTTCTGTGTGTGATGGAAGGCACTTGGAGGGTCTAAGTAAGCAGGGAGTGGCACCTTCTGGACCAGCAGGTGTTCCTTAGGCTGTGCATTAAGAGGAGTGAAGTGCCGAGCAGCCAAGTGAGGGTCTCAGCCCCACCACCATCCTGTTGGCCTCCCAGCATCAACTGTTTTCTGCAGGGTCCCCACAGACTTGGAGCAAGTCAGAGCAATAAGGACCTTTGTTGTTCTCCCTTCTTAGGATCGCTGTTTATAACACTCAGTCACAGCACCCCAATGTCTCCCACTGGGTAACTGATTCTTGTGTTGACTTACAGATCATAAGGCAGCAGTTTCCTCAGCTGACCACCAGAAGACTCGGGACGCGAGGACAGTCAAAGTAAGCACTGGGCAGCCATGTGACCTGTGCGGTGTGGGTCTCCAGGCCTTGAGACAGGCTAAACCCAGGCCACTCATCCTGAATTCTGTTCGCAGGTCTGTGCCTAGAGGGAACAAGGAGGAGGTTTATAACTGCTGGGACCCCTCTCTCAGGACCCTTGCAACATAGACCTTCCAAAAGCCTGGGGCCTATGGCCCAGCTGCTTGATGGAATATGATTTTTGTGCCACCCTGCCCTCAGATGTTTTTGGTAAAATAGTCTAGGCATCATTTCAAGGACTGCCTTGAGGCTTCTTGGGCCATCTGAGAGCAAACTCTGCTCTGATAATATTCAGTAGGCCAGAGAAGTAAATGGGTACTAATTTCTGCACAGGAGATGGGCAGGAAGGACCAGCTTCTCCGTGATATGCAGGGTACACTGTCTCCCCTTCATCATGCCCTCAGCCAACCAACCAATGTTTACTTCACACTTTCTGTGAGTCAAGATAGAAGTCCTGAGAACATTTTGGTGGGTAAGACAGACAAGATAAATAGAATCAGATCTCCAACACAAGCATTGCAGTAGAAATAACAAAAGGGGGGTGGAGCCTGGGAAGTGATCTTTAAGGAAGATCTGAGATGGAGTGAAGGCTATGTGGACACCTGTCTCCCAGCTGTACATCAGAGAAAAAGGGACCTCTGATGATTCTGCTTAGGCTTCACTAAAATCTGGATTTATAGGACTTGCCCGAAGGATGTTTCAAATGTTGTTGAATGTTAATAGGTGTCCCATGAAAAAAAGGAGGTGGCCAGGTAGGTTTGGTCAGCCCTGAGTTAAACAGCTTCCTTTACTGTAAAACTTCTAAAAAGCTTTATTATGCTAATGTACATGGTGGGTCCACTAGAGGGTGCCTTATTATCCAGCATTTCTAAACCTTTTGAACATGTTGATCGTGGCAGCACATAGGGAGTTAGAAAACACTGAAACTTTTTTTTTTAACCCCCATATAGAACTTAGAAGCCTTGTCTCTAAGGACATTTCAGAAGTGCTCATACTGTCACCTTGAGCGGCACTTCTGACCCCCAAGGACTCATGTCAGCCCCGCACCGCACATTTTTATTTTCCTAGGGTGGGTTCAAGTTTGGGAAAGAAAATGGATGATCAAACTGAGAAATCCCTTTTTGAGTAAAATTCTGAAAAATAATGAGACTTTTTTTTGTGTGTGGTTCAGAAGCTCTTGGAACAAATTCCAAAGAGACTTCCAGAAAAATGTTTGAACCAAGGACATTGTGGAATAAATTCTTAATAATTTCCCAAGGTGACAAAGTAGAGGTAAGAAACCTCATATATAAAGAGAAATTCCAGTATTTGTTTTAGAAAGAGGTTTCAACCTTGGTAAGCTCACAGAGTGCAAAAGCCAGAGTCTTCCCTCCTTGTTTGCTTGTGAGCACAAGGTAGGTGATTCCAAAAGTTGATTGAGCAGATGATGGATGGATGGAAGGATGTTGAATGAGTACCAGTGAGTTGGTTTTGTCCAGCTCATGGTCTCTGAAGAATCACTGATTCTAACACACTGTTGCTACTTTCTGAGAAGAGGAGGAATTAGTATAGAGAAATAATAAAGTTGAAGAATGAAGATGGTAAAAATAAAACAGAAAGATTTCCCTACGTGAACTTGGAGAAAGATCCCTTCTGTCTGCATGTGAGAGCCTGGTTTTGTTTGTTTGCTGTTGTGTTTTCTTTAGCCTTCAGGGTGGCAAACTGGGCAATGTCCTTTTTAAAAGTTCTGTGTAATCATTTGTCTTGTATCCACTCCAGAGGATCCTCTGAGGTTGTTAACTCCTTCAGCCAACCAAAAGGCAGTAAGAAGCTCTAGTGTCCCTTAACCTGGTGGAGAAACTCCCTCAGCAAATTTACCTTGACAGAAGAAATGTTGGGGATGGCTAGTGAAGAGTGTTGACATGCCCTGCAGAAAGGAAATAGGAAAACTAAGAAGGAACCAGGGCAATAGCTTTACTGTAATTGCCAATTTTAGCAACATGAACTGAATAATCAAGAAGTGGTCTGGTTTGAATATATTAGGACTATCTTAAAAAAACCTTTTTTTGGTACTGGAGTTTGAACTCAGGGCCTTGAGCTTGCTAGGAAGATGCCCTACCACATAAGCCATGCCTCCAGTCCTATTATGACTATGTTGACCTTAAGAAATTATAAAGGGGAACTTTTTCAAGTTAGGTTGGTATGCCATAACTGTCTTCCCACTGGAATGGCACCCCTGGAGCCGCTGGAACCAGCCCCTCCCCCCACCAAGAACTGCTCTTCAGATGGAAAGGCAGTTATATGACAGTTGGGAAGTAGAAGGCCCAGACGGCAGATATAGCTCAACACAAAGAACTTTCTGATAACTGTTGTCAGCTGAAAATGAACTGGACTGCCTTCGGAGGGCCTGAGTTCTTCATCCCAGGAGGCATTCAGGTGGAGGCGAGCTGCCCACTGAGCAGAAATTTCACAGAATGGTATTAGCAATGAGGAGGGTTGGTGAGAGGGAAAAATATATGTGCCTATTTCTTCCCTCCCTGGGAAAGCCTTTTCTGAGACTCAGATGCTTCCTCGCTTGCATTTTCTTGTGACCATCATGACATAGCCATGGGTAGAGAAAAGGAATAAATATATCGTGCAGAGTTTTTGAAAGCGAGGACCATGAATTATTCTAGTTAGTATTGCCACCAGACTGTGAAAATCGGAATCTTGGGGTTGGGACAGGAAGGCTGGACTCTGTTCTGCAGGTGATTCTTATTGGTAGTAAAGCTTGAGAATCACTGGCTTTGGTGGTTAAAAGCAGGTTAGAGGTTCAAATCCTGCCTCTACTACTTACTCACTGGGTGATGTTGGGTGTGTTACTTAAATTCTCTGAACCCTAGTTTCCTTGTCTATAAAATGGAGGTAACAATTATTCCCAGTCTCATGGAGACTTTGCGAGTTTCAGTAAAATAATGTGTCAAGCAAGCCCTTATCACTACAGATTTCAAACCGATGTGCTTCCTGATTACCTGGGATGCTGACTCTTGAGCCACACTCTCAGAAGTTCTAAATCAGTAGGTCCCAGGAAGGGGACTAGGAATCTGTGTTTGTTAAGGTCCTTAAGTGATTCTTATGCCCATCAAAGTTTATGACACTACCATAGCTGTGTTTTCTGTCAGTATAGCACAGTGGCTTTGTAGTCAAACCTGTGGTCAAGAACCTGTTCTTACCTCAAATTGCTTTATGACCTTGAGCAAATTACTTTCTTGCCTCTACTTTCTCATCTTTAGAAAGACTGTAATAATCCCTGTTTCATAAGGTTATTTTACAAATGAATGTAGGCCACTTTGCAAAGTGCTCAACAGATTGCAGCAAAGATCCAAACAGAATGCAACTTCCATCCCTCTGTCGTCCTAATTGAAAGCATTGCTATTGTTAAGCTCGATTTTGAGTTAGTAAAAAGTTCTGGTCTTTGTTTGACATTCATTGTCAAATGAAGCACTGAATTTATCTTTTTAAAAATAATGGTTTTATGAGCCTAGCATGTATTGCTTTTGGTTGGTGGTGCAGTTAGCAGTCATAAACACACCCTGCCGCTTCGGTGCCCATGGAGGGGGACGCTAAGTGCTGTACTCCAGGATCACATTTGGTAGATACAAGAGATAAAGTACAATGGAAAATTTTTTTATTCCCTCTCTGCAAAGGATTTGACTTGACATTTTCTGTAGGAGGCAATTTTAGTTATTTTTACTTAACCTGATTGATGGCTGGCAACATGAAACTTTGGTTTAATTCTAGACAAGAGATACCAATCCTTATAGAAGAGTTAACACTTCCAGCTCCAGGTAGGAGGTGTCCAGCCATTCTTGGGAAACCCCACCTAATAATGATCCATGTGGGCCCTCCTCTTTCTCTCTCTCTCCCTCTCTCTCTCTCCTCTCTTTCTGTGGCCTAGGTACCATTACTACGGCATAGCAGTGAAGGAAAGCTCCCAGTATTATGATGTGATGTATTCCAAGAAAGGAGCTGCCTGGGTGAGTGAGACGGGCAAGAAAGAAGTGAACAAGCAGACAGTGGCCTATTCACCCCGGTCCAAACTTGGAACGTTGCTGCCAGAGTTTCCAAATGTCAAAGACCTAAATTTGCCAGCCAGTCTGCCTGAGGAGAAGGTAACCTGCCCAAAGTGATTACTGGGGTGTGGGTAGCTTCTCTCTCTCTCTCTCTCTCTCTCTCTCTCTCTCTCTCTCTTTCTGCCGATCATACACTTTTATTGCAAAACAGTTACTTTATAAAAAGATGTAGTTAGTACTAATGAACTAGTATAGTAGTTGGGACAAATACACCATACTAGTATGTTTACAATAATGGCAATTGGGTGTGAAGTATATGGGAACTTCCTGTATATTGTCTTTACAAATTTTCTGTAAATCCAAACTATTCTAAAATATAAAAGTTTACTCTAGCCACCTCAATCCTATCTATCTACTTGTCTACTTACCTACCTACTATCTACCTTCTGTCTGTTGGCCTTCCTCATACCTGTCCTATGATGTAGCACTCTTGTTTCACAAGAGTGAATCCTCTGGATTGCTTTCACACAGAATAAGGTTCATTTTCCCCTGTGTTGCAGGGAATTTGGTGAAATCACAGTCCCACAGACAAAGAAGATTCTTATAAGTGGGGTGAATCAGGTGGTTTTGATCACAGGGAATTTGGAGCAAGTGAGGAGAAATCCAAGCCTGGGGAGTCTTCCCTTGGCGTACCACATCTCTAGTGCAGTGCCCTAACATGCATCCAGCTTCCACTAAGCCAGAGTATCACACCAGGAAGTGGGGTGCAGTGGAGAGTGATCACGAGTCCTATTTTCAGGAAGCTGATAGCCAAGTGGGGAGGTGATGCTTGTATAAGCAAATTTAAGAGAATAAAAATTATGTGTGTATATTCTGAAGAATGAAGAAGATGGACTTGTATCTGTAAAGGATGATTAAATTTAAGAACTAGATTTTTTTCCTCAAATTTGCTTTTTTGATCAACAAACTACCTGCATCATGTGTTTAAAGTTCCCGGATAAATGAAAGAGGAGAGATTTTTTTTTTCTTTCTAACTTTGTGTGTGTGTGTGTGTGTATGTGTGTGTGTGTGTGCGCGCGTGCACCCTTGCACGCTAAGCAGACTCCAGAGAATTCTGAAATGTCTATGGTGATTTTGGCAGAAGCACTTCTTACATATACACACTGGGCTTTTATTTTTCAGTAGCTTAGCCAATGAGGGGAATTTACTTCAATCAGCCCTACTGATTCAGTCAATATGCTGAATGCTGGACATACCGGTGTGAACAAAAATGTGCCACTTTGGTGTCTCCACACCATGGGGGCAGAAAGAAACCAGTGCTTTCTGAACCACAGGGTGAGGACTCTGACAGGGATACACACTCAGGTGCTGTGTGAGTCCAGAGCAGGGAGCCAAGGGCCAGAGTACACCACCTGGGACAGTCAGACCCATTTGGGTCTTGCAAGACACATAGGTGTTAGCGAATTCCATCCCTCCAACAGAGAATGAATGACTACAACATTGAAATTCCCAGGGGGGCCTTGATATGTATTAATATCTGCCTTTGTTGTTGATCCTGCACCCGCCCCCCACAGGTTTCTACCTTTATTATGATGTACAGAACACACTGTCAGAGAATACTGGACACTGTAATAAGAGCCAACTTTGATGAGGTAGGTCAACAAGTGTTGAGCTGTAAATACTCTGTATTAAAATTTTGTACTTCACATCAGCCCCTACTTCATGAGCTTCTGCCAGGTGCCAGGCCTGGCTTCTAGAAGCCTTTGATGCCCATTGGTTCACTTAAGCCTCATAGTGATCCTACAAATCAGGTACTGTCATCATCTGTGTGTGACAGAGCTCATGTGTGCAAAGCAGGTGGCATGGGGTCTCCTTGACTTAACTATGAACCACATCCTGCCCTTTTGGCACACTGGGAAGTCCATTTTGACAGCATATCAATATGTGCAGAATTATAGATTCAGAGAAACTAAAGCAAAGCTTTCTTATGGGTTGGATTTAACCTTCTCCTGAGGTCATCCACATTAGTGCATTTGGAGCTTGTCCTCCTCCACTTTTCTACCAAATCTTACCTATACAGTCATCTTTACATGCAAACAATGCAAAAAGCCCATTTCATTTTTATTTAAAAATATTACAGTTAAAGAAAAAATGGAGAGAAGGGATTGAGACACTTGTTACATAATGAGAGTGACAATAAAATCCTCCTGCCTAAAATGCCACCCAAAAGAGCCTTCCAGGGGGAATGGCAAGAAACCACACATTTTACCCTATAAACCAGAAGCCTGGCTGTTGAAAGAAAAAGCTTTTCAGGCAAAAGCAGCAATAACAGCAACACCCTATGACTGGATATGGACATTCAACTTGAAGGAAGATAATATAGGCTTTAAAAGAATTATAAAAGATAGTAGTTATTGGTGGAAAAGATCCCGGGGATTTCTTTTGTGTTTGTTTTGGTGAAGGAGGAGTATTATGGGAAGAGGAGGGAGTATGAAAAAGATGTAAGGCACCAAATGCTCTTCTACCATATTTTTCTACCTTCCCATGGTGGTGTCTCACAGCAATGGATGTTTATTGAGCCCTAACACTATCAGCTAGCTCATAGACACAGCTCCAGAAGAGATAGTTGTGTGTTGGTAAAAAACTACTCTTCTCAACTTTTATCCACGAGATTTCCAAAATGTCCTTTAAAACCTCCAAAATTACTCAAGTGATCATTTCAGTGTATTTATTTTAGTAAGAAAGAAACATCAATGCTTTTTTTCAAACCAGTTTGCCTATGTCTTACATTCCAAAATTCAGTGAGATCGGGCAAATAATGATTCATGACTGGGTAAGACAACATCAGCTGCTATAACAAATAACACCCCCATCTTAAGTTATTGCTCTTCACTCATGTCACAAACCAATGTGAGTGCCCTTGGCTTAGAGGTTGGTGGCTGGGAATGGCTTAGGGACCCAGGATTCTTGTATCTTGTGACCCCCCCCCCAGAGCCTTAAAGTTCTATTGTTCAGTTGATAGGTGGAAGAAAAGGAAGGCATCTCCCATTCTTAATTTTGTCAGTTTAGAAATAAAACACATCATTATGTCATTGGCAAGAGCTGGTCCCATGGTCCCACCCTGATGCAAGGGGTTTGGGGAGTGTGGCCCCTCATAGGGCAGCAACTTATGCTGTACATTAGAGAGGTGTCACAATTACTAGCAATAAAAGTAGTGACAGTCCTCCCTTACATTCATATGCAGCTTTAATCAACTCGAAACTCACTCTCATCATCTCATTTCATTTCCATTCACTTATTTTCAACACTTACTGATGACCTAATGTTTCTGCACAGCATTGGAGACACATAAGATACAGTCTAGAGGGGAAAAGGGCATGCAAGCCAGCTGCTAGGGTGCAGAATATATGGTAAGAGGTTCAGGAGCTTTGTGATGGGCAAAGTGCTTCCATAGGAAGAGAACCAGATTCAAGACCTGGCTCTGCCTTCCAAGCCTCACTCAAAAAAGAAAGATTAAAAAAATAGCATCCTCCCCTATCTAATTCACAGGATTACTAGAAGGACATATTACAAAGCCTGGTTAAAGCTCTTTATAAACTGTAAACAGTCATGCAAATGCTTGCTTTTATAAGATATGTCATCTAGAGAGTTAAGAGACTTGCCAAGGTCATGCAGTTAGGTAGGGCCAAAGTGGTGACTAGATTCTTTGTCACCTTTAGTCTGATGTTCTCTCCATAGTATGGCTATTTGCTTGTGGTCTTTAGGATGACTAATCAAGACGTGGTTCATTCTACCCAACCACAAAAGAATGAAGGGGGATAGCTTATCTCTGATGAATGTGACTTTCTCCTACAGTTGAGAGAAGTCATCAGTAAATGGATTGCTTAAAGTCTTTAAGGTCTCTCATATTGGCTGAGATTATCATTTATGCTAGTACCATAATTATCTTTTTTTGGTGTGGTACTGGGGCTTAAATTAAGGGCCTTGTACTTGCTAGGCAGGTGCTCTACCACTTGAGCCATGCTCCCAGCCTCTAAGTCATCTTTTTTGCTGTTCACTATTTGTCTTAACCACTAAAATGTAAGCCCTGCAGGGCAGGGACCTTGTTCATTACTATATCCTGGCCAGCCATACTGTTAGATAATCAGAAAATATGTATTGTGTGCATGAATGGGTGGATTGATGGATGGATGGGTTGGTAGGTGGGTGGATGAATGGACAGGTGAATTTAAAAATGCCAATTACTTATTGCCACACAAGTACAAAGAATATAAATCTGCATGTAGGGGGAACTCTATAAGTTTTCTCCAGATAACATTGCATAATGAGCTGTAAAGTCCCACAGTGCTATGTTTCAGTCCCAAAATCACCACTTACTAATCTATGGCCTTGAGCAAATTACTTACTGTATGAACCTCAATTTCTCTTGCTGTAAAAATGGAGATAATAATTACATCTACCTCACAGTAAAATTGGGATATGCATGAAATCATGTGCCTGATTTTGTACTGGAACATAATGGTTATTTTGGTAGCCGTTGTCTTAATGAGATCTTTCCAAAACTACAACAATTAAGTACCCCTACTGGAAATCGTTAAGATTTTTCTCCCACAAGTTGCCAGTATATTAGCAATAAATATGGACATGGGAAAGATTTAAAAATTTTGCTTAAGTATCTATTTTTTTTTTCTTTTTGGTGGTACTGGGGTTTGAACTTGGCCTCACACTTGCTAGGCAAGTGCTCTACCACTTGGGCCACTCCACCAGCTCTTTGTATGTGTGTGTGTGTGTATGTGTTGGGTATTTTTGAAACAGGGTCTCAAGAACTATTTGTCCAAGGCTGGCTGGCCTCAAACCCTGGTCTTCCTGATATGCTTCCCAAGTACCTAGGATTACAGGTATTTGCCATGGGCCCCCGGCTGCTTAGGTGTTCTTAGGGAAAGAATCTCCTGATACTTCATTGAGCTAAGGGAAAAACAGCTGAGAATTTTGGAGATTGAAGTGGATAACTCAGAAAACTTCTTTTAAATAATCATATTCAAATCATTTGCCTCTGATTCTTCCATAAATTATGTGGGCAAGGAATGAGGAGAACTTATCAGAATTCTTCCTTCTTCTAATAATAAGTTTCCATTTATTAAATGCCTACACAGTGCCAGGCATTTTACATAAGTTATCTCATTCCATCCTAATAATAGGTAAGAATCATTATTGCCATTTTATAAAAGCTGCTCTCATATATTTAGTCTTGAGCACTTGAGTCAATTGACTTTATATGACCAGATCAGATTTCTTAGTTTTCTGCCCCAAATCTGTTTTTTCTCCCAAGGTTTAGATTGCCACTACCCTCCATCTAACTACTCAACTCCACAACTCTCACAACCCTTGCCTGTCCCCCTCTTCCCCTCCAGTCCATGAGAGGTTGTGTGAGCCGTCCCTTCTGCACACACCTGACCTCCAAATCACAGCTTTTGATTGCTACACTATTCTACCTCCTTCCTTTTCCTCTTCACCCAGAGGAGCCACAACCACTGGACATTAAATGGTCCAATATAGAGAGAGAAGGAAAGGAGGTCAAAAGTGGGTAATCCTCTTCCTACAAAAGCTGTGAGGAAATAAGAATGCTCAGGGATCCCTTTGCAGCTTGAACAGGCTTACAACAGATGCCTGCTAAAGACACTGATTCTGCACAGATTTGTTTTACCCTACACAGTAGCTGATCTTTTTCAGACTTTTTGCTAGAAATTGATTGCGTATATAAAAAGGAGGGGTAGGGCTGCATGCAAGCAGAGCCAAGTAAGGCAGATGAATTTGGAATCTACCACCTCTTAGGAATCAAGTGGGCAGTTTCTTACTTGGTGCAGGAAGAGTGAGGCAGGAAATGGCCTGAGGCCAATGTCTAGGGACAAGCTGGGATCAGTGGACAGTACCTTGTCCAAGGGTGGTGGCCATCTCCAGGTCCAGGTCAGGCTGATGGTCAACCACCAGATATCTCAATGACAGAACAGAGCCATCATGGGTGTCTTGTCTGGGTGACATTCAGAAACCAAAGCAGGAATGTCCCAAATACTTGGGGGAGTACATTGATTTCTTAGGTCTATTTGCAGTAGGGTCTTCATGATATTGCAGCTAATCTTTATTACGTTTCTACAATGCTCTATGCTCGACAGTAAGTACTGTTTAAGAATCCTTACCAAAACCTGTATTGTAAGTACTACTTTTATCCTCAATTCACAGATAAAGAAACTGAGGCTTAGAGATATCACACCCCTAGTTGTTAGTTGGGTCCTGGATGTCAGTACGTGCTCATTCAAATTTTGTTTTAAATTTTCTATCTGTCATGGAATAAACTGAGCTGTACTGTAAGTCTCATAACTCACAGACATGGCTTCATTTACCACTTTGATTTTTTTTTTTTTTTTTGGTAATCATCATTTTCCTCTAGAGTCTGAGGGGTGTGCCTTTCCCCCAATTCTATCCCCCAGACCTTTATCCAATGCTTATACTGGGAAGTGCAGGCAGGGTGTGGCATCAGGGACATTCTGACCATGGGAGGCTGAGTTTGGGTGGCCAGACTGGACTTGGGCAGGGCTTCATCTCCCTGGCCAGAAGAAAATAAGACTCTACTCCTGGGAGGGAGCTGAAGGCTGCTGCAGGTCACCTGGGCAGGGACAGAAATTCTGGGAGTGGCAGCAGCCCAGGGAAAGATATGGGCCTTAGGAATGGGGTAGAATATGTTATACCTGAAGAACAAACTGGACATGAAACTGATTGTTGGAAGGACCAAGGTAGACATAGGCTCTGTTTCATCCATCCATGACTTGCTGTCTGGCTTTGGACAGTGTACTTAATGACTCTGTAAGCAGGAGTAAAGATCATCAGCTATGGTATCATTACAAGTACCACATGAGACAACCTATGTGAAGTGCCTGGCTTATAGGAGGCACCCAGAAAAGAAAGCTCATGGCTACAGTAACACCAGCTCCAAGGGAATGTTATCTCCCACATTGGATCAGAACTGATTTGGGGAACCAGGGCTTCAGGAAATGCTACCTGGGCTTCAAGAGTGTCCATCTTTGGGAGAGGGGAGGATACATAACTCAGGAACCAAGTCAGGCCTCTTAGAACTTACAACGGTCCATACTTTCGTGTTCCCCGGCTTCAAGATGGCTGCCCCTCCATATTAGGGGAAGACTACATATTTGGGAATGTTGTTGTATCCACAGGCTACCATATTCTGTTTCCCTTCACTTCCCTTGTCCTGTCCGTCTACCCCACTTCTGCCACCTAAAAGCTCACCTACTAAAGAAGATGTAGGTTCAGAGAATTGCCACGGGGTTCACTGCTTTGGACACTCACCCTCTGTTCATTTATCAACAAGGTCTGAGTCTTTGCCATCATCACATTGATGATAATGATTTGAGTGCCCTGGGGGTACTAGTGGTCTGGGGATAAAAAGAAAAAGCCAATCCACCTGCTTCATGTGCCCATGCCGCTTACTGCCCACAATGGCACCAACTGGCCAAAGCTCTGGAAAAATGAAAGGTTTGAGATATGAATCCCACCCCCCATTTTGCCTAGTTTGAGACACACAAATTTGAATCAGTACCCTTTTGCACGTGTCTCTTACTCTCCTCCCTTGGACCCCATTTGTCTTACTTATGACTCCCACATTTTCCCCTTCCCTCCCAGAACTCCTAGAAGCCCCTGAAGCACCTGTGGGCCCAAATTACAGGGAGTGCTGGTGCTCTGACCTTTATAAAACAATGCTCCACTCTTCCTTCCTTAACTATTCCCCAACCACAGTAATCATTGAAGGAGCTCAGGGTTCATGCGCTCCTCCTCTTTCAGTCTGAGGAGACCCCAGGCTGACAGGCCAGGCAGGTCTCCAGCAGTGGGTATGGGGGTATGGCACACACAGGGCAGGAGGAACTCCCTACACACCAGGCTGGAGATAGCTTCCTGAGCAGCAGGCGGGTAGATGATGGCGCTGCAGACTGGGCTGCCCTGGTGGGGTCCCAAAGCTCTTTTGGGAAGGCCCCTTCTAAACTCATGGTTCTCTCTGTGGGTCGATACAGGTTCAAAGTTTCCTTCTGCACTTTTGGCAAGGAATGCCGCCCCACATGCTGCCTGTGCTGGGCTCCTCCACGGTGGTGAACATCGTCGGCGTGTGCGACTCCATCCTCTATAAGGCTATCTCCGGGGTGCTGATGCCTACCGTGCTGCAGGCGTTACCGGACAGGTGGGCATGCTCATTCTCATCTCCCCTTGAGAGGAGCCCACGCTTATTCTGCTTCTCTGTTATTGACTGCAATTGGGCACAGTGCCTTACAAAGGTTGTTACTAGTGGACTTTTACAAAGTAAAGATCAGTTTTGAATATAAAGAGAATGTTTATAGTTTGAACCATATGTGTGGTTCAAATGTCCAAAGGTAGAATATGGTACAAAGTGCATTCCACATGACTTTATAAAGAGCTTTTTTTTCTTTTGGTCTTTTTGAGACAGGATCTCAGTAGGTAGCCCAGGCTGGCCTCGAACTCATCACCCTCGTGCATTGGCCTCCCACCTCCTGGATTAGACATGCACCAGTTGATGTTTCCTTTGCTATAACTGTATGGGCTTCCACCATACTGAATTTAATTGGTTCTCTCAGTTTCCAGTCATGTCCTCCTACAAGCCATGTTGTGAGATTCCTTCATAATATACCTTGTTTTATACAGTGGGATTGGGATATATTAGCTCTTGTGGCCGCTGAAATAAATTATCACAAACTGGATGGCTTAAAACACAGCAATGTTTTCTGCCTTATGGTGTCCTCTGTGCCTGTCCACAGTTTTATGAGTTGTCCCTTGTAAATAAACCAGAAGTCTGAAATCAAGACGTTGGCAGGGTAGGCTCTGAAGGAGATTCTGTCCCACGCTTCTCTGTAGTCTCTGGTGACTGCCAGCAGTCCCTCACGTTCCTTGGCTTATAGTAGCACCACTTCAATCTCTGTGCCTATCTTCACATTGCCTACTGCTCTGTGTGTCTTTCTGTGTGTCAGGTATCTCTGTAAGGATACCTGCCAGTGGATTTAGGGCGCATCTGATTAATTCAGACTGATCTCAATGGGAGAGCCTTAACCACATCTGCAAAGACCTTCTTTCTGAATAAGGACACATTCATCAGTTCTGGGTGGACGTGTTTTGGCAAGTTATTATGCATCCTACTACATGGAGTATATGTATAGAATAGATTGCTAGAGGGCTCAATTTCTGGTTCAAAGGATATGTGACTTAGATTTTGCTTAGAGAAGTTTTAATTTGTATCTCTTATAATAAATGACGTTGGATATCTTTTCATAAATATTTTTAAGCCATTTGTATTTTTCTTGTGAACTCTGTTCTTATTTATTTTTCTATTTTTGTGGTTGATACTTTTCTCATTGAATTGAGGAGCTCTTGATATGTTAACCATTTATATGTGGTAAGAGTCACAAATATTCTCATCTTGCTCTTTTGCTTTGCCATATAAAAGATAGACATTTATGTAGGGAGGTGTGATGGTTCATGCCTGTAATCCCAGCTACTTGGGAGGCAGAGGCAAGAGGATTGGTTTGAGGCCAACCCAGGCAAATCTTAAAAGCAAAACAAAAAAAAGAGGGTGTGGAGGGGCTGCTAGGGCCTTGCATTTGTTCAGTTCCCAGTACCACACACAAAAAAGGCAAATACATTTACCTTATTTTATGCTATTGAATTTATTGGTTCTTCTTCTTATGGCATGTGGATTTTCTGTCATAGTTTAGAATGTCTTTCCTACTTCATTTATAAAATAATTTTCCCACAGTTTGTGGCAATCATCTTATGGTGTAGTGTTTTACTTTTACTTTGGATCTTTTGCTCTCTTGTTGTCCTTAAACCAAATGTGGATTAGTTCATCTTTTCTTCACAAATTTGAGATGCTCCTTTGTCATACAGTAAATTTTATTTGTACGTGGGGTGACTTCTGAACTTATTGTTCTATACCATTGATATGTCTATCTATTCATATTCCAGGATCACTTGTTTTGGGTTTTGTACTACTAAACATTTTCTAAATCTAACAGGGAGAGTTCCTCACCTTACTTTCTCTTTAGAGAATTTTCCTGTTATTGTCCTTATTTTCCCATGTAAACTATTTTAGCATCAGCTCGTTTACTTAAATATACATCTATGCAAATACATTCATACATGTATGCCATGTGTATGAGCATATATACGCACATAACCATGTGAGAGACTGTATTGCATTTCTAGATCAATTTAAGGAGAATTACATCTTTACCGTACTGTAAATTCATGACTTAGGCACAATTTAATTTTCCATTTATTCTGATCTTCTGTGACTCTCAGGAATGTTGTAAATGTTTTTTTCATATAAGTACTATATATTTATGATTATTCTTAGATATTGTTTCTTTTGTTGCTATTTTAATCAGTCTTTTGCTTGATTGGTGGTTGTTTACATGTGTATGTGTGTGTATAAAACATATACATATTAAAGCTATTTGGCCAAATCATATTAAATTTAATTATTTTACCATTGCATTTCTTTTTAAAATAAATTGCATTCCTCTTCAGCAGTTCTCTTAGATTTTTCCAGTTTTTAGAATTGTCTATAATAAAGATGATTTTAGACTTGTCTTTGTAATTTTCACACTCTCTTATCTTTCTTGTCTAACTATATTAGGGTAGATCTCAATAACATGTTGAAGTTCTTGAATTCAGTGAGCATACATCTAGTGTTTCTCCATTCAACACAGTGCTGACTTGGGGGTTAAGACTGATATATTTTATCACACTAAGAAATTCCCATCTTTTCTTAATTCATTTTACATTTTTTATTTTTTGTGGTACTGGGGCTTAAGCTCAGGGCCTTCACCTTGGTCCACTCCACCAGCCCTATTTTTGTGAAGGGTTTTTATTAAATGTTTTAATAAAGGATGGTTGTTGAATCTTACCCAATACTTTTTCATTATCTATAAAATGACCATATTATCCATTTCCTAATATTAAACCTATTATTGCTTCCTAGAGTAAACCCCACATACTTACAGTATTTTATTTTTCTTTGATGTGCTGGAGGATTTTGCCAACATTCTTCTTAGGTTTTCTTTGTGAAAAATCATAACTGAGGTTGATCAGCAGTTTTCTTCTGGTATTTCAGCTTTATCAGTTGCTGCCATCAAGGTCATACTTCCTCTATAAAAGGAATCTGGAAGCTTCTCTTTTTCTAAGCTCTGACAGTTTTAACAGCAATGGAATTGTCTTCACTTGACTATGTAGAATTAATTTCCCCTTTGAAAGCCTCTGGGCCTAACTTGTTTTGGGGTCTAGATCTTTGACATTTTTCTTCCTTTTCTCCCATAGTAATTAGTCAGTGTAGATTTTTCTGTCTTCTCTAAGTGATGGTAAGTTATATTTTCCCAGAAAATTGTCCATTTCTCCCAATCTTTAAACTTACTTGCTCAGGGTTGAGCCGAAAGGGTTTATTTACTCATTAATTTCCGCCGTATCTGTGATTAATTTTGCTTTATAATTTTTAATGTCTACAGTTGTACTTTCTATCATTTCTTCGTTATTTGTTTAATTTTTAATTTTTTCCAAGGGACAGTCTCTGGATATTTTTATCGATGCTGTTAGTTTTTGTTTTCTCCCATCTAAGTACCAACCAGGTCCAACGCTGCTTAGTTTCTGAGATCAGATGAAATTGGTCTCATCAGGATGGTATAGTTGTAGGCTTTTTTTTTTTTTTTTGCCATTAATATGTTTATTTGTTGTTTAAATACAAGCATAGATACTGATTATTTTTCTAATGATATATCAAACTTCACAAATTCTGGGTGGAAAATACAGAACTTTTAAATGACAAAATATTGATTAGTTAACTTTTCTTTTTCCTCCTCAAGTTTTTCAATTCTGCTTAATTCATTTTGCTACCGTATGATTACAATCAGAGAACATTATGACTCCATATTGTCTTACTGCATTTTTAAAATCATGTGTACATGCAAACATTATTTGGGGATGTCTAAGACTCAGCTGGCTATTGATAGTTTATCACTATAGCATTAAAAATGACATCCGAAGAAGAAAAGTGAGTCTAATGGTAAAGTTTCAGATTGTTAACCTCAGGCATCAGTTATGTCCTTAGTGGACAGAGATATCGCTCTAACCTAATGAAATTTAGATTTCCTGTCTAGTAATTACACCAGTTTTTAATTTTTTTGCTAAATAATTTTAATTATTTTTGCTAAAATAATTTTGCTATACATTATATCCTTTCACTTGCTCTGTTTTTCTCTGAAATATGAGTTTGTTTTTATGTTCATTTATTATTTATACTTTTTTATTATTATTGTACTAGGGGTACATTGTGACATTTACAAAATTTCTTACAATATATCATAGTTTAATTCACCTCCTCCATCACTCTCCTGTACTCCCTCCCCCCATTCCTGGAACAGTTCCAACAGGTCTCATTTTTCCATTTACATACATGTGTAAAGAATATTTCTACCATATTCACCCTCTGACCCCCATTCCTTGTGTCCTTCCCCATCCCACTGGAACCAACCTCCAGACAGGACCTGTTATACCTTCCCGTTCTCTAATATATTAATGCCTACTTTTATTTTATTAACTTATTCTTTTACTTTCTCTAAGTTTATTGTTACCCATTTCTTCAAGAAATATTCATTGAGTGCCTCCTATGTGTCTGGCAATGCTAGGTGCTTGGTTTATATCAGTGACCAAAACAACAACAAACCCATAACAAAACTGACCAAAAACTAGATGTTCCATTTGTTTATTTTCTTTCATTCCTGTTTATGAGAACAAGTATTTCAGGCTTGGATTTTTCTTGAGCACTATTTTATCTATAACCCCAAGGTTTTGATATGTAATGTTTCAAAACTGCTATTTTCTATATATTTTGCAGTTCTACTTTGGAGTGTCTCTTTGTTCTCCAAATTTAAAAACAGCACTTATAATTTCCCAAGTGTTAGCAGCAGCTATTGTTTTCGGGCTATATTATTCATTTTAGTTTTTATTGCTTTGTGATTAGAGACTACTGGCCAAACTATTTCTTCTTGAGACTTCTGTCAGCTTTTCTTTGTGAGTGTTCAATTGATACTTGAAAAGAAGAACTTCTAAGTTCAAGGTACGGGCTTTGATGTTTACATCACTTGCATCAACTTTATCATTCCTGAGTTCTGTCCTCTTAATGTCTGTCCTCTTAGATCTGTTATAGACGCAGAAAAGCGAGGAAGACTTATCATTAATGAAGGCATACCAACTGATTTCACTGTGTCTCTCCTGTAGTTGTTGCTTATTTAATATTAATTTTTAAATTCAGGCTTACTGGACTATACTTTGTATTCATCAATTCATTACTTTTTTAGACTATAAAATAAAAATAGTTCCATCGCTGAAGAAAAATTCCTTCATTCCCCTAGTCAGTCCCTCTCACCACTGCCAGCCTTTGGCAATCACTAGCCTACTTTCTGTCTCTGTGGTTTCACCATTTGCAGAATCGTATAGAAGGGGAGTTATGCCATAGCCTTTCAGTCTGACTTCTTTCACGTAGCATTATTCATGTCGTTGTATCTGACAGCAATTTTTCCCCTTTTTAAAGACTCAACAGTACTCCAGAGTATGGATATACCATCGTTTATCCATGAAATAGTTGAAGGGCATTTAAGTTTGTTTCCAAAATTTGTATACAGATTTTTGTGTTAAGTTTTTATTTTCCTTGCTTAAATGCCAGAAGTATGATTGCTGAGTTGTATAGTGAGAACATGCCACTGTTTACCAAGGTGCATTCCTACAAGCTATTCTGGAAGTTCCTGCTGCTCTGAATCCTAAACAGCACTTCATATTATTAGGATTTTGTTTGTTTCAGCCACTCTAAATGTTGAGAAGCAGAATCTGATTGTGATGATAATTTGCATTTTCTGAGTGCAAATTATTTTTTGAGCATTTTTTGAAATTCTTATTTCACACCCACTATATATGTATTGGTTAAATATCTGTTCAAGTCTGTTTTTGCTGTTTAATTGTTGTTTTTTCATTATTGAGTTTTAATAGTTTGTTAAATATCCTGAAAAAAAGTTCTTTACCAGACATGTGTTATGAAAACATTTCCTCTCATTATTTGACTTGTTTCTTCATTTTCTTAACTATAAAATTTCTTCTGGTTATTGTTTAGCTATATTCCACACATTTTGAAAGTTGTATTTGCATTTTAATTCAGTTCAAAATGCTTTCTACTTTTCCCTATGACTCATTTTTTGATCTATAGAGAAATGTTTAAACTTCCAAGTATTTGGGGACTGTCATGGTATCTTTTGGTTATTAATTTGTAGCTTAATTTCCCTATAGACAGATTGCATGCATTGTATTATATCAATTCTTTTTTAAAAAAATAAATTTTAATTGGGATATATTCATTATACGATGGGGGGACTCGTAGTGACAATTCTGATTAGGCCTATGTTGTACATTGTTACATTGCCCCACCATCTCTCCCCCTCAGCCCCCTCCGTGCCCCACTTAAAGCAATTGCAAGAGGTTTCTTACTTCTGTTTCATATAGGTATATGAAGACCATCTACCATATACTCTCACCTTAATCTTCTTCATTCACCCTTCATTCTCCCTCCTCCCACTAGTACTCCACCCCCCACACTGTACCTATTTTACAGTTTTGTATTTCATTATTAATATTTAAGTTGATGTTCAAAGGGATTTCTCAATGTATGCCCACTGTGGGTACACTTTATGTTGGTCTGTTCAACCCCTTCTATTGCTCTCCCTTACCCCTTTACCTCCTACCTCCCATTTTTCAACAGCTTTCAACATATATCAATTCTTTTAAATTTATTGAAACTGATTTTATAGTCCAGAATATGGTCTATGTTGGTGAATGTTCCATGTATGCTTTGTTCTGTGCTAGAATTTGGTGAAGCATTCTATAATTGTCAGTCAGCTCAAGTTCACTGATAGCGTTGTTTAGGTTTTCATTGTCCTTAATGATTTTCTGTCCATTTGTTCTATTGCTACATCTCCAATTAAGTTGTGGATTTGTCTAAAATGCTTCAAATATTTTGTAGCTCATTTTGAAGTTTTGTTGTTAAATACTTACAAAGTAGGATGCTTTCTCTTCTTAAGAGAATTGATTTGTCATGTCAATTCTTCTTATTCAGAATTTTACTTAAATTCTATAGTTTTTTTTTAGAATTAGTGTTTAATAAGGCATATTTTTCCACTCTGTTACTGTCTTTGTATCTGTGGAAGACTTTTTACATTCAGCATAGAACTTTTTAGAAATCTGGCTATGTCTAGACTTTCACATTTTATGTTATTATGTATTTGGGTTAAATTTTCCATGTTGCTAGTAATTTTCTAGATTGAGTTTTGTTCTTTTATCTCCCTCTCTGTGTGTCTGGTTGTGGGCTAACTGTGTTTTATCACTCCGTTTGTCTTTTTAAAAAATTAATGGCTGCTCTGGGTTTATAAATCCAAATTAGTTTCATATACCTGGAAATAGTGTTATCTGCTTCACATATGGTATAGGAATTCATGACACTGTGTTCCCAGTTTGTCATCCTTTCTTTTGTGCTATTGTTATTTTATTTCTACATATGCTATGAACTTGCAAGATATTATAACTATTTTTGCCTTAGATAATTCTATTTTAGAGTGATTAAAGATATAGAAGTCAATCTTTTAAATCTATATTCATTCTAATGATTCCTGATCTTCATTTCTTTGGGTAAATTAATACTATTTGTGTAGTATCATAATCCTCTGCCTGCAGACTTTTCCTTAATATTTCTTATATTGCAAGTCTTGTGGTAGTTATTTCACTTTTTGTTTGCCTGAAAGATATTTTATTTCTCCTTCATTTTTGAAAGATACTTTCACTGGATTCAGTACTCTGGATTAACAAGTTTTGTGTATGTTATGTGTGTGTATTTTGTTTTCAACATTTTAAAGATTTCACTCCAATGTTTTTGGCTTGCATGTTTGTCTTTTGTAGACCTTTGCCTCCTTGTGTGAAATGTACTTTTTTCCTTGGTTGTCCTCAAGATTTTGTCTAGCTTTGGGTTTCAGCTGACAATGATGTACAATGTATGAAGTATGATGTGTTTTGTTTTGAATCCTGCTTAGAGTTTTCTGAGCTTCTTGGGTATTTGCTTCAGTATATTTTATTATTTTTGGAAAATTCTCAAATATTTTTATTCGTTATTTTCTCCTTTATTTCCTTTTTGGTATTTCAATAGAAAGCAGAATAGACTGTTTGGTGTCCCACAGCTCTTTCAGGTTGTTTTTCTTTTTCACTCATTTTTCCCTTTGAGTTTGGATTGGGTAATTTTCACCAACCTATCTTCAGGTTCACTGTCTTTCCTTGGGTATGTCAGTGCTGTTAATGAGACCGTTGTAAGTAGCCTTCATATCTGCCACCATTTTTTGTTTTTATTTTCATATCTAACTTTTCATTTGATTCTTTTAAAAATGTAATTCCTGGGTCCTGCTGAATTTACCCATCTGCTCATGCTTACTGTTTATCTTTCCCATTAGAGCCATATTGATACTAATCATATTAATTGTAGTTATTTTTAAATTCCTTGTTTGATAGTCTGGTTATGCTGACTGCTTTGTCTCCAGAACAGATTCTTTTCTTGATTTTGTGCATCTTATAATTGTTTGACTGACTGCAGAACAGTGTTTAGAAGAGTAGAAACTGAGGTAAATAGTATCTATGGCTGGAAATGGGCACCCTGCTTCTTCTAGTCTCTGGATGCAAGGAGTTGAATCACTGTTCATAAGTTCATTGGTTTGGGCTTTGTTGTTGCTATGGTTACATTCAGTGTATCACCAGATTCAAATTCTTCTAGGGTATTTTGTTCTTAGGTTAGAAGTTTGTTGGGTTTTTTGGTCTCCACACTCCTGCTCCAGACTCAGCTTTAGGCCTTTCCTGTGTAACTCTACTAGAGCCTTGATGCTTGCTAGCCTGCTTGTTGCTGAGGAGAAGTGGTGAAGTGGAGTCCTTTTTTGTCTGAGCTGTCTTAGTCTTAAGCAAGCCCTGTGGTTTGGGGCCTCATTGTTGGAGTTGGGCATTCTCAGAGATCCTGTCCCATCCCTGGGATAAATCTCTGATGGTCTGAGCCCATCATGAGCCTTTTCTTTATGTCCTTCTCCTACCTACAGTGGGCCTTCCTTTATGCCATGGAGTCCACAGGGTTTTCTGCTGCTTGAGTCTTCTGTTCTAGAAAGAAGATAGGTCCAAGTAGGACCTAGCAAGTAGGGCTACATGCTTTTTGCACAGTAATTGCTGTCCCCTCTGAGATGGACTTCCTTTGTTCTCACTTTCTGTCTTCAGTCTTTTTCACATGCCCTGGTGAGGTCTGTGGAAAAGAGCTTGCTAACAAATGTGAGCTTCCTTTGTATCTGGGACTCCCAGAGTTCTGTACTTTCCTGCTAGTTCATTCTTGTCCTTTAGCAATTGTTAGTTTTTTGTTTTTTGGTTTTTTTGGCAGAATTATTTGACTCGTGGAGATGCCCTGCTTTCTCCCCTCGCT
This sequence comes from Castor canadensis, assembly GCF_047511655.1. NCBI lineage: Eukaryota > Metazoa > Chordata > Mammalia > Rodentia > Castoridae > Castor > Castor canadensis. The sequence continues at coordinate 142,663,824 of NC_133393.1, forward strand.
GCAGGTGAACCAGTCCCCAGGTCTTCTCTTTGGAGGTATCTGTCTTTCCAAAAATTCCAGGCTAGGTGTTTATAACTTCAGCTCTCTGTAGAGGAAAAGAACAGTTATGATTTACAGATTATCTGGTTCTTTCATCACTCCCACCATATTAATTTCAGCATTCTAGGTGGGACAGATACGCACATAAAATGGGACTTGTGGATGAGATAAACATCAAATTTTAGCCTTTTCTGCATTATTCAAGAGCTCTGCATTAGGACTGACTTTCAATTTTTATACTCATATATATGGAGCTTAGTGTGTGTGCATCCTATTTAGACTGTGCTAGTAAAGTGTTTCCTGTTCATTGATCAAGTGAACTCGAGAATGGCTAAATCTCTACTTCACATTGCTGTGTTGTGGTTCAAGTGGTAGAGCACCTGCCCAGCAAGCATGAGACCCTGAGTTCAAATCTCTGTACCACTTTATAGTCATTAAATACACATAGCAGTTTATATAAAGCAGTTTGAGGAAGTACAAATGAAATGTTAGCTCCTGCCTTGCTACCTGTAATTGGCTTCTTACTGATAGGGAAGTTGAAGCTTTAAGAGCTGAAATGACTTATCCACCCTCACCTGAAAATAAAATGAAACTACTAGGACTCAAACATTTATTTATTTATCAAATGTTTACAGACTACCAGAATGTGCTAGGCACTATGGTTGGCCCTGGAATACAGCATTAAATAACTTTACCATGCTTGCTGCCTCATTGAGTTGTGTAGTCTGCCAGAGATGGGTTTTGTTGTTGTTGTTGTTTTTTAAGATTACATAGTTGGATAATTACCACTGTGGTCTCTGACTTACAAATCCAGTGCCTTTCCCATTCATTCAGGAGGACAAAGTTATTTAAAAGATCAAGATCAATCTGACAGCCAACTTTTCACAGTTTTGCATATTCATTCCTCAACTTGCCTAAGTGCCTTCAGTGTGCCAGGCCCTGTGGTTGGTCAGGGTGGAAATGAGGTCTGTGAACAGTTGCTCTCATTCACAGTCGGGGCCAAGCTGAGGTGCAGCTCCCAACTCAGTTGGCTCAGGCACCTCCTCTTTCAACTCAGAAAAGCATGCTGAAAATCAGGTGAATAAATGACACTATTATAGAGGCAACCACAAAGCATACATCTTTGTAGGAAAGGTGTATCATTCTCAGAGCTGGGTTTCTCACCTCTTCCAAGTGATCTTGGCACAGTGGTTAGTAATAATACTTGGTTTAACAGAAGGAAGAACGTATGCATATGTGTTTTTGTACGTATGTGTTAGCCCGGCAAGGAGAGTAAGACATCAAAAGGGCCAAGACTGAGGACCAAGTCTGCAATGCTAAAGGAATGGCAATGAAAAGGAGGAGAAGGCACTGGAGAGGAGGGAGCCCCAGGCATCTGAAGTGCACAGTGTGGTTATCTTCACTTCTGAGACTCTAGCAGAAAACAGATCTGGGCTTGAATCTTGGCTCTGCCACTTGCTACATACAAACAAAATCATTTCTCTGAGTCTAGGTTCTCACTTCTCTGTTAGGACTAACAATAGTACCTGCTTCCCAGGGTGAGGTAAGGATTAAACAAGGAAGTATGTGTGAAGTGTTTAGTGTTTGGTGCTCATTAACAGTTAATTCTATTATTGTTAGCGTGGTTGGAGGTCACTCAGGGACCTGCAAGTGCGGGGTGAAGATGCAGGAGAGGGGCTGAAGCTGAAGCTGTAGACAGGAGCCATTTGCACAAAAGGGAGGAAAAGTGTGTCACTAGAAGTGCAGGGCCAACCCTGGAGTCCCAGCCTAGAGAGTGAGATGCGGGAAGGGGGAGGAAGATCAGGTTGCAGGAGCCCCCGCACAGAGGAAAGAAGGTAAAGTCAGGGGTGACAGTCAACCTAGGCAGATGCTACCAGAGGTGGACTGGCCAGGGCTTAGGGAAGCATCTCTTAGACCAGATAATCAGGAGGGCCACCCCTCGTCTGCTTGTTGACACCATAGCAAAGAAGCCTCCATGTTTAGATTACTCCAAAAAGTCTATAGACCCAAAGTCTGAGTCCCCAAATAAAATGTTTTCTGGGCTGAATCCCTCCCCACTTTTCTTCAGCTTAATCAAAGCAATCAATGGCCCGAAGTGAAAGGCCCCACCCACAATGCAGCTGCTTACTTTCCACTCCCAGACAAAGGCCAGCTCCCTGGCTCCAGCTGCGTGTCAGCAATGGCAACGCATCAGGAGTGGAGAAAGGTAAACCACCTCCCCTGCACCGGGTGATTACCCAGCACTTCTGTCAATTTTAGCCTCTCAAAAGCAGCCACATATTCTGGGAAGTTGGATCCCATGGGAGAATCGTGTGTACCAGTTCTGAACTTCGCCTTCATGACTCATGCAGTTGTTTTGGTTCACTGGGTGTTCACCATTTAGTGAGCACCTCCTGTGTACCAGGCACCCTGTGAGGCACAGGGTGGCATCGCTCCATTCCTGTCCAGGATGACATGATTCCACTCCTTCCTCCTGAGCACACATCCACTCACCAGGAAAACCTGCTGGCTCTGCTTTCAAAATACTTTTTTCTGACCATAGGTACACCATTCCCATTGTCATCACTTCTATCCAGGCCACTCTTTTGCCTGGATTATTGCAATAATGTTACAACAGAGTGCTCTGCTCTGTCCTTGTCCTCGGAGAGTTGATTCATCACAGAAGCCAAAGCAATCTTTATAAAACATATGGCAAGATCAAGTGTTGAGACACTGGGTGGAGCTGAGAAGTGGGGAGCTTGGCAATTTGAAACACCACAGTCAACACTTGAACAACCCCTTGAAGTGTGGGTAAGGGAGGGTGTCGTGCCACTATCTGGGGTGAGAGCTTTCCAGGTAGAGGGAACCACAAGTGCAAAGCCCTGGTGAGGTGGGTAAAGGCCTGGAGTGTTGGAAAAACAGAAAGGCGGCCAGAGCTAAGGGAATGATGTCCTAGGAAAGTGGGAGGAATAGCAGGCGGAGATCAATGGAGTGGGGAGAGTGGACGGTTAGGGGGGGTTTTGTGGGGAATATGTCTGGGATCTGCCCATTGGGGGATTCATTCATTCATCCATTCCACTTAACAAACATTTCCTATGGGCCTCCTATGTCTGATACCATGCTAGGTGCTGAGGACACAGTAACAAGCAAAGCTCTGCCTGCAGCAGTCTAGTGGGGAAGTTGTGCATTAATCAGGTCTTCACACAAGTTAGTGCACAGTCACAAACTGTCACACAATCACAGGGCCTCCTGGGAGGAACAATCACAGTCTCTGACCTTGTCTCAGGGGGTTCAGGGAAAGTTTTCCTATGGAAAGTAACATTGAGTCCAAAATGAGATGGATGAGGAATTGAGCAGGTGAATTAGGAAGAGATGCTCTTGGCAGAAAGCAAGCCAGGGGGCAGCTGGATGTAGTGGTGCGTGCCTGTAATCCCAGCACGTTAGAGGCAGAGGTAGGAGGATCATGAGCTTGAGGCCAGGCAGGCCAACATTATCAGTGTGAGGTCAGCCAGTATTACATAGTGAAATCCTGCCTTGAAAAAAAAAGGCCAGGAGCAAAGGTCCTAGGCGGATGAGAACTGGGCAGAGGCCTGTGTGGCTAAAAATGTGACCCTAGGACAAAGAGCAAGTGGGGCCAGAGAGGTGAGAAGGTTCAAGTGTCGGCCTTGGGGCTGTGGTAGGATTTGGGTTTGTATTCTGACAATATGTGAAGGCAGTGAGGACTTTAATCAGAGGATGGAACAGATAAGCATCGCAAGGTTTTGGAGAAGTCCCTCTCACAGGTGACTACCAGGTGAGGTGGGAAGTCATGCAGGCAGGGTGGACTCGTAGGAAGCTAATGTCATAGCCCAGGTGACAGATGATGGCAGTTTGGTTGTTTTGTTTTGGGTGGTACTGGGATTTGAACTCAGGGCCTGATGCTTGCTAGGCAGGCGTTCTACCACTTGAGCCACTCCACCAGCCCAATGGCAGTTTGAATAAAAGAGAAAAGGGAGAGGTGACTTGGAGGTAAAACTTGTTAACACTTGGTAAAGGGGACAAGAGACTTCCAGAGCTGCATGCTAGAAGAGGAACACCAGGACACTGTAATCCTCCTGATGAGGCACAGCAGGCAGCAAGGGGCCACTTAAGAAGTTTCCTGACCTCAAAAATTGTAACTGCATCCAATGAGTCCTTTTGCCCTAGCAGGGAGGGAGCACAGCATAGGTGAACAGTGTCGTTTAATGACACTACAAGGAAGTAGTCAGCTGAAGCAGAGCATGGAATGATCCCAGGGAACAAACACATGGTACTGCCAATAAATCAGCGGCACAAAGGATTGAAAAAGGTTTAAGAGACCGAACAAGATAATGGGCTATCGATAATATGTTATATATGGACCTAGTTTAGATTCTGATTCAAGTGAACTAAAAGACGTCTTTCTAGAGAAACAGAGATCCGAATACAGACTGAACTTTAGGTCATGTCACAGAACTAGTGTTCATTCTACTAGGTATACTAATGGTTCTTAAATGCTTGTGCACTTGTGTGCACGCATATACATACACAGCACACACATACACACATACTTAAACCCTGTGAGTTAGAAATGCACGCTTATTTCTGGGAGTGAATTACATCGTGGGTTTGCTTAAAGTGAAAGAAAAGGGTAGAATGTAATGAACTAAGCAGGCAATACATTGCTAATTGTTGAAGCTGTGTCATGGATACTTGGAGGTTTATCTTGTTATCCTATCTTATTTTATTGGGTACATTTGAAGCTTTTCATAATAAGCAAGTTAAAAACAAAACTTCATAAAGTAGAGTTTTGGTGTGAAATAGGGAAGACAAGGAAAGCAGCAGGTGTGAGGGGGAAGCAGGAGTTCATTTTGGTACGTTGAGTCTGCCGTGCCCTTGGGATTTGTAACAGCGTCATACACACAGAGAGCCTGGGGTTCTGCAGACCTCTGCCGGAGATATAAAGGGGAGCATAGTGGGTGACGGAAGCCATGGACCTGGACTAGATACTAATAATCACTCCCTGGGGAGGAGAAGTGGACCCTGGCCTAGACCTAAAAACCGGAAATCAAAATGGGCATGTAGAGGGTGGTGAGCTCTGTGACTGAGGAGGAGCAGCCAGGAGAACGAGGGCCACAAATGCCAAGGGAAGAAAGGGTTTTTCAAAGAGGCCACAGAATGGGGTGCTGCCAGGATGCTAAGCGAGGTAAGGCCCAAAAAGATGTCATTGAGTTTGCTGCCTTGGATGGAAGTTGCTGCCTAGGAACAGCTGAGTAGGCTGAGGGACAGGGATGAGCGAGGAGTGAATGGGAGAGAAGGTGATAAGGAGTCTGGATAACTCTTTGAAGAAGTGTGTCTGTAGAGTGGAAGAATGACAAGACAGTGGTTAGAGGAAAAAGGAATTTTGTTTTTTAAGGTGAGTCTTTTTTTTTTTTTGGTGGGATTGGGGTTTTGAACTCAGGGCCTTGTGATTACTAGGTAAGTACTCTACCACTTGAACCAACCTCCAGTCCTTTTGGCTTTAGCTATTTTTCTGATGGGGGCCTCATGGTTTTTGCCTGGGCCAGCCTTGGACTGTGATCCTCTTACCTCTATCTCCTGAGTATTTAGCTATGCACCACCACACCTGGCTTGTTCTTTGAGATATGGTCTCACTAACTTTTTCCTGGGTTGACCTCAAACCACAATCCTCCTAAGTCACTGCCTCCCAAGTAGCTGGAATTACAGGCATGCATTACCATTTCTGGTTCAGGTGAGTCATTCTTAAATGCATTAAAATGATGAGGAACGATCCAGTAGAAAGGAAAAACTTGAATATACAGGATAAGGGACAGTGAGTAACGGAAGTTTCCTGAGAAGGCAGGAACGGATGAGATGGGGTTTAACCTTGGGACAAGAGGAGGAATTGCTTCTTCATCCTATCAGGAGGAAGAAAGGTGATCCATGCAGGTAGCAGAATGCTGACAACAGTTTTCCTTTGTGAGTAGTCTTCCCTGAGAAGTAGGGAGCATTGGTAGGTGTGGGGGTTGTGGGTTGCAAGTGTGAGGATTTTGGAAGTTAGAGTTAGTCATGGGAGGAGAAGGGTGGTAAGCAGAGAAAATGGCAGGAACGCCCAGCAGAGCAGAGGTTCCTGCAGGTCTGAAGCAGGAACAGGCAGGTCTGAAGCAGGGCAGGCAGTGATGGTTGAAGGTCAGGGCAGAGTGGACGGTCAGCATGGAGAGAGATCCCTGTGTCCAGCATGACCGAGGAGGACTTCCTGGAGGAAACTGGGCCTAGGGCTGTTACTAGATAGTTTTGATGGTGAAAATGGGGTACAAATTTCCATCTTCTATTACCACTTAATGTACCCTGCAATGGGTTTTACCTTTAGCCACCACCACTCTTCCTGTCTCCAAATGGTCCTCCGTTCTCAAATCTATGATGGTTTCAAAGTGATTTGCCAATTTAAAAATGTGCTGTTGCTTCCCAGCTCCTGCCAAATGAGTTTGGTGAGTTGAGTGGGCAGGCATCACCCACTGCTGCCAGTGGGTTTCCTTCCTGGCTGGAGGCTTTGAACAAGTCTGGGTTTCAACAGCATGAGGAGGGGAGGCCACTTGTAAAATGGCTTTCTTAGGTCTTGGCCCACTGTCTTCACCCTTTCTCCAAGGTGCTCCCCAAACTCAAGGAGTGCGTTTTGCTTGCAGTGGCTTTATCCCACGACTGTGCATCCTAGGCCAGCAGGTTCTCCACGAGGCTTGGCTGCAGGCCTTCTCTGAGCTGCTCTGACACTCATGAATAGGCACTTACCGGTAGCAGCCAAAACATGGCTAGGGGACATGAAACCCCTTAGGGGCCTTTTGAGAGGGCTGAGCTACACACAAGGCACTTAAAATGCCTTGCTTCTCTTTTTAGCTTAACTCAGGTGATTCGAAAGTTTGCCAAGCAGCTGGATGAGTGGCTGAAAGTGGCTCTCCATGACCTCCCAGAAAATCTGCGAAACATCAAATTTGAATGTAAGTATACCAAGTTTGGGAGCGGAATGGAAGGGACAGTAACATTTTTAGTGACAAGCATTTTACATAAATTGTTAATAAAATAACAACAGCTACAATGTGATAGGAAGTATGCTAAGTACTTGACATGCTTAAACTTATTTAATCCTTCTAAAATGTTTGCTGTGGATGGCACACTTTCTCCTTTTACAGAAAAGGAATTCAGGCTTTGAGCGGTTGGTGGGTAGCAGAGACAGGATTTACTCTCAGGTTTTCTGATGCCAAAATTTCTGCTCCTCAATACCAGACACCTTACTTCACTTAATCCTCACTCTAGTCAGGCAAAGAAACTTCCCCAAGCCACATAGCCACCCCAAGCTGGTAAGTAGAGGCCACAGATCAAACTCAGTCTATGAGAATGATCAAACTCCACGCTCTGAGCTTTCCGTGAAATTCCTGCCCACAAAATAAGTGGTGGTTGCAGACAGAGAACAGCTTAAGGGCTTCACGGATTCTCTGCCTAATTACAAAGCCAAATTAATATTTCTCACAAGGGGACTGAGGCAGTGAATATTTTCTTTGCTCGGCATCCCCTCTCATTCCCCGGCACTAACTGAGTCTGAGAAAAACCGGCTGCATTTTTCTGTCTCGTGTCATCTGTGCACCTGGGAAGACTCGTGCACAGCTCATTTGTTGCCATTCAGCAAAGATGAAATGATTTTTAAAAATCAAACAAGGCTTTAAAATATATGTTTTTTAAAGCCCCGTTTGAATACAGCTTGCTATTCTCGTCCCAAATAAGTGCCAGTGAGGAACGTGAAGGCGATCAAATTACCCTCTCTCCGCAGGCCAAGAAGCCTTTTCAGACGCGCTTTGAGGCCTCCTGCAGCGCCCTCACCTATTCATAAAGCCCGCTTTATTTCACGGCTCTCAGTTCTTTTCTTTGCTGCAGCACTAAATTCCACATCACAAAGTTAAAGAAAAAGTAATTAAGGAGACGGATTAACGATTGATCGGCCTGGAAAATTAGAAGTTCACCTGCCCCCCCCCCCAATCCTCATTCCTCCACCCCACACCCTATTTTTCAAACCAAGCCAGCTCTGAGTACAAATTAGAATAATCCTGGGGAGATTTCTGAGTATTTCGTGACCAGTTCAGAAATTAATGAGAAGAATGCCTCGTGCCCGTTTTAATTACACCAACAAAACAAACCAGTTCAAAGTCAGAGCGAGGAAGTTCTGTGGCCCTTCTGCTGGTTCCTGTAGGAAGTGGTTCTTCCCAGGGAGCCTGTGGATTTGGAGAATGTGCTACTGGGTGGAACCAAACACCCCTCTAAAGGGAAGAATGAAGGTCTTGCTCTGCCATATGTGTTGTCCTCTTCAAAATCCAGAGATATAAGGTATCCCTCTTTAAGTGATCAACCTATTAAATTGGCATAGGAAACAAGAGCTTTCCCTAAAGCCGCTGATCATCAAAACCCACTAATAGGTCATGGAAGATCATTTGGTCAAAAAGACATCTTGGAGGTGCAGCCCGGGTTCCATCCTAGTGGCACCCTTAGCTCTGCACACCACTGAGACTCAATCAAGTTTCCTATTAGACATACTACTTCTTAAAGGGGGTTCTTCAAAGCTTCTATTTGATTCCTGCAATTATTTATGGGGAGAAGTGATTGAGCTTGCAATTAGTGAAATGAAAGACAAGTAAATAATTGCTTTTACTCACGGTTGATTGACACCACCATTTCTCACACCTGCGAGTGTGGCGTGTGTGTCTTTGAAAGCCATACCCCCAAAATCACCGTTAGGAGGAAAAAGATGTCGAAGCCAAAAGGGAGAATAAAGAATCAAGCGCAGGGTTTTGCCAGGGGGGTGCCCAAAATGAGGGTGAGCAGTGAGTCAAACAGGCAAACTAGAGAAGCTACTTTTGCAATCTGCCCCTAGAAAATCCAAGATCAGTTCATAAAGCACACAAATCTCTCTCTCTCTCTCTCTCTCTCTCTCTCTCTCTCTCTCTCTCTCTCTCTCCACCTCTCTCCTTCTTTCTCTTTCCATATCTTTCTCTCTCTCTTGGTGGTTCTGGAGTTTGAACTCAGGGTCTCATGTTGCTAGGTAAGGATTCTACCAGTTGAGCCATGCCCCAATCTACAAATATTTGAAACTACCTCTTCTTCTTTTGCAGTGTCGAGACGGTTTTCTCAAATTCTGAGACGGCAAACATCACTAAATCATCTTTGCCAGGTACTGTCCTCCATCAGTGTTCTAGCCACTGTGGAGTCATTAACAAATCTACAAAAACAACTTCCTGCAGCACCTGTCAGGCGGTTTAACAGCACACTTCTCTCTATTATGCTTAATTTCTATAGATCAGGAATAAAAGTATTAGGAAATAATTGGTTTCAACTCACATCCAGAATCACTTCTACCATCAGCGTCCCTAACTTTTCAGATATGTTCTAGTTCCAAAATTTTGTGTTTCTCTGAAGTTGATAGGGATTTTCAAGGCACTGTTGATGTTTGGAGGTGCACAATTCCTTGTGGCACAGTTGTTTGCGTAGCATCCCTGGCCTCTACCCACTCCATGTCAGTGGTCCCACCCACCCAATCCCAGTTGTGACACCAAGAATGTCCATGTAGCTGGGACAGAGTGAGCCACTGAGTCAAATGATTCAAACAGATAAGTAGGATGATTTGTTTGTTGTATTATACAAGAGTTGAAAGTCACATAATACATTAAATATTTAAGTTTTCCAGATCTGCATTATTTTTTAGCACAAAAATAATGTAAGTTTACTATATAAAAAATTCGGACATGAATGTCTATGAAGTAAAAGCTGAAGGTCCACTCCATGCCCTCTCTACTGTAGTTATAACAGGATGTCATGTAACTGCATTTCTATCAATTCCGAACCTTCATGGAGGGCATCTAAGACCATTAAAGTAACCCACTAACCTTGCACTGAAATCTTCTGACCTTAAAGCAGCAGTAGTTAACTGGTGGCCACAGGCCAAATCAAGCCTTCAGACCTGCGAGATTCTAGCTTGATTTTCACATGTTAAAAAAATTGTTTTTTGCTTGGTCACTAACACTTGAAACTGGGAAAAGACAGATAAACACCTAAATTACAAGTAGAAACTTTTTGAGAGCTGGCAGTAGGACGTAGTTAGCTGGATGGGCTGAGCTTTTCTCAATGGGCACTGTCCTCATCTGTCTGCCAGTTCTCTGTTTTTCTTAGCTGAAGTGTGGGCCCCCTTTATGTGTGTATGCTTGCAACCTTGTTGGTAAGGTGCTGTCAGTTCTGGACTGGTGCTGGTTATTTGAGGTCAAGGTGGGAGGGAAGGGTTTCTAGTTAGAGTGGATGAAGGAAGGATCTAAGCCAGGTTCCAGCAAGTTGTACACCTCCCCATACACTTACGGTTCCTGTCCTGCCTGTGGCACAACTGCACGGGAGAGGATTTGGCCACAAAGGGAAACCCTTCCAGACTCCTTTGGGCTGCTAAAAGGCTATACCTTGACATTGTTCTGGGGATGGGCAGAGCTCAGCAGATTAGTGGGATTCAGAGAAGAAAATGAATATTAGCAAAACAAAGAAATGCTGCCATATTTTGGAGCGTGCATGCCACTGGCCCTCTGATTCTCTTCTCCAGCTTGGAAGAGCAAGGAACACGGACCTGGTTTTGGTATCTTCCCCTGGGGCTTAGATAGCTTAGAAAGCACTTTACTCCTTTAACACATATGTACATGAAACCATCCACATCCATGCCTGTAACCGAGTGTTGCACAAGTGCAAGTGTGGGATGTCTCTCTCTCTCTCTCTCTCTCTCTCTCTCACTTCTGCACACAGTATGTAATTTACTCAGCAAATGCTATCTTTTTATCAGTGTTTATTAATTGTACAAAGTAAGAGGCTTCACTGTGATATTTCCCTGCATACATATAATGTGCTTTGATCACATTCAATCTCTGAATTATTCTTTCTCATCCCCCTTTTCATCTTCACTAGACAGCCCTCAGATACCTTCTTGGATCAACCAGAGAACTGGGGTTAGTGCTGGGAATGAAATACCATGGGACATCTGTGCTAATAACCCAGTGAGCTTTCTGAACACACGCACACACACACACACACACACACACACACAGAGGAAGTCACACACACACACACACACACACACAGAGGAAGTCACACACACGCACAGAGGAAGTCACACACACACACACACACAGAGGAAGTCACACACACACACACACACACAGAGGAAGTCACACACACACACACACACACACAGAGGAAGTCACACACACACACAGAGGAAGTCAGACTAAACAAGATCCCACCAAAGACTCACCTCCAGTACTTAGACCTGAGAGTCACATAGCCAGGTTCTTTCAGAAATACCAAGCAGTTAAGCAACATGGCACTCACATCTCAGCCATTCACTCCACAAAATCTTTGGAATGCCTACTGCATGCCAGATACTACGCTTAGTGGTACCTACACTGAGCAGGAAAAAAAAATTTAAAAATTAAAAATGAGCATGATGAAGGAAACAGCAGAAACAGAGAATAACAAGGCATAGAATATGCAAATATGCTATTTAGATAAAGTGGCAGAGAAGGCCTCTCTATGGATGTGACATTTAAGCTGGAGCATCATGACAGCAGGGTTGGGAGGAGAATGTTCCAGAGCAGGAACACCACGTGCAAAGGTCCTGAATGTCAACACAATCACAGCAAAGAGAACCATGTAAATAACAGTAGCCACTTTGCACTCCACTATGTTTTTCAAACCTTATCTCAAGGAACCTTCGACAGCAGCCCTCCATTATACTGACGAGGAAACCGAGGTTAATCAACCACCTGGCTGGTCAGCAGTAAAGCTAGGTGTGCTTGAATCCAGAACACCTGACCTTTACATTCCATTGTTTTCATTATCATTGAGCCTGGTACAACTTGCATATTCATATATTCTAGGCCTCTGACTTTCAAAGAGTTCTTCGGTTATTTAAGTAGGATTTTACTCGTGTGTGGACAATCTGGGTGTGACAAGGGGTTCCCAGTATTTATTCTTGCCTCGAAGTTCACAAGCATTAGGAGTCTTACAATGTACTTGTGTACTTTAAATCTTCTTTTTGATTTTATTAAAGGGTGTTTTGAAAAGACACAAGTAAAGGGAATGATCCAGGATATACTTTTCTTTGTTTCTGTTGGTATTGTTCCAACTTGGTGATGCTGTTTCAAGTACCTTTCCAACTTGTAAATTTAAGTTTGCTAATGAAGATTTGCTGAGGAAGTCACAGCTTTAAAAGATAATGAAACACACACATGCATCTTAATTTTAATAGTTGTTTCAGTCATCCAAATTATATAAGGAAAACCAGAAAACTAGAGCCTAAAATGCCTGAGTGCACATTTACACGAACAATACACATTTTGAATTTCTGAGGTTGAATTTTTAAGTAGGCCCAGGGCTAGCAGGAACATTTCCTAAATCTTGGCCCTGGGGCTTCTCAGGCACTAGAGATACATGAGTTATTAAACACAATTTCCCCACCATCCACAAGCTTACATCAGAAAGTTGACAGCTCTCTGGGTTTTGTCCCATTGACCAACAGGGTCAAGACCAAAGGGGTTGGGAACAGCAGGGTTTGATTTGGCCTAGACCACCTTAGTAGTTCCTTGTAGAGAATAGAGAGGTGAGGTGAGAGCCACAGGAGGAAACTGTGCCTGGATCTTCTGAGTTAGGGAGTCAACTGCTGCCTTCCTGGAATTGAAGTTTCCTGAGTCTTAAAATAGTTTACAAAATGCCATAAGCAGAGCCACTAGAAAGACATAAAACAAAGTGGAAGGGTTTTAACCTAACAGCCCATGAGCTAACGGGTGGACTGAATTGTATGACAGGCATCTCGAACAGTGATCCACAGTGCAGACATCACGTTCCAGATGCTGGAGGACTGGAGGAATGTGGACCTGAATAGCATCACCAAGCAAACCCTCTACACCATGGAGGACTCTCGCGATGAACACCGGAAGCTCATCATCCAGTGTAAGGTGTCCCATCAGGGATTGCTGTCCTTCCATTTTTGTTTTTAAAAGAAAGAAAAAGTATCTTGGTAAACATTTAAGTGGTATTCCCACCCTGTTCTCTCTCTGGATCCTGTCCTTCCTCATTGTTCCTGTTAAATGGGCAAGCTGGGGGGCGGGGCAGTTAATTGACTTGGAAATGTTGACAAATGTCAACATGGCTAGTGCAGATGGGCAGCACACAATGTCATGCAAAGGACCCCACATGTGACCCTGAATGCCAGGCATACCTCCATGACAGTGCCATAAAGAATGAAAAGTGAAGCTTGTTGCCTGTCTTGGTGTGGGTCAGCCTGGAGCCTCTGGAAGCCTGCCTGTGCTTCAGTGGAAGGTCATATGAGTCAGTGCCCAGTTGGCGGGTGAACTGCAAACAGTCACGTGTGTGTGGATAGACCTCCAACATGCAGCATGGGTTTGCTGCTCCAAATTCTACCCTGGCATGAACAGGTTATTTGCTCCCAGGAGTAAAGCAGCAGAAGATGGCCAGAGAACAGTCCTGTGAGACATCTCTGCTCTTCCTCAGACCCTACCCCACAGGGCATCAGGGGCATCCCACAGCCCGCCAGTTGTCCCTAGGCCACCTCCTTATTCTGATGGGCCTTTCTGTCCCCATGATTTAGAAAGAAGGGAGCCTGAGGTAGAAAGGGTGGTCAGCGTGCCTTCCAAACAGTCTCAGGAAAGTTGGAGCTGCAAGCAGTGAGGGTGGACAGTTGCTACTCGTGCACATTCTAGGTGGGGTGTGTGGCTTGTTCAGGAGCTGAAGAGAGACTGTCCCACCATGACAGGCCTATTGGGAAAGGCCCGGACCCCTCTGAGTTCCAGAATGTGCCCTCCAATAACGACCCCCCAGCCTCTGTCTAAACTTGGGGTGCTTATAAGCAAATGAAGTTCTGTAAGAGGCTCCTGTTAGAGAGCTCTTTTCTTCTAAGGCCACTTTGAAGACAAATGGAGCAGCTGAAATGTTGAACCCATCCATGGGCAAACCCTCATGTCAATTCAGGCCCATTCCTTCCTCACCAGCTGCCCCCAGCCCACGTTTCCCCTGTTGAAAATTTTACATAATATCACTAAAATAATAATGGCAGCTTATCAACTGTCTAATCTCTGCCAGGTCCTGTATCAAACCCACCGCATGCAAGATCTCACTTAATCTGCACATGAATGTCCCATGAGGGACACTCACTTGCCACCCCCATTTTACAGATGGAGAAAACTCAGCCCCAAAGAGTTGGTGAGCCTTACCAGGGTCACTAAGCCACCAAGTAGTAGAGCTGGGCCTTGAACCAGGCCTAGTCCCAGACTCCCCACTCCCGACTAGAGCTGCTCATGTCACAAAGGAGCAGCGCAGATGAAAGGGGTGAAGTACAGGTGAGTTTCAGAGGTCCCAGGACCTTTCTGAGTGCTTTCAGCCACGCTTCCTGTTCTGCTTTTCCCCATTCCCAGCAGGGAGTTCAAGGGAAAGCAGAGTCCCCAGCACCCTAACAGCAGTTGCTTACCTCTGATCCCCGTGTTTCCAGGGCTTCCAGTGGGCCAGGCACAGAGCAAGCGCCAAGGAATGTCCACGGCAGCCAAAGAGGAGTGGAAGCCCACCTGGAGTGATCCCAGTTCTTAGCTCTGCTCATCTCTCACAGCAGCTTTAACGCCCATTCTCTTCCCCTTATACCTCTAGTGGTGGAGGAAAATGTGAACTAGACTTGGAAAATACAATCAGCAGAGCTGGTTGATGGGGGTCACTACTGCCTTTCTCTCTCTTCAAGAAAGAACCTCGTGTGCTTTCTCTTTAAGTTTCCTTAGATTCAGGGCAGAATGATGACATTTGAAGCTGTGATTGTATTTTTCTTCTGGGGAAGGAAGTTCAACCAGCTGGTCCTCACCAAATGCCTGTCCTGGCCAGGCTTTGTGTTAGATGCTGGGCAAAGAGCAGTGAATTAAGATATCCACTGCCTTTCCCACACAGAGCTTAGAGTTAATGGCACTGGCATTTGAACCCAGGGCCTCATGCTTTCTAGGCAGGTACTCTTACTGCTTGAGCCACTCTGCCAGCCCTAGAGTTAATGGCATATCAGAAGATGAACAGGTAATTTACAACTGATCTTGCCAGTGATATTTGAGTAAGTGTCAAGAAGGGGAGACTGGAAAGAATGTCAAGCCTGAAGGCAAATGGCCCAGCACATGGGTGTTGTCCCTGTACCTCTCAACTAGACAGCTGGGAAGTCCCTGAACCATAGTGATCAGGACCAATGGTCAGTCTGAGCAGGGCTGGGGCAACTGTGTGTTGCATTCTTCTTTCCTTAGCTGACAGATCTACAGACTCTTGTTGTAGAGGGTCACCATCCTATCCATCCATCCATCCATCCATCTATCCATCCATTCTTCTACCCATCCATCTCATGTATCATTACATCTATCCATCCATTCCAGCCACGAAGGGATGGGCTGAGAATGCTTGGTATATCTTAAATTTAAAACATGCATGGTACTCAGGCATGCTATTACAATGAGGGTTCAGAGATGCCTTGGTAAGTGCATGGGACTAGGGTGCCCAACAGGTCTTGATTTGAACCTTGCCTCTATAAAATGGGAAGTATGTTGAGGGATTAAATGAGGCTGTGCACCACAAGCTTAGTGCCTGTATAGTGAAGTGGATAGGAAGGAAGGCAAGCACTTGAGTCAGGCTATGCTTGACTCTTACCTCTGCTGTTCACTAGCTGTGAAACCTTTGTAAAGTTACTTATCTTTGAGTGCCTCTGTATCTTTATTTGTAAGATGTGGAATAACAATAGTACTTACCTCCTCGAGGTGTTCATCCATTCATTAAACACACATCCAAGCATCTACTCTGAACCAGGCATGCTTCAAGGTGATGGAGTGAACATGGCACAGCTGTGCCATCATGATAGTCATGCTCGAGTTTTTTTTATGGTTAAGAGTGCACCCATGTAGGGCATTTCAAAGAGTGGGTGGCAAGCACTTGACAACACTAGCTGTGAGCATTTTTATTTCGCCACCATCATCTTTACCCTCATTAAATCCTGACACAGCCAGCATTCTGAAGAGACAAAGGTTTCCAAAGAGAACAGAGACCCAGGTTCTAGTCCCTGCCCTGTTCCTCATTTGCTCTCTGACTTTTGAGTGGGATGATTACTCTCATTAAGAAATAATTCCTCATCAATAAAATGAGAAAGATCAACTAAATGGACTTTTAAAACCCATCCACATGCTAAGCCTTAGGACCTTCTGGCCTTAGGGATAACCTCTTGTAGCAGTCATCAACAAATTGGTGTAGAGACCAATAAAAACAAGAGAAATGTAGGGATCTTGAACAGCTACACACACAAATGAAATGAAGAGATGTTTCCAATCAGAGGTGACCACAGTCATGTGTCTATTTCCTGCAGTGCTTCACTAACTTCAGAGTACTTCTGCGTTCAGTTAGCTGAGTTGAAGATGAAGACTGGGTGTAAAGTGGTAGCATAGATTGTCTCATTTACTCCATAAACATTTATTAAGCACCAATTACATGCCAAACACCAAGCAGATACTTCAGCTACTTGTCCAATATGGTTGTGGTCCAGAAACATTTAAATGATAAAATGTGCTTCATTGTTGGGTGGAGAGCAAGAGAACAGCAATGCCTCTGTCCATTCAGTCAAGCAAGGATTTATGGAATAACAGCTGGATTACAGATAATGCACTGGATATTAGAGGCATCAGACAAAGAACTAGCAAGGAGACATACACCTAACTATAATGCAGTGTTACTAGTGATGCATTAATAAAGAGTTGTGAGAGTATAGAAGAGAAGGGTCATGAGAACGGTTGAAGGGATTTCAACTCAGTTGGGTCATGAAGAACCAAACAGTCCAACCCCAGAGACCTGGCCGAGGAAAGAACTAAGGGTATAAACAAGCAGGGCGTATTGGGGGACTGGCAAATAACATGGGATGGCTGGACCTTAAAGTGTTCACAAGGATGGAAGATGAGCCTGGAAAGGTAAATTGGAGCATTTATTGTATAAAGCTCTGACTGCACCACTAAGTCTTTGGAGTTTTATTTGTTCAGGGTTTTCTTTTAATCAAAATTACACTCCTTTAAGATGTGCCCCTATTTAAAAGCAACTGCAGTGAGGCCTGTTTATACTTTGTCTACAGTGTATCAGGAGTTTGACCACCTCTTGGAGGAGCAGTCACCCATTGAGTCCTACATTGAGTGGCTGGATACCATGGTGGACCGATGTGTTGTGAAGGTTGGTAGGAGGGAGCAGAAGGGGCAGCCGTGGGTCCTGCAGCCCTTCTATTGCCTTTGTGAGCACCTGGCTAACACAGAGCCCCACAGCGACCTACTAATGTTCCTCAACAGCCATAGAGACACAGGGCTCTGAAGGTCAGCCTGACCCCAACTCTGGACGGTGGAGGGGGGCAGGAGGAGAGGCAGCACTGAGTTGCCTATCTCTGATTCAACCAGGTCAGCATGACCTTTATTTTTTGTGTACCTTGAGTCCTGACATAAGATTTCATTTGTTTAAAGTGCATTTTTTGCTGCTAAATCAAAAGTCAAAAACATTGCTCCACAGTATTGACTCTGATTTTTACAAAGAGACAGTGATAAATTAAAGGTCAAGTCAACCACTATGAAAGTCATTCCTTTCTTGCAGGTGGCTGCCAAGAGACAAGGGTCCCTGAAAAAAGTAGCCCAGCAGTTCCTTTTGATGTGGTCCTGTTTTGGCACAAGAGTGATCCGGGATATGACCTTGCACAGCGCCCCCAGCTTTGGTAAGATCACCCCAGTCCTTCAGACATCCAAACACTTTTTCTCTGGGCTCCATGCACCTCTATGGAGTCATCCATGTTCTTACTTGCTGTTTCTGAGGCAATAGGGACATCAGTGTGAAATGCATTTGTTCTGGAGGGACACTATTAGGACTTTGAGAGGGAAGAGTGACCCAACATGCTAACGGTGAAGCGGTGAAGTACCTGATCTGAAAACGGTACGTTCATACACAGAGACTATTACCTGAGTTTAAAGAAGAGTAAGTAGCAGTGGCTGTGCGCCCCTTTCACCAGATGTCTCCGGTGACCACTGCTTCCATTTTGCAGAATTCCATAGTTGCGGGCTTCCTAAGACTGGGCACAGGAAGCTGTCTCTGAGTCCAATTGACACTACTTTTTTTTTTTCAAATGGTTGACATTTGATAATTTCCTTAAAAAACATATTCTAGCTGGGTGCATGGTTCACACAGGCAATCCCATATACTCAGGAGGCGGAGACTGGGATAATCACAATTCCAGGCCAGCCTGGGCAAAAAGGTAGCAAGACTCAATCTCTCTCTCTCTCTCTCTCTCTCTCTCTCTCTCTCTCTCTCTCTCTCTCTCTCTTTCTCTCTCTCTCTCTCTCTCCCACTTTGGCAGCCTGGGGTTTGAACTCATGGCCTCACACTTACTAGGCAGGGGCTCTTACCGCTTGAGCCACTCCACCAACCCATATGCCCCCATCTCAATCAATGAGCCAAGAGTGGTGGTATGCCCCTATGATCCTAGCTGTGCAAGAGACATAAGTAGGAAGATCATGGCCTGAGGCTGATTCTGGGCAAAAAAGTGCAAGGCTCTCTCCAAATAATAACCTAAATCAAGAAGGGCTTAGGGGTATGGCTCAAGTGGTAGAGCACCTGTCTAGCAAGCATGAGGTCCTGAGTCAAACCCCAGTATCACCAAAAAATAAAAATTAAATTAAAAATATACTGTAGCCTAATCCCTAGAAGAGCACTTTTACATTCATTTTCTCTTTGTTCTAACTGATCCCTTAGATTTTCATCACTCCCCAGGAGACAGCCCCACCCCAAGTATTCACCCACTGCTTTTTAGTACAAGACAGCTTGCAGTCTGTGCCCAGGGGTCTTGTCTCTGCAGGCAGAAACCTAATAACCAACTTGGTGAATGCTATGCTCCACTGTAGGAAATCATTTTTTTTTTTAATTTTTCAGTGGAAAGAAGGAAGTGTGCATTAAGTTCAGGTCATCATTAGCTAGTGAGGTGTGAGGCCTCGAAGGCCTTATCTGGACATTCAAAATCCCACACAACACTTAGCCTCCATTTTTGAGGCATTCCAGCAAAGGGCTGTTGGTAAATTTTCTGGGTAATTGCTTCAGTTCTCTATTTTACTTTGCAAGTAGAAATGTGGTTTTGTTTCTCATTATCTCCAATTAAGCCAGGGGTTTTGCCCTGGGTTTAATTTGACACTTTTCCATCTAGCTTTTTATGGTCTTGTCACCATTTTCCAGTTCTGCTATATAACGAAATGACGGTGTGGTCAAACACAGGAGCCCTCGTTTTTCTAAATAGGGTTGTCTATGAAAGACTGTGTTTACTCACTCTGGGAAGTGTTTTGTTGAGAGTTTCTTTAATCTCAGAACTGAAAGTTCTCTGAACCTGCCTGTGCCATGGTTACAGATGGAAATTCTCTTTGAGCTGGGAATGGAAATGATCTGTGGCTGCTACCTGGACATTCTGATGACTTCCAGTTCAGCATAGTCAGTGTTAGCACATGTTACTTTTAGCTCTGGAAAAATCATTTATGCATAACTCCTTCACTTAAGTGAATGGTTGAAAAAAATATCTTGAGACTATTTTCATTGCTTCCAAATCAAAGATTCAACAATATCACATACACACAGTACACACCCACAACATGAGCATCTGTTCCTTGCTTTATCAAAACCTTACTCTTCAGTTTGCTGATTGATAAACTAAAGCATACTACAGACAGGGAAAGCAATTCCCTTTGCAATAGTCTTTGCAACTCATTTGTTTTTACAGAGTTAACAGTCAATGTGAAAAAAGGAAGTTTGGAGAGTCAAACAATTAAGGTTTATGCTTGGGTTGAATTTATTACTGAGAAGTATGGTTCCTTAAAATGTGTTTTTTTTTTTTGAACCACAACTGTTATAGAATATACTGGAACGAATATACTGGAAGCTCAGGCAAATGGCCAAAAAAAAAAAAATCACAAATCATTTAGAAAAGGAGAGATATCAACATGATTTCAGTTTTACAGTATTTTTCTGTAATACCTGTCTCCAAGTCCATATGGCAAACTATCTGAGATAGTCCAGCTCAGCTCATCTGATTCATTGTTGGGTTTTGCAGCTTGGGGTGACAGGCAAGTTGAAAGAATTTGCGGCAAACAAAAGCCCAGCTCCCCCTTTCTGCCTGTATATGTCAAAGACCCAGTTGGTGGCTGTGTTTGGGTCATGTGTTCCCTGTATGAAAACAGCTAATTAGGAAAAAGAGCCCTCTGTTCCCCGGCCCCCTCCCCCAGCTGCAGGAGCCAGCTCTATATATCTTATAACTCCCACACGGTCCAGGGCGCTGTGAATGGTGTGGGGCTTGTGTGCCAGCATGGCGGGCTTGACCCATCACAATGATCATGTGGAAAACCACAAGGAGGATTCGATCACCTCTTCCCAGAGCAGCCCCTTTCAAAGGTAGTTGACTCCTTTCTTCTCTTTAATTCCTTTTCACTATTTACTCCCTAATTCCCTTTCACTAAAAGAGCCTATGCTCTGAACTTAAGTAGCCAGACTTTCTTTGCCTTAAGCAGTTGTTTCTGGCAAAATTAGTCAGAAAAGGTAGCAGACAGTGAACTTTTACTCCAGATGGAGCTGAGTGAATTAAACTTTCTACTTAAAATCACATACTATATTTTCCATTGACTGATCTGATTTGAAATCATAGGATAACTGGGTCCCCAGTGTGTGCTGGAGACGCTCTCATTTAAGTTTTTTTTTTTTTTAATATCAAATGCCCATTTACTTGACTGTTATTAATATCTGGAAGTTCTTCAGCGTAAAACTGTATGAAAAACGGCGCTAGTGTGACAGCTGAGGGGAGGGATCGCATATCACTTCCAGAGTTTACTTTTTTACATGCTTGTTTTCTGACCTGGCATCAAAGCTAGGGCACTTGGGCAGGGAGCGGCTCCTAGACCAAATGGTCATGACCAAGACTTCCCACCTGCCTCTCTATGCTCAAATGATGGGGCCCGGCTCTCTCTTACGCAGAGCCTGCTAAACTGCAGGACTTTGATGTTTACAATGTTACTGGGCAAGCATTAGGAAGCCGGAATTGCCTTCCTTGTATTCGGCACAGGAAGCAGAGAGAAGAGAGGACCTGCCTGCCTATAGCCTCACAGTGAGGTGGCACACTGAGTTCTGTGGGAAATCATTCCCATCTCAAGCAAGTGCTCTTTCTGCCATACTACCCTGCCTCTTCTGCCTTTCTTAGGCTGAATGCCAAAATTTCGGAAGGCCTGATGGACTTTGGACAAGACTTTGGGCACTGTTTCATTTGTTTTCACATAAACGCCCTGAGTCCCGGTTTCTGCCCTCAATATGCCAGATGAGGAAGCTAAGGTGAAACTTGAAGGATTTGCCTAAGATTAGACACAGAAATGAGACAGAGAGGATCATAAAAATTATAACAAATATTTAGCAAGCACATACTGTCATTTAATTCTTAAGTTAACTCTGCAAGACAGATAAAAATAAGTACCTTTCTGCAGAGGCAAAAATGGAACTTGGAGGTTTTTTCTGCCCCAAATCAGGGGAGTGGCAAAGCTCTGCTTGAAAATCAGATCTGTCCGATCACAAAACCATGCTTATTCAATGATCACAGTTACCGTGGACTCCAATGTGGAATAAAAGGGCTAGACAACTTTATTTTATCCACATTGGTGGTTTTAAATATATGGATTAAAATTTAAAAACTTAGATGAGGCATGGTAGCACATATGCAGGAGGCCATGAACAGGAGGATTGTGTCTGAGGATGGTCCCAGAAACATGAGACCTTATCCAAAAAATAACTAAAGCCAAAAAGGGCTGGGGGATGGGGGGTGGGTAGCTCAAGTGGTAGAGCGTCTGCCTAGCAAGCACAAGGCCCTGAGTTCAAACCCTAGTACCACCAAAAAAGCAAATAAAGCTATGAGAGAACAGAAAGACAATTATTAGACTGTCACAAGTAATAACAGATGCAGAAGATAATAGAATAATATCTTTTAAGTGTTGAGAACAAAAACTGCCAACTATTATTTGAGAGTGAGGGCAACAGAAAGATGCATTCAGTTATACAAAGACTAAGAGAATTTGGCACCCACAGATCTTGAAACAAAAATCAAAGACTATTAAAGAATGCAAGAAGAAAAGAATAAAGCCCCAGATAAGGTCAAGTACACAAGAAAGAACACTTTCTGGTTATTGTTGCTGTGTAACGAATTACCACACAGCTTAGTGGACTAAAACAGCAGTTTTTTTATCTTGATGGATTCTGGGGATCAGTCAGGTTCACATAGTGCCTTAAGGCTCTGGGTGCAACTGTCCAAGGGAAAAGGTGCCTTGTTTGTATGACCTGGTCTCAGGCACAGTGTGACTTCCCACAAATTCTGCTGGTCCAAGCAGTCACAGGTCTACCAAGATTCAAACGGTTGCACAGACACCCCTCCCTAATTCATAATGGAAGGAATGTCAAAGAACTGAGTGCCTGTTTTCAGATGAGAGAAAATTTAAAATATGTTAAAAAGTTTTAACTTTTGATTCTAATTTTAAAACTAATTTTTGTGTTTTAAAAAGGTAAAACCAAGTTCTAGGGAAAAATATGGAGTTATGAGAAGGGAATGTTCAAGGAATAGTTAAAGCATGCTTGGGTAGGTCTTTGTTTTACATAGGAATACGATATAGCTTTAGACTTTGTTGGGAAATTTGATTGTTTTATTAAACTTATTTAATCTATAGGTTATATAGATAGGATAAATTCAGTGATCATCACTAAAAGAATAGAATCATAATTCATAGAGGAAAAATTGAAGAATATGGGAACCTAAGAGATGGCAAGAATTGAGACAAAAGAAGTATGGATAATGGATGGTAAATGGAAAATCCAAAGCAGAGTGGCAGAAATAAAGACCAAATAAAAATCACAGTTAATGGTAAAGTCTCTTCTCTCAAGAATATTACAGCCAAGTTTTCTTAAACTTACAAGAAATATACAATCCTTAGTTTGTGAAAATAAACAAGAAAATCAGTATTTAAGAGAGTAAGAATAAAAGATGGACAGCAATAAAACTTGTTTCTTGAAGCTAATCTGAATTTCAAAATCTAGCAAGAACAATGGAGGAAAAGAAAATGTGACTCTACCACATATTTTTTGATAGATGAAAAATTGTAAGTAAAATACTAGCAGATGTAATTCAGTACCAGTTTTTTTAAAAATCATGATTAATAGGGGCATGCAAAAAATTCAATTATGATTCAAAGTCTAAAAAATTACTAATTAAGAGAACAATCATATGCTCATCTGTATAGGCACAGAGGGAAAAAGCACTTGATACCTTTTGGCATTAAGTGTGATTTTTGGGAAAATTCTTGGCAAACTAGAAATAGAGGGTGATTTGTTTAATATTAAAAAGTATCCAAAAGTCTGCAACAAATATCATATTAAATGGTGAGACTTTGGAAGTTTTCCCATGTAAGTCATGAAAAGACAGGAATGCCTTCTAACACTATCAAATAAATACAGACTAGAGGTTTTAGCTAGTCAATGAGAAATGAAAAGGAAAAATAGGATTGGAAGAAAAACACAAAATTCTCGATTTATAGATACTATGACTGTTGACAAAAGAAAATCTACAAACTAATAGAACAACCAAAAAAATTTAGCCAAGTTACCAAATTCAGTCTTCATAAAAGCGTTGCCAGGCAGGCAAAATGGCTCAAATAGTAGAACGCTTGCTTAGCAACTGTGAAGTCCTGAGTTCAAACTCCAGTCAGTACCACCCCAAAAAAGAATTACCATTTTTAGCACTAAGTGAAATGCACTTTTTAAAGATGTACATATATATGTATATACACACACACACATATCATGCATAAAAGCAACTGAGACTAAAACGTACCTGGAAATAATTCTGACAAAAATTGTTTTAAGATCTTCAAGTAGAAAAATTTGAAGATATCAAAATACTCCATACTCATGTTTGGAAAGACTCAACTTCAAAAACATCTTAATTCTCTTCAAGCTAATCTATAAGTTCAATGGAATTCTAGCCTAAATCTTAGGGGGCTTTTTTTTATTGTATTTTATTTTTGTTTTGCAGTACTGAACTCAGGGACTACACCTTAAGCCACTCCAGCAGCCCTTTTTTTTGTGATGGGTTTTTTGTTTTTTTTTTTGAGAGGGTGTCGCGAACTATTTGCCTGGGCTGGCTTTGAATCATGATCCTCCAGATCTCTGCCTCCTGAGTAGCTAAGGTTACAGGTGTGATCCACCAGTGTCTGGCTGGATTTTTTTCCTTTAATTTTTGACAATCTGATCTTAAAATTCATACAACAAGAGGCCTGGAATAGTAAAGATGTATGTAAGGAAAAGCAAGACTCAGGGACTTCTTTGCCTGATACTAGGGTTTACTATAAAGTAAGACAGTTTGGTGGACAAATAAAATGAAGAAATAGCACAGAGGTGGCCAGAACAGACTGACATGAAACTTGTCTCCACCTTCTCAGATTCTTGTTCCCTTATTTATAAAATAAAAGTGCCATACAGATGATTTATGAGACAGGAATGGCATTAAAAATCATTGGAGAAATATTCTGATATAAGAGTTTTAGAGTAAATAAAATAAAATTAGACCCCTTCCCTACAATTTTTGGAAACATCTATGTGAAAAACAGATCTTAAACTTTTTCAAAGGAAGTATGAAATGGTATCTTTATGAACTTGGAATAGGGAATTCTTTCTTAAATCTTGCCAAAATTGAAAACACTTGGATTTGTTTGTATTAACACACAGTGCTGTTTATTTTATTTTCAGAGGTTGATGGAAAAATGTATGGTAAGATATTTATTGTGAAAAAGCTTTGGTGTACTTGCTCCTGTGGCTGTATCAATACTATAAATCTGACACCAAAAAAAAAAAAAAATTTAGAGAAGAGAATTGACATAAGTGTATATGTTTAAAACTGCCCTGTGGTAATACTATCTTTAATCTTAGAACAAGATTAGATGAATGAGGTCAGATCCAATGTAAGACATAAGCTTTTGGATATCTGCAGGGGAAATTATAAAGTACAGGTGCTCTTACCTATTCCTAAACCAGCTCTCCAAGGTTAATCATCCCTACTCTGCTAACTCATTTCCTGAGTCATTCTAGATTTCTAAATAATGTGCTCATGTTGCTATTGCTCAATTTGTCATTTGCAACTTTGTTTTGTCCTTGTATCAGTCAGTGTTCAATTCATGGCACTGCAACCTCTCTAGCAATGACACCGTTTGGATTCATATTTTCTGTTTAACAAGTAGAGCACAAACAAAGCTAAGGCATAAAAGCCATGGAAAGGGAGAAAATATTTTGCAAAGCATATAGCTACCAAAGGATGAAGGTCCAGAATATATAATAAACTTCTCTAAATATACTTTTAAAAGACAAATACACCAGTAGGAAAATGAGCAAAGAATATTAATAGGCAAGTGACAAAAGAGGAAATAGTTGTATGAAAAGATGAGCACCTTTGTGATAATTAGGGTAATGTAAATTACAATGACATTTTACACCCTTCAAATATTACATTTCATATAGCACCAGTAGAAGCAAAAACTACTTCGGTGAGCAATTTGGCACTTTCTTGTGAGACTGAAGACACAAGTGCTCTTAGACCCATCCATTTTTCTTCTGGTCCTAGGCACTAGGGATCAGGCACAAAACTATTCATTGCAGCTAGTTTCCAATGGCAAAAACTTGTCAGAAACCTGAATTTCATCAATAGAAGAATGGATAAATTGTGATGGATTCAAACAGTTGCTATTAAACTACAGCCCTTAAGGGTCCATGTAGATGGACCTATAAACACAAAGGATGTCAAAAGCAAGCTGTAGAATGCTATGTGAAGTATTAAACCATTTACATCAAGTCAGAAAACAATACCATATGTTATTTGTGGATATAGAAATAAATGAAAATAAATGAAGTAAGAGTATGAAAATGCCTGTGAACATTAAGTAGCAAATTCAAGACAGTGATTACTCCGGGGATGAACATAAGGAGGTAGAGAAATGGGAATAAGGAAGACAGCATGGGGGCTTCATCCTTTTCCTAATTAAAAATCTGATTTTACAGTAAAATGTTAATGTATTATAAAGCAAGGTGGTAAATATACTGATGTTCATTTTAAAATTTAGTTTTTCATAGGAAAAAATTTTGATATTCTATAAAATGCAGTCAACTAGGTTACCATGTAATAACAACAATAGCAAAAGTCTCTTCTGTTTCCATCCTAATACCTTTTTCATAACAAACTCTGGTGATCACTGGCTCTGTGACTTTAGGCAAGTTATTTACATCCTTGAGCCTTCATGTGTCCATGTATTAACTGAAAACAGTATCTTCTTCATAGGGTTGGAAAGTTAAAAGAGCTTAGCATAGTGTATGGTAAAGGGGTCAATGCTTGCTCATTTGGCTCATTCATTAACAAATGTTCATTGAGCCTCTACTGGGGGCCTGGCATTGCTTGGTACAGAGCAGCAGACAAGGCAGATAAAAAGTCCTGCATTGTGGAGCTTACAGTCTGGTGGAAGGAGGCATACAATAAAGATAAATAAGTTCAATATATAGTATAGTAGATGGTGGTAAGTGCTAAGGAGAGAACTGAAGCAAAGGCTATTAGCTGTAATATCCTCTCTCTCGCTCCCTCTCTTTCTTTCTTTCTCTCTGTATCTCCCTTTTTATGCCCTTAAGGCCATGGCATTCTGGCACTGAACTATTATTTCCCAGTAATTTTAGTGATGAGCTGCTGCTTACTAAGGACACTGTCATCCTCGTGAAACCAGGGATGGGTTTCACGCGCCCTCTGTACTCAGTGCACTGCACAGTAGTAGGCAGGTGGCAGCAACTGCAACTCTAGTTCAAAGGCTGATTGAAAAGTAACAGACCGGGGATGGCTGTGGCGGTGTACTTCTGTAAATCCCAACTGCTCGGGAGATGGAGGAAGGAATACTGCAGTTCATAACCAGCCCAGCAAAGGCATGAGATTCTTTCTGAAAAACCAACTAAAAGACAAAGGACTGGGGGTGAGTGTGGCCGAAGTGGTAGAATGCTTGCCTAGCAAGCATGAGGCCTGAGCTCAACCCTCAGCACTGCCAAAGGAAGAAAAAAAAAGAAAATCGAGCAGCTGGGTGTATTGATGATCTCCAAAGTGTCTGCCTGGACGAGCACTACTAACCTAAACCCATTTTTATCATCCAGGGATTTTTAGTCTTTTTTACTTGCATTTGAACTCAGGCCCTCAGCCCTTTCTGCTTTATTTTTTGAATAGGGTCTTGCATTTATGCCCAGAGTCCTCCTATTTACCCTTCCCGAATAGCCGGGATGACAGGCACATGCCGGCACACCCAATTTTTTATTGGTTGAGATTGGGGCCTTGCTAACTTTTTGCCAGAGCTCACCTTGTGCCATGATCCTCCTGATCTCTGCATCCTGAGTAGCTAGGATTTCAGGTGTGAGCCACAGTACCTGAATCATGGTTTTCAGCCTAATTTATTACTTCATAGCTGTTTCTTTCTACTCATTTCCTTTTAAGTGCTTGAGGCTATCTTTTGACTTCTTTGACTTTAACTCTATGACCCAGGCATTTCTCATGGTTCTTGACTTTAGTAATATAATAGCTATCATTTATTAAGCATCTGGTGTGTACTTTTCCTCATTCTGGTACTTCTATAATGTGGAATTCACTGTCCGTTTATCTATCTATTTTTTATCTATCTATCTATCAATCATTTATCCATCTATCTATCTATCTATCTATCTATCTATCTATCTATCTATCTAGGTGGTACTGGAGATTGAATTCAGGGCTTCACACTTGCTAGTCAGATGCTATTTGATCCATGCTGCCAGCCCTTCTGTCCTCATTTTAAAGAGCACTTAATTGCATAATGACTGAAAAGCAACTTCAAGTACAGACAGTCTTTGGTTAGAGTCCTGGCTCTGCCACTTAGTAACTTGTGCCTTTGGATAGCTGCTTTGCCTCTCTAAGCCTCAATTTTCTCCTATGTAAAAGAAGAATATTAATCTCATGTGGTTGTGGTAAGGATTAAACACAATAAGAAATCTAATGGTTAGCATAGTGGTTGCCCCAGAACAAAGGCTTAATGACTATCTCATTTTGCTTTCAATATTTAAAAGAATTAGGGAGGGTAACCTGAAAAATACGAACAAAAATGCCCTCCATACAGGAGATTAGAGATTAGAGAATGTAAGACGTTGAGCACAGAATCTGGCATGCAAGAAAATCTTTAAAAATTATTGTTCATGGGTATATTCAACTATAATATATTTGATATATTGTAAGAACTTTTGTAAATGTCACCATGTACCCCAGCACAATAATGAAAAAATGATTGCTCACATTCCATTTTATAAATAATCTACCCTATATTGAAAATGAAGAAAGAGTATTACTTGAAAATATCAAATCATTTCAATTCAATACCTTTTCTAAGGACCATGTACTAAATAAAGTCTCAGAAACATTTAGGGAAATAATTCAGTAGAATTTCAATTTTGTTCCCAGAATTATGTCGGTTATATTGGCAGATGCCAATGAACTAGGCAAAGTCCCTGCCACCTGGAGAAATAAGATATGTGCTGTGGAAGGGATGAAAGAGAATGACAAGATGTCAACAAACACTGGGCAGAGTGAGGAGGACTGACAAAGATGAGGCCAGTGTGTATGTGAGAGCTCAGAAGCTTTTGGAAAGATAGTTCTGTGGGTGTCATACTTTTATGGTGTCATATGAATGGAGAAAGGAATTAATGGAACTAGGAATACAGCTAAGAAGAGACACTTCTGACCATGGGTAGATCATAATAGAGTGGAGAAATGAGATTCTTGAAACACCCTTAGAGAGTACAGTAGCACATGTTGTTGACCAGGTGGAGGGAGAACTTAAATTTTCCGTTTGATCTTTTCTCACCAGGGTCTTTCCACCTGATCCACTTGATGTTTGATGACTACGTGCTCTACCTACTAGAATCTCTGCACTGTCAGGAGCGGGCCAACGAGCTCATGCGAGCCATGAAGGGAGAAGGAAGCACTGGTAGGCCAGCCAGCATTCCTAAGGGAGCTGCACTACTTGGCAATTTGTATTTTTACTTCTGTGCTATGTTCCCTTAGCTCTGTATCCCAAATAATTGTTATTGTTAGCAAAACTTAAAATGTCTTTTTCCTCTTTAGAGTGGGCATGTGTGTTCATGGGAATTGCCAAAAATGCCGTGATGGTGGTGGGAAACCATCAAAGGGTTTAAAAGAGGGAGTGACTGATATGACGCAGATTAGAAAGTGTATTTCATTTTTTAAAGTTCCTTAAAGACAACTTACTTTGACCTTTGGCTCTAAGAGCTCACCTTTTTTTCTATTCATAGCAGAAGTCCAAGAAGAGATAATCTTGACAGAGGCTGCCCCCCCAACCCCTTCACCAGTGCCATCATTTTCTCCAGCAAAATCTGCCACATCTGTGGAAGTACCAGCTCCCTCCTCCCCTGTCAGCAACCCATCACCTGAGTACACTGGCCTCAGCACTACAGGTAACGAAAGGTCCCCAAAAGTTGTGGGTGGGGAGCAGGTGTTGAAAGCAAGAGTTTTCTGGGAAAACATTCTTCCTCAAGAGACGAAGGATAATGCCAAAAGCCAGGTGTCTTCCTGGATTTGTACATGACTACCAGACGTTGATACATCTTCCATATACTGCTGTTTTTAAGCTGGCAGATTAAGCACCACTCCCAAAACTAAGCCACTGAAATGATTAAAATGATAAAATTAATACATGGCCATTCTTAAAAACAAGAAAAGGAACTCTCTGTGAACCAAAAATTAGAAGGGGGGAAACTATATGCTAAGCCCCTAAACCTAAGCAGGACAGGGGCTATGAATAAAGTTGGTCATGAACCAAGCTAGGGCTGCCCTGCACATAACTGTGAGGCTGCTCTGACGGGAGGCTCACACAGCCCAAGATGTGCACAAAATTCTCATGGTTTTAATTCACAACCAAGAATCACCCAAGTCTGGGTAATGACCCATACCCAAAAGAATTAAAAGTACAGACCTAAACAGGTCAATATTTATAGTAGTCAAAAGGTAGAATGGACTCAAGGTAGAATGAATAAAAAAATGTGCTCTATTCAATCTTAAAAGGGAATGATATTCTGATATATGCTGCAATGTGGGTGAACGCTGATGACATTATGCTATGGAAAGTAATATAGACACAAAGAGAACAAATAGTATATGATTCCTCTTACATGAGGACCCTAGAATAGTCAAATTCACAGAGACAGAGTAGAACAGTGACTATCAAAGGCTGGAGGCAGGGGAAATGGGGCTAGGGTTTCAGTTTGGGAAGATGAAAACTTCTAGAGATGGATGGTGGTGATGGTTGCACAACTCAGCAAATACACTTAATTATACTTAATGCCACTGAATTGTACACTTAAAATGGTTAAAATGGCTAGGTATAGTGGCTCATACTTGTAATCCCAGTATTTGAAAGGTGTAAGCAGGATCACAAGTTCAAGGTCAGCCTGGGCTACATAGAAAGACCCTGTCTCAGACACGCACACATGCATGCACATGCACACACACAAAAATGGTTAAAATGGAAGGTTTCATGTTATGTGTACTTTACAACAATAAAAAATTATCATTGGTGGAAGTCCAGTTCCAACGAATTGGAAGTTGGTCCCAAAAGGACCAACGAATTAAGAAGAAGGAAAGTTGATATCTAAAGGATGTCACAGGACAACCTGAAAAGCACTGTTAGACTGAGAACTAGAAAAGAAAATCACACCCAGGAGAGTCAAGTAAAGATCAGTAAAAAGAAATACATAATTGTTGATGTAAACATTTCAACAGGTAGGTTGAGCCAAAAACTAGATCCAACTGAAAAAAAGAGAGTTAGTGAACTGAAAGACTGAGCTGAGGAACTCTCTGATAAAGTGAGACAAAAAGATAAAGAAATGTTAATCATAGGGCTAAGGCTGTAACTCAGTGGTAGAGCACTTGCCTAGCAGGCACTAGTGCCTCAGTTAAATCCCAAGCACCACAAAGAGGGAGGGGGCAGGCATGGTGGCACATGCCTGTAATCCTAGCTATGTGGGAGGTGGAGGTGGAGGATTCTGGTCCAGGCCAGCCTGAGCAAAAATGTGAGACCCTATCTGAAAAATAACTAAAGCAAAAAGGGGTGGGGCATGGTGCAAGTGGAAGAGCACCTGGCTAGCAAGTGCAAGGCCCTCAGTTCAAACCCCAGTACTGCCAAATGGGAGGGGGGGAGGGAGGGAAGGAGGGAGACTGCTGTATTATCCTCCCATTACCCAGGCACCAAATCCGGGAGCCTGCTTCAAGTCCTCTCTCTCAACTCTTTTATTATTTAGAATAGGCTAAGGTGCTGTAACAAGTAGATCCAAACATGCAAGGAGTTACTCTGTCAGAGAAGGCTTCCTTTAGTGCAACCATTTGGGAATACTCATTCCTTCAATATTAGGTTCTGCCATGCCCCATAGTGCTTCTCAAGGTGTGGTCCGCAGACCAGAGGTAGAAGCATCTCCTAAAATCTCTGGGTTGGTGGGGGTGGGGGGAGGGCGCAGCAATCTTGTTCAACAAGCCTGTGGGCACTGTGATGCTCACCAGTTGGAAGACCACCACCTTAGGGTTGTGTCAAGTCTGCAATCAGCTAGCAGAGTTGGAAAGAGGGTATGCAGGAGAAAAACCCACTCTCCTAAAAGTCATAGTCTGAAGGTGGTACATATCGCTTTCACCTATATTCCATCAGCAAGGATTTAGTCTGTGTATCCGGTCTTCTGTATCTGCAAGAGAGGCTGGGAAATGCAGAATAGTGGATACCCACATAGGAAAGAGGAACAGATTTGGGGGAGCTGACTGCTATTCTCCATCACTCCTCTCAAGTCCAACTGCCCTGATACAGAGGTAGACTGATCCATTCCTTCCCGTCTCACTCACGCCCCCTGGTTCAGACATCTTATGGACATTTACCATGACTCCGAGGCTCATGCCCCCTCAAAGTGGTGGGGCAAAGAACCCACAGCCTCATGCCAAAGCCATAAAGAGTTCTCATTCTCCAAATCTTCTCTCACAATGTCCCTCCTTCCCAGACTACCTTCCTTCCACTCTCTGCCTGACAAAATCCCACCCCTCTTCAACGTTTCCCTCATCTGCCGTTAGAATCTTCCTCCAGATCCTCGCTGACGGGGCTTAGTTTTATATCCTGGGTCTTCTTAGAAAAGGACTGTTTCCAGAATAACCTGAGAACTAAATTTTTTTCAGGACTAATGAACAGGGTCACTTAGCTCCATTCAGGATATTGTCTTTTCTCATTCATTCTTTCACCCATTTTATATAACAGACATTCTGGAGTGGCTTCCATGTGCTTCTGTATTTCTCAAGTGGTCTGTAAACACTTCTAGACAGCTGGTGATATGATGATGAATGAGGTAGTTGTGGTCCTGCCCCTTGGGACTTCATATTTAGTAGTTAAAATTCTGAAGAGCAAACAGGCAGTTATAAGATAGTATAGAGTGCTAAGCTGAGAAAAGGGACACTATGGAGGGGGGCTCCATCGTGTATTTGGGAGAAAGGATATTCCAGGTATAGGAAGTAGCTAGTGTAAAGGCCTGCAGTTAACAGAACACATGTTATTTTCAGGGAACTTAAAGTGTCTATCCCAGAAGTCTTCTGATTAGTTCCTTCCCTAAAATTCCCCTTCTCCAGAACGATGCCTACTCAGAGAGCAAAAGAACAGATGCTCAACAGCATGGAAGGTGCCTGTCCTATTCTGTGCTTGCCAGCAAATCCAGAGGCCCTTTTTCAGGGACTGTAAGGAGGCAGGATTCCTCAGAGCATAGACAAGTTGAATCGCCGATGAGTGGCATTAGACCTAGGTTTGATTCACTTTGGGTACACAGCTGCGGGAATTTAGAATCAAGCGCTGCCATACTTGATTACATTAGATGCATCTGAAGTCGTATTTTGATTTCTACTGTGAGGAGTAGAAATAGTAGTGCATAGTTGTAGCTTATGCTTCGAAGGCTGAGGAAGAGGAATTGTAGAGCAAAAACCAATCTTGTTCACCAAAAACAAAAAGGGAAGAGAATTTAGCACTGTTTGCAGCTCTTTTCAGCCACTTAGTGAAAGAATTATTGGGTAACCATCCCTTGGGCCTCCTGCCTCTTTCAGGAAGGAGCAGCATAGAGCCATTCACCTGAAATATACCGCCGCCTACCCCTGCCAGGGTCAGAGAAACACATATAAGTCTGCTAGTGATGCCATCCATACCTCTGAACTGAACAGGGAAGTTATGCAAATAAAGCAGTTCTGTTATGAAGCTGAAACTATTTGAGTGAAAACTTTCTCATAGTGTGACAACATATCAGACATGTGGCCTCTCAAGAAGTAAGATGGAGAAGTATGCAGGACAGACGTCTAGGAATTCCTCATAATTCTCACCCAGCTAGTGAGTTTCTCTGGCTTTCTTTGTAACAATTTGGAGGCCTCAAGGTATGGCAGGTGTGATAATAGTCAAGGCCATAGAAATATTATAAATGTGTTCAGAGATTTCAATGCAATGTGTTCAAGAGTCATAAAGTAGCTTCTTAGAAATATAAATGTGAAACAGGTTCTCTTCAGATGATTGTAAGCTTTGAAGATTTTGGCACATTCCAGCTTTGTTCTCCAATATCTCCCGGGGGCATTAAAAATGTCATCCTACATGAAACTATGTATAATACTTTTCTGAAGTACCACTCTTGAAATACTCCATGGGCTAAATTAGACTGGGGCTTGGCATGCAATGGTCCATAGTCTTAGAAGAAACATAAACATGATTTCCTAACATGTATGGCTTAACAGACATAACATTTTATAAAGGAAATATTATTTATCCACGATAATATACCTAAAATTAGGAAATTTATTACAGTAGGCTTTCCAAATTTGGGGACTTGCCCATACTTTCGTTGAGCAGTACTATAAATTGGAAAATAAGTGTGTGGATCTTATAAAATGCATTTGCCATGTTTCTTTTTTTAAAAAATAAGTTGACTCAGCACGTTTTCATGTCCAGTTAATTTCTATTTTTAAGTTATTGTTTGATTTATATCCCATCTACTTTCCAAAAAGTTTCTGAAGTAGTTAATAATAAAAACAGGAAGAGCAGTTTTTTCTAATGGGCCCAAAACCAGGAAGCAAGAAATAAAGAAAAGGTGAGGGGAAATTAAACAAACTACAAAACTGTTGCTAAAAAAGTTTTTTTTAAAAAAACCTTAAGTGGAATTTTATGTTCCTAGTTAGTTAGTTTTGTTTCTAGCTTACTCTGAGTGTCATTGATCAATGGCTATATTACCAGGTTGGACTTGTTGTGAGTCAAAGGCCAGATACCTGTGACTCCTCAACAAATCCATGTCTCACTTTGGATAGACACTTCCTCATTTTTCAGCTAAGAAAAAGTGAACAATCTCGTGTCTGCTTGGTGAGCACAAAGCAAAAATTAGTCGGTTGCACATAACCTTTTGGCATCCTTTGATACAAGGACTAGGGGAATACAAGGCAGTACAGATAATGAATTATGACTCATTGGGAAAACAGTCTCTCTGTGTATTCATATCTATGTCTAGTTCCAGGTCCACACTTAAAGTTCCTAAATATGTTTTCTGAAGAGTGTTCTTGTTAATTGTTTTTAGGGGGGAGGAAGAGAAAGGAAAAGAATATCAGGTACCTGAAATTAAACCCAATATATGGCTAATGTTGATTGTGTTTATTAAAGTCTATGACAACATCATAATAAGAGACTGGCTGAAGGATTCTATTTCAACAGATTTCCACAAAGTAAAGTCTAGTCCATTTGTCCATTGTCCACCCTCCAATTCAGTGAGCTCACCCACCAACTTTGGCCAGGCAAAGTTCAGGAACTTTAACTTTAGGGAAAATGGGCTCTTTTCTCCCTTAGGAACACGTCAGGTGGGGCCAAACTGATCAGTCTGCTTAACATGACACTGAGCAGCAATTCTTTAATGTTGGTTAAAGCAAAATGTTAAGCTTCTACTCTGTCTGGGCCCAGCCACCAAAGGGCTCTAAAATTCCAGTTTATGATGTCATTTTAAGTATTCCCTCCTGCAGCAATGACAATAAAAGTTAACTATTAAACTCATGTTTTCAACTTCCCACCATGGGTTCCCTGAAACACAAAACTAGCAAATTAAATCATTGAGATGTTAGGATGCCTAATGAAACAGAGGCAAATTCCCCATAAATAGCCCTAACTGTAGAACATCTGGCCTGGCCAGCTGCTTTTTCTCTACAGCAGTTGAGGATGTAACAAAGATAACTGACCCTCAGTCTTTCCAAAAAACAAAAGCCCAGTTATTCTGAGGATGGCTAAGCTGAGTGGGACATGGTGGACCTTGGTGACTCATTTACAGTGAATTCCTCCTCCTTCCACTCCAGCTCCTTCCTCTTCTTTAAAGGAATAGAATTAGGGAAAATAAATCAGGACAGAAAATAGATTGTTAACGCAGTCTTTGACTTCACATCAGCAAGTCTTGGCTTGATGTTGGGTTCTTAGATTTGCTCATTCATATATTCACTCATATGTTCATTCACTTATTCAATAAATATGGATTCTGTGTCTAATCTGTGCCCTGTCCTGAGGAGTGGGATATAGGAGTGGAAACAATATAGTCACTGCCCTTGTGGTACTTAGATTTCAGCGGGTAAGAGTCAATGCAGAAGTAAACCACTGGGTACATCTATAATTTTGAAGTGCTATGATTGCAAATAATAGTGTGCTATGGAAAAGTGTAAAGTAGAGAACTATCTTAAGGTTGGTGGTCAGACAGGAACTAGAGAAAACATTAATTCGAGAATTAACTTAGAAGGTAACACACATGTACAGGAAATCAATGCATGTCAACTTCCTGTATAGCTACTCTTATCTCAACTAGCAAAAACCCTTGGTCCTTCCTATTATTGCTTGTACTCTCTCTTCAACAAAATTAGAGATAAGGGCAGAATAGTTTCTGCCTGGTAGTGAGGGGTAAGGGGGGGTAAGGGAGGGAGCGGGGGGAGGGGGGAATGGTGGGGGCAGGGGGAAGGGGGGAGAAATGACCCAAACAATGTATGCACATATGAATAAAATAAAAATTAAAAAAAAAAAAGGTTGGTGGTCAGAGAATGCCCTTCTATGAGGTGATATTTATCTACAACCTGAGGAATCACAAGAAGTCAGCCACATAAAAGTTGGGGACGGAAAAGGCACATTCTAGGCAATGTGGACAGCACACACACAGGCCGAAGGCAGGAAGAAGCTTGGCATATTGAGTGTACATAAATGAGGGCGAGTGGCAGGAGAGGAAGTTGCAGAGATAGACAGAGGCTGGGCCATGAATCAACATATATCTCTGGGAACTGATTCATTTGCTGCTCCTGACCAGTTCTGTCAATCAGATTTTGACCATGGCAACTATGGGTGAAATGTAACTCCAACAGATAAGGTTTCCAGAGTCAGCAGGTATGCTCCTTCAGCACAGCTATCTGAAGGACAGAGGACAGTCAATGGGACACATAGAGATATAGATACAGGTAGGTATAGCTATATAACCTTCTTTCCCTGTCCTACTCTTCAAGGTAACAGGAAATATTTGTTCACCATCATAGAAATCAAGCAATGTTGCCCAATAAAGATTTCTATGATAATGAAAATGGTTTGTTTTGCATCTTAATCTTAGCAGTCCAGACAGTAGCCACAAGCCGCATGTGGCTATTGATCACTTCAGAACCAAATCTTCCACTGTATTTGGTTTTAATTAATTTAAATAGCCACATATGACTAGTGGCTACTACATAGGGCAGGGCAGTGCTAGAATCGTAGTATCAGGAAAGTGCAAAGGAAGGCGTAGATTAGCTGAAAACCTGAGCAATAGCTAAGATGGCTCAACGAATCCTAGTGGGGAAAAGGTTCAAATGATTTGGTACAAGATCTGAAGGAAAAGGTATAGCCAGGTAGTCTGGGAAGGAAGTCATTATCAAAATCTCACAGCTTCTGGGCCAGGGATATTACTCAGTGGTAGAATGCTTGCTTAACATGTGCAAGGTTCTGGATTCAATCACCAGCAATGCAGAAAACAAAAACAAAACAAAACAACCCCCTATACACACACACACACACACACACACACACACACACACACACACACACACACATCAACCCAGGATGTATGACAGGAAGCAGTGTGTTGTAGCTACTCAAAGTGTGGTCCATGGACCAACAGCATTGTCATCATTTTGAAGCCTGTAATACATGTTCCATTCCTGACCTAATGGGTCAGGATCTGCAAGATCTCCAGGGATTCCAGTGTGGGAAGCATGGCTGTTGTGGAAAGCTTTGGAGTTGGGCAAATCCCAACTCTGCCACTTAACCCAAGCAAGTTCTTGAAGCTCAATTTTCTCACCTTAAAAAAGAGGTAATACTACTTACCTCAAAAGGTTGTTGGGAAGATTAAATTAGTCAATGTAGGAAAAGAAACTAGCATGAGGTCTGGGTTATAGAGATGATCAATAATTTATTCAACAAATCATTGTTGACTGGCTATTACTTTCCAAGCACCCTTCTGGTACTGTGTTTAGAGTCCCCTTCCGGCTAGGTGTCAGTGGTTCACGCCTGTAATCCTAGCTACTCAGGAGGCAGCGATCAGGAGGATCATGGTTTGAAGCCAGCCTGGACAAACAGTTCACGAGACCCTATCTTGAAAAGACCTATCTCAAAAAAAAGAGGGGTGGAGGCTGGTGGAGTGGCTCAAGGTGTATGTCCTGAGTTCAAACCACAGTACCAAAAAAAAAAAAAAAGCCTTCTGAAAGAAAACAAGAAAGAAGAATGTATTGTTGGGGATGGTAAGAAAATGTTCTACTCTAGCAGTTTTAGTACTATAAGGTAAGCAATGGCTGCTTCTTTGGGTATCTGCCCAGGATTCTGAATGATCAAGGACTTCCAACAAACCTTTAAGTAAACAGGGATGTAAGAATGGCACGGTGGTTGGGAGATAGGGGAAAATAAGGGAATTATACAAATAGGAGAGGGTTGTTACTATTTTACCAGCACATAAAAAGCATTAGAACCATCTTAAAACTTAAGCACAAACTGTTAGTTAGCTACATAGATTTTCTTTTAGTAGCTTCCTTTATAGCAGTAGCAGTTCTCACTGGAGGTCCCACTG
The DNA here is from genome assembly GCF_047511655.1 of Castor canadensis. Lineage (NCBI taxonomy): Eukaryota > Metazoa > Chordata > Mammalia > Rodentia > Castoridae > Castor > Castor canadensis. Next base: position 142,702,209 of record NC_133393.1, read on the forward strand.
GTAGTAGAAAGAATCCAAGGGGTGTTCTTTTCTGCTCCCCAGGCAAAACGGGTTTCTCACCCAAGCCAGTAGGTGTTAATCTGCTTAAGCCTGCCTGAGTGGACACGTTAGATTGCTGGCACATGGCCATTTAGAGGTTTTGTTCCCCAGACCACAGGAGCCCATTTTTCCAAGAGTTCCACTAGCTTTTTGTTTGATAACGTCTATTTCTAGCAGTCTTTACTCCTTCAACAACAAAATTCAATAGAACAAAAATTTACTGAACACCTACTATTTGCCTCTGTTGGGGATAGAGAGATGAGTAAGGAACAGATGCTATGCTCAGGGACTCACACAAAAGTAATCTCTGCTTCATTCTCTCAGGTGATATCTACTATCATGCTGTCTTCCTACCACTTGGAGAAAAAAATCCTTTGGCTTCCCCCTTAAATATCCATTGATCCTGTCATACTGATGTCCCAGGGGCTTGAAGGGTTAATTGCTTGCTTGCTGTGGCTCACTGTCCTCCCAAACTTCCCACCCCCCTCCAATTACCTTTCCAATGGTAAAATCTGTTTATTTCATTCACGTTTTTGTTTTAAACATACACAATACACATTCATTGTAGAATAGCAGAGATAAACAATTTAAAAAACACCCGCACCCTCTGACCCAGCGCTAACCTGGTTTAATAAAAAGGGTATTTTTTAAAATGTAAGAGTAAAATATATAAAGTTTAAAACATATAAAGTTTAAAACATAGAAGAGGGCAATCATGCCTAATCCAATTATCTGAAATGTGGTCATTTGGGGGCGGTTTTCCCTTCTGATCTTCTTAGCAGTTCTTATAAAAGATGGCTAACACATCACCTGCCAAAGTCATTATCTTTCTGGGGAGGCATAAAGCAGGAAGAAGGGACTAAGCCACAGCACTGGGTGAGGGGCACAGAGACTTTAGAGAGAATCTTATTTAGAAGTTTGCTGACACCGGGTAAATTACTGCTGCTATTGCGACATGTCATATTTAGTGTGTTAGTCAGCTTTCCATTACAATAATGAATACTGGAGGTCATCAATTTATAAAGAGAGAATGCTTTAATTAGGCTCAGTTTTAAAGGTTTCAGTTTGTGATCAGTTGGAATTTTTGCTTTGGGCCTGTGATGTCACATCATGGCAAAGCCAAACAGCTCACCTTGTGGCCAGGGAAGGGAGGAAGCAAAGGAGGAGGGGTAAAGTTCACACGATGACCTTCCAAAGCATGCTCCCAATGATGTAAAAACCTGCCACTATGCCCCACCTCTTAAAGGTTCTATCACTTCCCAATAGTGCCATTTTCTGGGGATCAAGGCTTTATCATGTTGATTTTGGGGAGGATACTTAAGATCCAAACTGTGGCACGCCTGTCATCACTAGGGAGGCTGAGGCAAGAGGATCGAGTGTTCAAGACCAACCTGAGCTACACAGAGAGATTCTGTCTAAAAAAACTGCCAAAACAACTACACCATCTAGTGATAGAATGCAACCCAAGAAGCTTGCCTTTCTTTCTTGAAATCTGGAATGGGAAATACAGAAAGTTTTATAGGACCAAGCATGGGAGGTTCATGTCTGTAATTCCAGCTACTCAGGAGGTAGGAAGATCAAAGTCCAAGTCAGTCCAGGCAAAAGCATGAGAACCTATCTAAAAAATAAAGAGGGCTGGGTGCATGGTTCATGTGGTAGAGTATTTGCCTAGCAAGTGCAAGGCCCTGAGTTAAAACTCCAATACCACAAAAAAAAAAAAGGAGTTCATAAGGAAGCCTATCATGTGTCATATATTGTCTCAGTTAATCCTCACAATAGTCCTCCAAGACAGGTACCATTATCCCTATTTTGCAGATGATGAAATAAAGGCTCATAAAGTTTAAGAGGCTCACCCAAGATCATACAGCCAGTGTGTGGCAGAACCAGGACCCAGAGTGGAGAGAAACTGAGGTAGAGAGAGTGGGGAGGAGAGTGAGTTAGGCCTGGGCCCCAGTGGACCACCCAAGCACCCTGGGTCCTTGGAAAGGCCGGTCAGCTTTGAGCACTTTTCTGAGAAGCCGTTCTCCTGCAGTTGGTGTGACGTGATGAGCACTCCTAAGAAACAAGGTGAAGTACACCGTGAGGGTGGTGTTGAGGATGCTATTGAGTGCTTCCCAGTTGCCTCTTTATGGGGTGTCTGAAAGAAACTCCTGTTTGATCTGATCCCAAGGACAGAGCAGTCCTGAGCATTTGCTTATTACTGCGCCGTTCCTGACTGGTTAGGCTTTGCTTTTACCATTGGATCCTGGAAAACCCTGGAAAACCCAGAGCCAAGCTGAAGGCCATCTATTTATAGGAAGAATTTGGATCTTTGGGGTATGCAAGTTTTGCCTCATTCCTGATTGCACTTTTTGCCTCCAATTTTGCTTTCCTTTCTTCTTTCACTCCCACTTTCATAGTATCATCTCACATCTTCTGTATTTCTGTATGTTCCCTTAGATTGTTTGGCTATACCACTAGTTCCTCACCTATGAACACTGCTGAATGGTTCCCAGTTGCCTCCTTATAAGGATGTTTGAGAGACACTCCCATCTGGTCTGGTCCCAAGGACAACAGTACTACTGGATAGCTTCTAACTGGTCAGGCTTTTAGGCCTTCAATGTCACCCTCACAGTGGGTTCGTCTTCATTTTAGGACTGTTCCTCATGCTTCCCTTACAGGCATTGGGAAAGTACTTAGCACAATGCCTGGCCTGTAGCAGATGCTCACTAAGTGGTATCTCTTTTTCATGCTCTTGAATGAATTTGTGTCACTTCATTGAAAAGGGTGTTATTTGCATTCCAAAAGATTTTCCAATTTACAGAAGTTCCCACTACCTTTTTTTTTTTTTGGCAGTACTGGGGCTTGAACTTGTGCTTGCTAGGCAAGTGCTATGCCACTTGAGCCATGCCTCCAGCACACTTTTTATACAGTCATATTTTAATAGCCCAATATTCCAAAACAGTCATTTAAGGCATATTTTGTGATATACACTTTTCTTCTCAAAATTTTGGCAATATTACATTTAATTAAAATATTTTAGCGACTATTTTTGACTGTGCAAATTTGTTTCAGTGGATTAAGGTTTAACTTAGAAATTTAAATGGAAGTGAACTGTTACTTAAAACTACTCATGTATTTTCTGATGTTTTCAATGTTTATAAGAAGCAGTTACAGTGGCAAATGAGAAAGACAAATGCATAAAATAGAAATTTGTAAAGGAGCATCAATGAATAAAAGAGAAGTTATGCAAAAATTCAGACTACAGGAAAGGGTAAGAATAAGGTGGGGTTTGGACAGGGGATAAGAAACACACAACTTCTTTTTCTGTGGCTGACTGCTAGCCTTCTTAAAATAAAAATGAACTTTCCCATCTTCATCTTGCATAAGAATCTCTGATGCTTGTCCTGATTTGCACACATAAAGCGTAGAATCTTTAAGTGGTAAGCTGCACATTCCTGCCCTTGCTGTACAAACATGGGGCAGTGATCTTCCCTTGTCATATGACCTCTGTCTGTGCCACCACTTGCTCTGAAGGCTTCAGAACCTCCCATCTGGCCAGTTCCTCACCAGCTTCTGCATTCTTTATCCTTCCTAAGAAAGCTCTCTCTGAATCTCAATTTCACTAAAACCTCTTTTCCCATAGATGCTGTTTTCTTCAGTTTCTCTCAAATATCATTATTCTATGTCCCACGTTCCCTAGGGAAACCATCTTTTTTCAGGTTATACTTTTGATTCCACCTTATTATGCTTCCATCAGTTAAAAAAAAAAAAAGAGCACAATAAGGGATGAGTGCAGTGGCCCATACCTGTAATCTCAGTTACATTGGAGAAGGAGATAGGAAGATCACAGTTTGAGACCAGCCTGAGTAAATGTTAGTGAATCCTATTTCTGAGAATAAGCCAGGTGTGGTGGTACACACCTATAATCTCAGCTATTTGTGAGGCAGAGGTAGGACAATTGTGGTCTGAGACTGGCCCCAGTCAAAAAGCACAGGGTCATATTTGAAAGATAACTAAAGCAAAAGGGCCAGGACATGATCCCCAGCCTGTTTTTGCTTTAGTTATTTTTTTCAGTAGGGTCAGCCTCACAATGTGATCCTCCTGATCACTGTCTCCAAAGCAGTTGGAATTATGGACATGAGCTACCATGCCCAGCCTCACTGCAAGGTACTTTTAATAATAAGCCATGCTTATTATTAAAATAAGCCATGCTTATTTTAAATGCTATTTAAAATAGCATTTCATTTCTGCATCCAGGTTATCCCTCACTGAGTCTCTGTCTCGTAACTGGTGCAGTACTGATTCACCAATTCTGCCTTGTCCTGCCGCTCCACATCAGTTTGGTGACTCTGTGTAGCTGCAAAGCCTGTGGGGTGGGATAGACTGAATTTTTAAAATGCAAACCCTTCCTTTGTCTTTCCAAAAGAATTTTAAAATAGAAATGGTCTGTTGTGGAAAATACAGAATTAGAGGGCCAAGTTTTCTTTTACTTCACCTTAAAAATGACCTCCCTTAACCATTTCCCTAGTTTTTCATGTTGAATCCTGTCCCAACACCTTCTAAAATAGGTTTATTTCTACCATGTTGATATATTCTAAAATTTATAAACAGAAATTAAGTTGTCTGATGAGATTGTTGCCATGTGCAATGTCCTAAATTCTTTTTTTAAAAAATTCTAACCATCTTATAAAATTCTAAGCCTTCTGAGGGCTTCTGATTCTGTCAGTTTTTTTTTTTTTTTCCTCTCCCAGTCCTTAGCACTTTTAAGGTATCCAGTTGAAAGGAAATAAACGGAATTAATATGTATGGAATAGGTCACAGTTCAGGTCACTGTCTAATAATCTTCAAAAAGACCCCAGCAGGCAGAACCCAGTAATCTACTTACATGTGCTTAAAGCAATTTGTTGGGTCCTTAACACCTGTTGAGTTGAGTGTTGAAAAGTTAATTTGCAGAGCAGGCCTGGGCTACATTGTCTCTAGCTCTGCTTTGTCCTCCTTCCCTGTCTTCCTTTCTTTTTTCCTTTCTTCCTATCTTTCCTTTCCCTGTTCTTCCTTTTAAAATTTGTATTGAGTGTCCTTTGGCCAACAGGCTCTGTGTTAAGCCCTGGGGACCTAGTAGTAGGCAAAACATACGAGGCCCTATCCTCATGGAGCTTACAGTCTGGTGGGGGGACAGGCATTCATCAAATCCTATTCCCTACTGGGTGTAGGATTACAGCTTGCAGTAGGCACCATGAAGGCCCACGGTGCAGTAAGGAAGCTCATTTGGTGTGGGGTGAACAATTTCTGGGAATTAAGATTTGAAGAAAAAGTGTATACTATGAAGGCGCAAGGATTCCAGACAGCAGAAAACAGTATGTGCAAAAGTCCTGTGGTGTCAGGATGCCTGGGGACTACTTCTGGTGAGGTTAGCAGAACCAAAGACACACGCTTTCCACTTAACAATGGGAAGCCACCAAAGTGTTCTAAGGAAAAACAGTGCTGGTAACCGATATATCTTCATTTGTGTCTCTGCAGGAGCAATGCAGTCATACACATGGTCTCTAACCTACACGGTGACTACAGCTGCTGGGTCCCCAGCTGAAAACTCCCAACAGCTGCCCTGTGTGAGGAGCACTCAAGTGCCTTCATCCTCTGTCACACACAGGATACCCGTTTACCCCCACAGAGAGGAGCATGGGTAAGTGATTTTCCTGGATGCTGCCCTACTTTGCGTTTGATTTGACTTAGCAGCCATTTCCTCAAAGAACAGGAAGGGTGCTGTCCTTCGTTAAGTTCTCATAGTTTGCTGAGTGTTGTACTGTGTAGCACTGTCTCATGTAATCCCCACAACAGACAAGTGAGGGAAGATGGTATTAGTGGCTTCACTTTACAGATGAGGAAATTGAGATTCAGTTGATGAACTTCAGTTCCCCAAGGTCACACAGCTGGCCCAGACTGAGCACGTCTCACTACAAAGCCTGTGTTCTTCCCTTTTTACCCCTCCCAGTTGGTCCCTGACATTGCTCTCAGTACACTCTGCAGCCTTGCAAAGCTTTACAAGTAGGCCCATGTCTTTTCTGACTCCATTTAGAGGCAGCTATCCCCCCTTCTTCCCCACCCCCTGCCCTGCTTTGGCTGCAGTGATTCCCCAGGTTCAGGGAACTCCACAGGTTCCAGTGGCTCTTTGTACTCTGGATAAGTAAGTCATTTGTTTTGCCCACATTTTTGCAAATCTGGGCAATGACATTACTGTAATGAATAAACTGCAGATCTCTTTAAAGGTGTTACCCAAATCTCAGTAGCTTCTTGTCACCATACATGGTCTTTATCAAGACACTCACCTCAGAATGTCTAATGAGCGATGGTCTGAAAACATTGGAGATGTTAAAAAGAGATGCTGCCCTGTGTTGCAGGCAGCCTCACCTGCTGTTCCTCACAGGCCAGGTTCCAAAAGACAGCTGTGGAGATGTGGGAGGAGCAGAGGAGGGAGCCTCTCAGGTCACTTCCACACAGGAGGCCCAGAATAAGGTAGCAAGGTAGAGCCCCTTAAGGTGGGCACAGGCCTGCAGGTTGATGCTTATGTGAGTAGTTTCAGGTGTCCCTGAGCTGTCAACAGGGTCGACAGGGGCCCTCACAGAGCATTTTTTCTACACATTGAGAATGGACTCTGAAAGTTTTGTTTCAGAGTTTTTACATCCACAGGGATAGCAAAATAGACCACAGGTCAGCATCTTTGCTGAGAGGACATTGTGAAGGACAGTCATGATAATTATAGCCTATGTGCACATAGGACTCTGTGGTATTAAGTGTCTTCATGCATATGATCCCCAGAATAACTCTGCCCAGCATTTTTGCAGATGTAAGAAACAAGGTTACAAAGTGGCAGAGCCTGGCACCTGGTGGGTTTCATCATGGCATTTCCTCCTTACAGAAATATATACATCCTTCCCCGCTATGGCCAAGCAGAAGCCTCAGTAATGCAGAAACATAAATCCCAAATTTCTTCTCTTTGTTTTTCCTATTTGATTTCAGGATACAACATAGGCTTTGAACACAATGGGAGGAGGTTTCCATCATGAGTTATGTTTTGCTCAGGGCTAGTTTTCATTGCCTGAGCATTATGGGTGCTGAGGGAGAAGGAAAGTCAACCTGTGGTTTTAAACTTACCACAAGGCCAGAGGATAGAGTTGGTAATCAAAATGAAGAAGAAAAAGGGAAGAAAAAAAAGTGCAAAAAAGGGTGAAAAATAGCTGAGGTTGATTTTTCAAGGTTTCAAGCTGATTTGTTCTCTCTGTCATGACTCACACTATTCAATGTGCTTGCTGCATTTTAGGTACACGGGAAGCTATAACTATGGGAGCTATGGCAACCAGCATCCTCACCCAATGCAGAGCCAGTATCCAGCTCTCCCTCATGACACAGCCATCTCTGGGCCACTCCACTACTCTCCTTATCATAGGAGCTCTGCACAGGTGAGTGAGTGGTCCTGCTGGCTTGTTGTGCTTGGTGCCCCGTTCCATCAATTGAACACAATAAGTCCCTTCTATAGTCTGTGTGTGTGGCCTATTGGTCCCCAAGGAGAGCATGGTCTTTTCATCAACATCATTTCTTCCCTCCCAAGGGGAGGCCTGGTTTAATCCCCAGTAAGAATCCTCAGTGCCTGGCCCAGTGGGTGATTGGCCAGTGATCACGTGCCACTTTTTCTCATCCATCAGATTGCTTAACAGGTCTCTTTGGTTCCCTCCTGTCTTTGACCTCTCTGATACCTGTATGTCTACTCATCTTCCCTGGGCAGCTACGCTCACACTGGGCCTATGAGGATCTCAGTCTCTTATGTCTATTCCTTTTCAGTCTAGTCCACACAGAATTTTAGCCAGAAGAATCCTCCTCAAATGGACCCTGCTTTGATCACCCTTGGGCCACACATCTCCTTGGACTCCTCACTGGTTCACAAATTGAATCAGTCCTCTGCAGCTGAGGTGGCTGGAAATTAGGGCTGCACTTGGACCAGTGTTAGGCCTTCTCTTTGTCTCAGACACATACCTGTATATTGGCCCCAGACACAACTGATCATCAGTTCCATTCAGTTCTTCATCCTAAAGGTTTCTGCATCCTGGTTGTCCTTGCCTCAGCTCTAGCCTTCTTGCTGGTCTATCTCTAAAGTCTGCCTATTCCCTACACTGCAGTGGGAAAATCTCACTGACCATGGCACTCCCTTTCTGGCCCATCATTGCTTTCAAGGTCCAGTTCAATTCTTTAGCATGTTTCTAAAAGACTTGCTGCCTTTTTGGGCAACCCACTAACCTCTACTCCTTGTCCTAGCCTTGCAAGCCTATGTGCAGTTACCCTGCATGAGCCAAGTTCCCCCATGTTTTTTCAAACACTGTTCCCTTTGGCTGGGAGTCTTTTCCGCTTATTGTTCAGGACAAACATCTCACGGTCTTGGTGGCATTTCCTGGCAGTACCCCCTTCCTTCCTGCAGGACCTTAATAAGTGCCACACTCTAGGCCTCCTCCCTCAGTTACAGTTCTTATCCAGTTGTTGGAGATTATCCTGTCTTAATCCTATAGGAGACCCAGCTCCTTGGAGGTAGATTAAGTCCATATCCCCAGGTCACAGGATATGGTACATGGCACTCATCAAAAACATCAGCTTGAGGGCTGGGGACATGGCTCAAGTGGTAGAGCACTTGCCGAGCAAGCATGAAGCCCTGAGCACAATCCTTAATAGCACCACCAAAAAAAAAAAAGAAGACAATTTTAAAAGATCGAAGAGCAGCTAACTTTTCCTGACTACTTGCTACATGCCAGGTTCTGCACCAAGTGCTTTGCACATCCTCTAGATAACCCTTGCAGAAGAGAAAGTGAGACTCAGAGTAACTTGCTGGAGGACTGGAACACAGGCAATGTGACTCCTGTCCAGGCTCATAAAACACCACGCTCCACTGCCTCTGGGATGCAGCTCTCACAGTTTCTATCTATGAAAGGTGCCATCAGCATAACCAGCGGTGTGGTAAGCTAACAAGCATGCTTACCACAGGCATGGGAAGTCACAGCTGGGTTTTGAGCCAGAGAATGAAAAAAATCAGAGCTATGCTTAAGAAAGGGAGCTCTCAGGACTCCATAGAATGGGCCAGAAAGGGGATTGAGGCAGGGGACTATGCTCCAAAGTGCTTGCAGGAGCCTAGGAGAGACACGGCAGGACCAGAGGCTAGGGTAGAGGCTGGAATACATCAGCTGTCAGCACACAGACCTGCCTCCCAGGGAGGGCACCGAGGAGAATGTATCCACAATACCCAGGCACTTGGGGCAAACAGGTATCTGTTTTGATTTTCATCTCAGTACCAAAGGGAGCCCTGGTTTAATCCCCAGACAGGCCAAGAAGTTGATTCCACTAAATCATCACCTGGGGCATTCATTATAGGTCTCCAACTGCGTCATGCAGAGATGCCAGCTCCTTAGGTACTGCCTCTCCTGGGAGCAGAGTCTGTGCTCCTCACTGGGATCTGCTGAAGACTTAGAATTCTATGATGGCTGGGGGTACACTCAGCACACTCTAGACAGGTCATTCACTCATTCATTTATTTGACCATTCTTCATTCCTCAAGTGGTCACTGGATGCCCACTACATGCAAGCACAGCTCCAGTCTTTGGGGGGAGGAGATCCACTGGAGAAGGAGGCAAAAGGGTTCCTCCTATGGGAGAGCCTGCATCCAGTAGGAGACAGAAGATCAAGTCATAGCTTCCAGAATTATCTTCTCTCCTTCCTTACTCTCCCTCATCTCCTCCCAATCCCAGGAAATTTCAAGAGTTGGTTTTCAGGGATGATATTTTTAAAGTTGTTGCCATAAAGAGAAGCTAAGGTCTCCTTAAGGTCCATGCAGACACTGGTGATAAAAGATAAGTTTGCAGCATCCATTCTGGAAGCCACAAGAGTCTCCAACTGAAACACTATCATTTAATAGCTGGTCTTAATGAAAGAGCCTAAAGACTAAACCAAAGTCTATGGAGGAGGACACAAACTATGAAAGGCCACAGTGGCTTGAGCCAGCCTCTCTACCATCTTGCCTTGTGGTCCTCAGATGAGGGCCTTGGTTACACGTGCGCGCGCGCACACACACACACACACACACACACACACACACTGTACTTTATGGTTCATAACTTAGTATCCATCTGTAAAGTGGGGTGGGCGGAAGTTAATTATATTACATCTCTACCCAAATGGATGAGTGAGGTTAGTATTGAAAATGTCCCTCTCTTAGGGAAAGTCCTGTCTAAATACAAAGCATCATTTATTTTGTTTTCATTAGCATTTATGCAACAAATACTGTTGTAGGCACTTTGAAACAGATAGACTCATTCAATTCCCATACCAACCCTGGAAGACTTCATTTGTCTTCAATTTTTAAAGATGAGGCAGTAGAAGGCAACATGCCATACCATGCATACAGTAAGTGGCAAAGCAGACTCAAATACAACATCTCCAACTCTCAACCCCAGCCCCAAGCCAGTGGCATTGAAACTACCATGCTCTAGGGGGTAGAAGATAAATTCAAGAGGTCACAGCTAGTGCTCTCAGTCACTTTCAAGTTATCAGAGAGAAGCATGCACTCAAAATATCTTGTTTCTTTCCTTTATCAGTAGTTGGATTTAAGGTTGCATATGCAAAGGAAAATCCACTGGAAGGCTAATTAGTTTCAGTTTTTCACAGCAGAGGTCAAGCTATCCCAATCCTGAGTAAATGAATATCATACTTCACTATAGCAGAATTATTGGGGAAAATGGTCTGAATTGAAGAAAAACCACAATTATAAAATGTGGTTAAAGAAATGCATTTGGTTGTCAGCACCAGAGCAACTGAAAGTAACTTCTACAAATAAATGCCTGCCCGGATTGACCTTAAGAATAACAGGTACATCTGTACAGTGCAATAACTGCATGCATCCTGGCATTTATATGCTCAAAATAATTTTAACATAGACTATCCATATGTTCTTGTTGATACTACTTGTTTACACAACACATGCCTTCTTCTGGGTAATACAAAAGATACACCTCTCAGCCCTCCTTGAATTCTCCTACCCTCTGAATTAGTGGGTGAAATACTTCTGAGCCTCCTTTAGTGTATGTCCATGGAACCTCTACCCTGTCAGCAACTATGAATGTGAAGTAAGGCCCTAAAGTTCAAAGCCATTTGATCAGCCAGAAGCTGTATTGCTAGGAATATACTTAGAATGGACCAGAAAGCAGTTCCTTGTTTCTGAACTGAATGGCCAAGGCCTGGTCTCATGAGCTGATTACCACCTTTCACAGAACTTCCAGCTTCCTGGCCCAAGCTAGCCCAACATCTTTGGTGCTACAAAGTTTGCTTAAAGTACTCTAACTTGGGATAGCACCTTGGGCCAAAGAGAAAAAACAAAACAAAACACCAATCATCCATAATGTAGCAAGAGCTCTTAGTGTAGAGCCAGGCAGGCTCTCTGGGTTCAAATCCCAGCTGTGCCTCTGGTTAGTTTTGTGCCTCAATTTCCTCATCTGAAAATACAGGATAATTATAGTACCTATTTCATAGGGCTGTTATGTGAGGGTCAAGTGAGTAAGTAAAACTTACAATAGAGCCTGGCGCATAGTTAACACTATTTGCATATATTATTATTCTTTGCCACACACCTATAACATGATCATGTTTTGTGTGATATATAATTAAGATCTTTCCTCCTTACATACTAGCTCTGTGGAGGCAAGGACTAGCTCCTTGTTTTTTCATCATTATGCTCCCAGGGCCGTCACAGAGTTTGGCCCTTAGTGGTCACTCAGAAAGTACTTGTCAATGAATGGAATTAATGAATAAATGGATCTTTGTTCTGGTACTAAGTTGCTGAGTGATTTCAGGCAGGTGATTTCCTTCTTTTGACCTCACCTGTAAAATAAGAGTTGGGACCAGGTCAGTCATTAAGGCTCTTCCTGTCATTAATGGACCATAAGCCTATGCTTCTCAAAAAGGAAGAATGTAACTAATAACTAGTGCATTTTGAAAACTTACTAATGGGAGTTCTAGGTGTCTAATGCATATTTATTTATTCACTTCATCCTGATGCTAAAAGCTCAGCAGATGTGGACTGTCTGACAAAAGACTTTTGGGGACCTGCATCTTCTTCCAGAAGAGGCCAAGAGGAAACTTGCCTAGGGCCAGCCCCCTGGCAGTACTTAGGTGCAGTGAGAGCCGCCTTTCATAGGAAAACAGTTTGTGCTCCTGCCTCTGTCACCTTTCACCCCTTGCTCAAGTAACAGCCCATTTGGTAAGGAGCAGGGATAAAGGGCTCATTCTTCCCTCTCCAAGTGTAGGAAAGTCAACCCCTGGTGTGGGGAGTTGTTTCCCAAAATAGACTTCCTATCACAGTTCCAAAGAGGACAAGAGTCAATCACAGCTGAAATGGACTTACGCCATAGCCACAACTTTGACCACATTCACACTCGTGCACTCACATCCACAAACACCCCTCACGCATCCCTCTCAAGGGGTGGTAACTGCTGATTTATCTCCATTGTAAAATCAGTAGCAACAGCTTCTAATTTGACCCATAGAATGGTAACTTCCTCCCACAAGCCCTCAACAAAAAGCGCCTTTATTCTGGGTAGAACTCTCAGGACCCCAGGGATTGTGCCCAGCATGCTTGACGGCCTTGCATGAAACCAGATGTAAAGTGTGAAAGGTGAGGCGGGTGCCCTGGGCCAGCCTCTGCCACTCCTAGCAGACCAAATAGAAGCTTCATTGGCGGCATTTAATCACCAGGCCAAGGCAGCGGGCACTTCGGCCATCTCGCCTTTCAATGGTCTCTTCACCATGGGGAAAACGAGTCACTGACTCATTTGTAATTAGCTGACCTAACAGGACAGAATTTTCCATGCCAGATTCAGTGGTAACAGAATTGTATTGTCACACTGGAGATATTTTGAGCTGGTCTCATTTCCAGGCAGTTGCTCTTTTGAGTAATGACACAAACTCTGGGCACAGCTGCATCAAGGGTCCTTGACAAGGCACAAAACCCACATGCTCTTAGGTTGGGTGGGAAAGAGTTCCAAGTCTACAGTGTAACATTTTACCTACCTATGCCAGGTCCAAGAGGACTGGGTCTTACTAGCAGGCTTTGGCTAGGTCAGTATTCCAGAGCCTGGCTATGCAGGGGAGGAGGGGGGTTGCTAAAGGAAGAAGACAGAGAGATGAACATTTATCTGGCTGGCTTCCAAAAAAACGTGTGTTCTCCTTTCTCCTCTGTGATTTGGGAGTGGCAGATGAGCCTAGTTTAGGTCAGTCAGATTGATAAGGGGAAAATGCTACCCCGAGACTGGGTTTTTATGCCAGCTCCTCTGCCAGTTTGCTCTGTGGCTTTGGGCATGGGTACTAGTTTTCTCGCTTCTACAATATGGGGCTGGATTACATGACCCCAAAGGTTCTTTTTAGTAGTAACATCCCGTGGTCCATTCATCGAATATGATTTAGCAGCTGCTAGGTGCCAGGCATCAGGCCAGGATTGGGAACATAGTGTGAACAGGACAGAGCCCCATCAAGTGTGTATGAATAAAAGCCAGAGGAAAGAGACAGCTGCCAAGCAGGATAGCTAGTGAGGTCCCAATCCCAGAGCTGGAGGGTGGGTGTTCAGCTTCTTGAAATAGGATGTCCAGAAAAGTCTCTCTGAAGAGTTGGCATTTGAACCGAGCTCTAAAGAGTGGTGAAAAAGCAGGTGGGTGGGAGCTCGGGGAAGGGTGGTACAGAGGGTTCTAAGTAGAGGGAACAGTTAAGACCAGCTCAGGGTTCCACCAGGCCAGAAGGGAGGCCTCTGCACCAGTGAGAGCACCATGGGGTGAGGTGAACTGTGCCCAGGGACTCATTCGGGGAAACATTAAGAAGGGGAAGTAACAACTTTGAAAATTAAGGACCATTTTGTAATAGTCAATATTTCTTAATCTTACCTGATTAATACACCTGCATCCTGTTTTCTTGGGCAGGGCCAATTTCTTTGGGACTTAGAGAATCTCCCCTTGCAGGGCCTGAGTGGCCTGTGGGTCCCCAAACTACATTGCACATAGGTCTGCACCAGTGTTTCTGATCTGATTTGGGATTATGAAAGCCTTGGCATGCTGTCCGAGGTCTCCTTGGCAACGGCCCTTGGTCCTTCTCCCTTGAGTTCCCAGACGCCACCTACGCCCTTCTCCCTCTTTCCTAACTGTTCTTTTGACTGTGAAGTGGCTGTACTTTGCTATGGCAGGCATATGGGCCTACCTAGGGGAAAAACTTACTACTTGAATTTGGATCTCTCTTTCTTGACGTCTGAATAGCTGGTTCTCTTCAAATACTTCAGGCCTAAGAGCCTTCCTCCTGCTTGCCTTGGGTTTCCCCTCCAAGAGGCAGTGGCTCCCTGTCTACCTAAGACTATAGGGAGAAGCCATTGTTCTCACAAGCCTTCTCCTGCTGTCTAGGCTTCAGCCTGTCTGTCTCCCTCACAGGAGGCAGCCTCCCACCTAATCCCTTGGGGCTCCACTCTCCAACTGTCAGGGAAGACAGATGGAGAGCAGAAGAATTCACACATTCATACACACTTTGCTCCTTACTGCCCTTGCCATACTTGTTAATTGGTTCCTGTCCTTGTTGGGGTAGCCCTGGGCACAGCAAGGACATCTTTGTGCTGACTGGCCTGCAAATGGGGAGCTCTCAAAGCTCATATAACTCCTCCCCTCTGATCATACTAAAAGAGGCTATTTGCATAGCTGTCTTGGTAACAGGGAAGAATGTAAAAGCAGCAGCACTCCAGAGGCACTTTTCTTACTCCTAATCCTTTCTAGAGCTGCTTCCCTTCTTGCCTACTAACACCTGTTCTTATGACCTGCACTGCAGCATTGGTCCCTTGCCTCCTGTCTTGGTTCCACATTCACATCCAGCCCAGTAATTCACCATTTCCTACTGATGTATCTTCCAGGACTTTGGTGAATGTGAACCAAAAAGATATTCTCTAAATAATAGGAACTAATAATAACCTTTGAAGCTGTTGATTGCTTTCTTGTCAAAAGCCTACTTTTAGGCTGCAGTTCCTGATTGAACTCAACTGTAAAATGCTATTTTTAATAATGTCATTGTGTTTTACTTGATGGTATTGTTCTCTTGGGCCGATGGAGTAGGACCTATTACATCTCCATAACTAATACTGAAACTCACAACTATCTATATATCCATATATATATAATATATATATACACTTATATATATGATATGCACATACACACAGTTACTAGTACACATACACACATACCCATACACATGCTCTCTTGTTCTCTCTTGTATTACCAGTGGGGCTATACCTCCTTTTGGGTTTGACTTCCCAAAATATTCCAGGTTAGGAACACAAAACCAGTATTACTGCTTGAGTGAATACCAGCCAGACTCTGGCTATGAGCTTCCTTGCATTTCTACTATTGATTACTTCTGAGACCAAGGTTCACTCTTGTAGAAGTTCACTGATTCCTTTCCATCAACTCTTTATGAATACCATCTTAAGGCATTTAACTTAAACTGTGAACATGACTGATATTGTGTGTGTGCAACTTCAAGCTAATTTTAACTTTGTGGAATTTCTCTTCCCTCAACAAGTACCCTTTTAATAGCACCACTTCCCGGATGGAACCTTGTTTGATGAGCAGTACTCCCAGGCTGCATCCTACCCCAGTCACTCCCCGCTGGCCAGAGGTGCCCACAGCCAACACCTGCTACACAAGCCCATCTGTGCATTCCACGAGGTACGGAAACTCTAGTGACATGTACACACCCCTGACCACGCGCAGGAATTCCGAGTACGAGCACATGCAACACTTTCCTGGCTTTGCTTACATCAACGGAGAGGCCTCCACGGGATGGGCAAAATGACTGCTATCATAGGAATCCGTATTTAATATTAATAATTAATAATAATAATAATAATAAACCCAATACCCACCCTCCAGAAGATTTTTATCTCTATACATCATAACTTGTGGGCTGTTCCTAGGCATCTGTTTTCCTAATGAAAGGGAGGATGTTCAATATGGTATGAATAAACTTTAGTTCAGAAACAGGACTTACTAAAAGTCAGTGGGATTGGGTCCCTATAGCCAAGCCAGACTTGACTGTTTCTATAGAGCACTATCTTGGGCAGGCCAGTCTGCCTTTTCCCTCTGTTCCATGACTTTGCTTTGGGCTGGCAACCACTCCTGGTAGACTACTTATTTTCCCCTTGACAAAAAGCTCTTTAGTCTTGAAGGATGGATATTGAAGATGGAATCTGGTTTGTGTTCTTGGGTGGGCATTGAATTTACCAAGAGCGTTCACCTTGCCACTTGTCTGTCATCTCACTGTACAATGAACAGCCCTCAGACATGTTCCCCACCTCCCTGCTTTCTGATGGTTATCATCCCTGCTTCCTGGAGCACCAGGGATAAATGGAGGTGTCTGGAAACGTTAGGTTCCCTGTTATACTCACATTGGCCACAGTACCAGCATTGTCCTGGGATATAAGCACTGTTTTAAGGGAAGGAAGAGGCCTGTTTTATGTTGCCTTAATTTGATTGAGGTCTGTAGGGGACTGGTTCTCCTACATTCAAGGATTTGTCCTAAGTTTGCACAATGGCTAGTGTCAGCAAAAGGCAAAAGAGGGTTTTTTTTTTCTTAAAGTTCTGTGAGAATGTGGATTTATGACAGTGAATACCACACTCAGCTCTGCTGTGTTTAACTTTGTGAAGCTGAATGGACCAAACTTTAACTTACCAAGCACCAAGTGTGAAAATGACTTTCATGGTTCCTTCATAAGACTATAATTTCCGACACTTTGATAGAAAAAAAAATTCAAAGCTGTGCCTTTGAGCCTATACTATACTGTGTATGTGTGGAAATAAAAATGTATTGTACTTTTGGAAATTTTTTTCATAGGCATTTTTTCTGTCAGATTTGTAGTAATTTGTGAGGTTTGTTAGAGATTAACATAGGTTTTCTTTCTGTATTATAAAATGCACCAAGCAATTATGGTGGACCTATTACCCTATGGGTAAGAAATAAATGGAACTATGACACCGGATGTTTTAGCAATTGTTCTGTAAATAAAATCTTTGATCACCCCGCTCAGTGTGATAATCATGTCTACAGCTAAAATGGAAAAGTTTTATCTGTACAGTTGTGCAAGATATGAATGGTTTCACACTCAAATAAAAAGTATTGAAATGACCTGTTTCTTTTTCAATTTACATTTGGTATGACTCTCATGTGTATATGTAATATAAATAGCAGTCTTAAATGCTTAGTGTGCAAGTGGAAAGAGAAAACTAAGTGGTCTTGTATGGTTATGCTTACCCAGTTCTCCATCACCTTGTCAAACAGTAATTATTAAAACTTGGATAGGCCATACTTCCTCTCCTTGACTCAGGCCTAAGTAAGTATAGTATCTACTGCCTGGTTAAGGTTTGTAGGGAACCTGTTCTTCTCCACAATGGGATTTGTCTTAAGTTTGCATGATTGCTAATGTCAGCAAGAGGCAGGAGCTTCTCAGCTCTTATAGGGAATGTTAGTCTTCAACAGGAGAGTTCCCCTGGTACTTGGTTCATTATGCTTTGATGATCACCGGGTGTAAAGATATTTAGAGTGCAGTGCTGTAAATGCTAGTGAACATCTGGAACAGAACAGTAACATGGCAGAATACTTAATAAGTATAACTTCTTCTCTAGTAATGTATTTTGATTTTGTGGCTTAGAGGAGTAGGATACAGAAATGAAATGATTGTGTTTTTTTCAAACCTAGGAGCAAAGAGAAATTTAGAGCCACAGATTTCCAGAAATGGCAATAGTGACTGTATTAACTAAAATGCATGAGAATTTGACAACTCAATTTGCATTTTGAAAGATTTATTTTTAAAACTAAGCTCTTACTGTTGCATAACATATTTATGCCTGAAAATGATTTTAAGATGAAAATTATTTATATATTATACATAGCATCCCTTTAAATATATTGTTACAGTGTTATACAAAAAGAAAGTAGATTTTGAATTTCAGCTTTGATGGTAAATTAGCTTGACCTTTTATCCACAACCCATTAGTTGGTTTTATATGACAGAAGCAAGGGAAAAGAGAATGAAATTTCAGATTTAGTCACTGTATAAAATGATGGTAACCCGTCCTGTCACTCTTACAATTCAAAGCCAAGCACTCTATAAATAAAAGTGTAGTAAGTCTGACTTTTGTCTTCCTGAGTACAAAAAATTAATCACCAAATTCTCTAGCCAGGTAGCAGAAGCACACAATAAACAACACCCATTTACGAGTGACAGCCACAGGCTCATTAACAGTACAACTCTTTGGGTAAAAAAGAGTTACAATTAACAAGAGTCTGTAGCTGAGAAATTAGAGGGTGGATCCAGGAGCTTTCAAATGAGAAAATGTATGTCTCGTCTTCAGCACATAATGAAGAACTGAGCCATCACCACCACCATGGAAAAGAACTAGCTTGAGATCAGAGCAAGCAGGCAAAGGTCATTCTCTCTGGAGCACAAGGCACCCATCTTCCCAGGAGCTGACAGCACTGTCCACATCCCCAGCTGTTCTAAAACCTTCATCTTCAGGACTGGGAAGGATCTGATTGGGGAAAGGCAAGAGCTGCTGTGAGTGCATAACTCTGAGGCACTTTCTCTCCCTCCTATGGTTCCTAGCCAGTCACCAGAATGGGCATGGGCAATGTTGGCAGCTGGGAGTGGGGCCAGTCACTTGTCAGAGGAAGAACAGAAGAGTCTTGGCAATAAAGGAATAGTCCCCTCTAATACTTTTTCTGAAAAGGACTCTGCCAGCTTGTAACTGGCTAAAGTCATGAACAGCAGCCAGGACAGCTCACCCACGTTGTAGGCCTGTGGAGTCCTCAGCATCCATCCTGCTGTGCCCTTTGTCAGGCCTCTAGTATACCCCAGATCTGGATAAAAAGGAAAATGTGGCCCCTTGGAGACTAAAACCCAGGCGCAGATCAAACAAAATGTTTGTCATTGAGTAAGCCCAACCTAAATGGGGCCAGAGACCCAAATCATGGGAGAACAATGGCTATACCATCACATGACCTTGGATCAGTTACCTCCCCACTCTGGACCTCAAGCAGGCATGTTTTATGACACTGACATTCTAAATCACAGTCTGTGTGCTGATGGACCAGGGCTGGCAATGCTGGGTGAGGAGTGTGGACAGCTAGGGAAGAAAACGGGCTGTACTAGCAGCTGGGCAGCAATTTAGGGAGGCAGCTCCACCAGCTGGTGCCAGGATGCAGACTGAGGTTCATGTCTGCAAACTTAGCTTGTACACCTGACCACCATCACAAAAGCCTTGTTACTCCCCTTGTCCAATCCCACCCTCCATTCCACCACTCTTTTCCAAGTTTCTCCTCCCTTCAGAATTGGCCTTAATATTTGCCATAAAGTCCACCAAAATGTCCCAGCTGAATATGGAGAAAGAAAAAAAACTCTAGCTCTCTATGGGAAAATACTTGTCTAAACTTCTTGAGCCTCTTAAAGGCAGACATGCAAGATTTTTAAAATATTAAACTCTGGGAAGGAGGTTGTATAAACACACTATTATAGTGGAAGGGACATGAGAAGGGGTTGTCATAGGTTGTCTGGAGCCTAGGAGAAAAGCTCTCTGAAAGTGAGAGTAGAGGCTTAGAATTCAGACCTAGGCAAGAGCCTCAAGTATGCAAATTGTCATCACCAGAAACTTAAAAAAGATAGATGTGCCTATTAGCTTCAAAATGAAGTAGAATTGAGGTCAAATCCTGGTTCCACAAAGATAGGCTGTAGAAGGGTATTCCTGATCTAAGTAGGATGGAACATAAACAGTAAATAATTGATTGGCACATGACTCAGGCATCACTATTTTTTAAGCAACTGTAACATGCAGTCAAGGTTGAGAAACAGGAACCTTTCTACCTTGAAACTCTAAGATTCAGGGACCTTTCTTCCCTGAGCATGTGTTTTTGTTTTTGTTTTTGTTTTTTAAAACAGGGTTCCAGACTAGAGTGGAGGCCAGAGCCCTGTGCAAGATGGGGCACTCAACAATAGCCTACACCATACACAGTTTTCCTTAGCTGAGGAACCTTTTCCCTGACTAGGCTGTTTTGCTGGCCCTCCAATCACACCAGCTCCCCACCACTATGCTGCCTGCCCTTCTAACCTAAAACTCTGCTTCAGTTCCTTGGCAGCCTCCCAAGTTCAGCCAGTTTGGACACAATCCTTGGGGTTTCCTCTTCTAAGGAGGTCAGAACCTTTTGTGCTTCCTCAGCCTCCTCCCTGAAGCTCTCCCCCTATTCCTCCTCTTGAACCTCAGCTTCTCCCAGCCCTTTCTCCCCCATATTTTGCTGCTGCTGGTGTAGGTGAGGCGGAAGACGTGGGCCACAGAGTTGAAGAAAGAGCTGTTGCTAGGAAAGGAGTGTGGGTGATGAGGGATGGTGGGCGGGAGAAATAGGACTCCCCAGTTTTACACCTCCCTTTCTCATCATAAACGCCTCAAGAGCTAAAACCAGTTGTTTAAGATCTATTATGAAAAAGAATGAGGTCTGGCCATGACAGCAGGGGTGAGAATTTGAATCGGCTTCAGAAACAGCTGCAGAGCTGATATTTGGTATTTATATAAAAGCCTGAGAGAAGTTTAAGAGTGACTACTCTAGGAAATGCCAACTGTGCCTCTAGGAAGGTTGGTATCCAAAATGTCCTGGCCCCATGCTATACCTCTCAGACACAAGAACTGCAAGATGGTGTCTTAAATACTGAAATTCAGCAAAGAGAGAAGGACAATCTTCAAAGAAGAAGTCTGCAGCATTCTTTCCTCACCTGACACTGAGTGGTTTGTGGCACATTTCTGAAACTGACCTGCCCTAATCCATGGATGGATGCTCCAGGTTCTTGGGGTCAGGTATCTACCAGGCATGCTAGATATGGCATCTCCACTTCCTGCCATGTCAGTGGTATAGTAACTTCTGTCCCATTTACTGCCTTGCCCAAGGTTACAAGGTTTAAGGGTCAGAGTTGGGATTTGAAAACTACTCCCAGTCCACCCAGGCTCTTTCTACTATAGCACACAGTCTTCTTTCTCTTCCTACTTTTGTTCCCACAGCACCATTCCTCTCCCCACTACATACACCTCCCCACACACTGCGTTCCCCTCTCCTAAGCAGCTTTGCAGTTTTTAAATCAACCTTGACTGTGGTAATAGAACCTACTGTGGTCCAGGAAACTTTCAGAAGTTCTGAGAAACTGCTGTGCTCATTAAATGAAGGCAGTTTCCAAGCCAAGCACCAGATTTCCCCCTGCACCCAAAGTGGCATTCCACTCGCTGTAAGGAATGGCAGATTAGCTTCCCTCTATCATCTTCCAAACCAATACATTATCAAGGACTCAGATATGGTTATTCTATAGAGAAACAGGAACAAAGAAAATCAATAAAAATGTTAAAAAAAAAATACTAGGTCACAGGAGGATTTTTATTACCAGGTTGCAAAAAAGCTCTGCAGGGGAGGCACACTGAGCCAAGCATTCACTAGAATGAAGTCATTCGGGTGGGGTGGAGGAGTAAGAAGGGGTCTGGCTACCTCTTGCTGTTAAGGTCACTACCCTTTGACAGAAGTGGCCTCTGACCTCAACAACCCTACAATTCTGTTTTCACTAACCCTGAAACCCATGAAATTCAGATGTAGGCCCTGCCCAAAAGTTGAGATAAAGCTGACTAATATGGGAAAGGCTCCTGGTATGTGCCCCCAGCTGAAAGGAGCTGGCAGTTCTTTGGCGGTGGATGCAATTTATTCTGTCCTCCTCCTTTCAGGGAAATGCTAATCCTTCATAGGCAACTGGAGGGGAAGACTAAAATGTGTTGATGATGAATGACAATAATCCTTTGTCCACTGCCACCTCCTCCTAGGGTTGAACCTTAAGAGTTTAATCAAATGTTGGTAAGTAAATTAATACTTCACTGCAAAAGGAGGTGGTGGGACGAAGGGTTGTGAGAATATATTTCCTCTGACATGTCAATTTCAATAAACTTATTACAAAGGCATTGATTTGTGGAGTGGATATTAGAGGAGTGTTTTCGACTCCTTATTTCCTACGGAGTCACTATCTCAAAACTGTGTTACAGTTTATCACCATTAAAGAAGTTAAAGACTTAAAAGGCTTAAAGACCAAAGCAGTATGTTGGAATTACTTTTGTTAAAAACAACAGCAGCAGGAAGAACAACAAAAAACAAAGAAAAAAAAATCTGTATTTGAGCATTAACAGGAGTAACACATCCTTTAGTTGTGAATGGTCACATCATACATGTGAAGATTTCCATTCCAGTTCAGCTAACATTTGAATGGCCACTCCTTGCTACATCCCAGGTGCTATTCACACTAACGTCCATCTCTTTTAACCCTTATAACATCCTGCAAAGTAGGCGCAATTATGCTCATTACAGCTGAGAAAAATCAATGTTCAAAAAGGGCAAAGTGACTTATATCTAAACCCAGAAACAGGGTTAAAATTCATTCACATGGGAGTAATTTGGCCTGAGTGTTCTTACTAGATATAAAAAGTTGGTTGCCAGCATGGTTTCAAGGAATTTGTCAAATGATAAGCTTCTGAGACTCACAGTGAGTTGAGAGTACCATGCTATCCAGTTCCTAATCCAGCCTCTTTCTCCATACTACTGCATTGCCACCCAAAGTGCTAGGTTCTCCCATGAGGTATTTGGATGGGATTTCAAGTTAGATGCAAATAGGGCTGACCCACATTCCAGCTCTTGGATAAATAAAAACTTCCAAAAGGCAGAGCCCATTTCATGTGCTTAAATTTGAAAGCCCCATTGTGAATAGTCAGTATTAACAGCTACAGGTATATTTGCATGGACTCAATTAAAATACTGAAAATATCACCGAGGAACCACATAAAGGTACTGAAAAGCAGACTCAATCATTAATTTGTGTGTGTGTGTGTGTGTGTGTGTGTGTGTGTGTGAGCACTGGTGTTTGAACTCAGGACCTCACACTTGCTAAGCAGTGCCCTACCACTTGAGCCACTCCGACAGCCTCAGTCATAAATTTTTAACTGTTAAAAACTTTGAAATCACTGAGCACTGGTGGCTCACACCTGTGATCCTAGCTACCCAGGAGGGAGAGATCAGGAGGCTCATGGCTCAAAGCCAGCCCAGGAAGAGTTTGAGAGACCCTATCTCGAAAATACCTAACACAAAAAGGGCTGGTGGAATGTCTCAAGGTGTAGGCCTTGAGTTCAAGCCCCAGAACGACACACACACACACACACACACACACACACACACACACACACACACACAATAGTCATCCAGTCTAATTCAAAACTTCACAAATGAGTCCCAGAGAACATGTGCATAAGGATCTGAAGCCAGCCATCAATAGACCCTCCCTCTCCTGTTTTCCAGTTCTATTTAACTTTATGTCATATGGAATTGTACAGTAATGTTTTCAGGAATTTAACATGTTATAAACTGAAGCTAGAATAGTTAGTTACAGAGTCACCACTGATTATGTAACACCTCTCCGATTTAGCTTTTCCTTATTCCACTGACCAAATTGACCTCTAAGAAATCCTCCTTGCTGGCTTACAAGATCAACCAAGTTGGTATCATTTCTCAATAAGTGTCTTGTTAATTTTCACATTCTGACCTTTTCTCTCAGCATTTCTCCTTGTCTAGGAGCACTCTGAACTCTCTTCACACACTCTATGGCACATCTCCTCCAAAAAGGCTTCTTTGATTACTCCCTTTCCTATTAAGATTTATCTTACATTGATTTGTACAGTGACTATGTTCAATTTCCTTTCCATAAATTTATTTGCTGATTATTTATTATAGCCCCAAGGTACAGGATCAGTCATTTCTATTTGGTTTTATTTTTCATGATATCTAACACAATGCTGGTCCAAAGAGCACAATGTATTTATTAAAGGAATAAACTATATTTAATTAGTGTGGCTATGAAAGGGACATGCCATTCTTAGTAGAAAATGAGATAAGTAAAGGTAACTTTCATTTTTGCCAAGTGATTCTGCTTTCTCAAAAACTGAGTTACATACTTGAGAGTATACCAAACAACTAATTCAGTGGTTGATCTTTTATCAAAATATTGGTTCAGTGGTTTTAAATCCTGGCTGCTTGTCCAAATCAACTAGGAAGCTTTTAAAATGAGCAATACCCACGCCTCACCACAGAGCAGCTGGGTCAGAATCTTCACAAGATGCCGAAGTGATGATTCGCACATATTATAGGATGGCCAGTTGAGCTACACAACCTCTCATTTATTGATACAATTTTCTAAAGAATGAGCATGTTTAAGTGTGGGGTTTTTGTGGTTTTTTTAGAATTGCAAAATATTAGGATTGAGAACTAGAATAATATCTGGGTCAATCCCTCCATTTTGGCTAAGGACACTGGTTTAAGAGTGAGTAGCCCCACAGAGAGAGGTGGTAGTTGCCAGTGGACAGGCCATATAATGAATTAATGGAATTCTCTGAACTCCAGTTCTACAGCTGCAGTCACTGGATTGAGCTGTTTAGTTTCTAAATTTCTGCTTCTAAGGAAAATGTACAAAAACATTGCATGTTGGATTTTGAAAGCTGTTAGCACCAGGTACTCTTTAAAGACCTTCAATTTGACACATTCCAATTAATCCACTATCATGGCAAAAGGAAATACCACAACAGGCTATATCAAAGTCCAAAATAAATGACTAGTATCTATCTGCAGGCTTTTTCATTGGCCCTAACCTGAAAGTCCATAAAAGTTTGTTATCAGAGCCCAGAGCACTTCAAACCCTGAACTATACCACTTAATAACAGCAGACTTATTTGCTCAGAGCAACCTAATTGACACCCGAACTTCCCTTTTCTCTATAAAAGATAATGCCTTGCCCTATTGACTTACATTTTCAGCTGTTAGAAAGGTTAAATTAGATAATATATGTGGATATATTTTGGAAATAGTAAAGCATTATCTGTATATATGTATAGAGTTATTATATTACTACCAGAGTAATCACTTGCAAATAAGTATGTGCTCTAAATTCTAATCCCTTAGTACCAGGCCACTACAAATCAATAGGAACTGGACTTAACGCTAGACTAGAGTCTCTACTCACTAAAAGTCTCACAGAACTAATATTTAGGGAAGCAAAGTGATGTAGTAGCTAGTTGAGGCTTTAGTCCCAGAATCTGCTTTTATTTATTGACTTTGGACAAGTCACTTAATTTTTCTGGGACCAGAGTCTCATCAGTGGTCAAAGAACAACTTGAGTTAGTCAAAGATCCACTGATTTATAAAATCAAAATATTAACACTTAATTAAAATTATTAAAGAACAATTTTATAAGCCATTAATTCATGCAGCCTCATGTTTTTCCATATCTTTTTAAAAGTACAGAATTGGAGCCCAAAATATAGCCTATTTCTGAAAAACAAGACATTTCAAAGACTGTCTTTAAAGAAACATCTTTACTGTGATACTTCATGTTTTGTACACTTTATCCTTTCCAGAAGACTTTAGCTCCAAAAATAAATATATGACTACCCAGGAAGCACTTAATACAGTACTGGGCACAAAGTAGGCACCCAAACACCTTGTTAACAGCTCTCAGTTTGAGTTCCAGACTATGTTAATTCACCTGTTTTGCTATCTATACAGTGGGGAAAAAAAAACCCTTTGTCAACAGTCCATTAAAATCATGTATATTAAAATGTTTTGTAAACTATTAAACACAATTGCAAGATATTACTATTACCTTAGTATTGTTGCTTACTAAAGGACCCTTCTAAGAAGTGTCCTTTTTCAAGACATGGTTCAAAATCTTTCTTACTTTCTTACTTTATTACATATGCAGCACCTACCCAACTAGTTTGGATCTCGAATGTTCACCAAAGGCTCACGTGTTAAAGACTTGGTCCCCAGCCCATGATGTTATTGGAAGGTGTTGGACCTTTAAGAAGTGAGACCCAGCGAAGGAAAACATGTCTTTAGGGGTATGCCCTTAAAGGGGATATTAGGACCCTAACCTGTTTCTGTCTTTTTGCTTTCTAGCTGCCAGGAGGAGCAGTTACCTCTGTCGTGCACTCAGCCATGACTTAACTGCCATGGGCCCTAAAGGCAATGGGGCCAAGCTACCATGGACTGAAACCAGGAGTGTAAATAAATCTTTTCCTTTATAATGGTTATTTTGTTACAGTCATGGAAAGCTGACTAACACACACCCCAATGCTTGGCTCAAAAATCTGCTCAACAAATATTTGCCACATGAAAAGATAATCAACAGAAAAACCAAAAGCTCCATTGGCTCAGTTTCCATGTTTCATCTTTTGAATTCTCAGTGTCAAGCACACTATAGAAGAAGCTCAATTATTAACTGAATAAAGTTTTGCTCCCTCTAGTTCCTTTTCAACCCCACTCAAGAGGGAGAGGCCAGAAGGGGAGGCTTCTAAGATGACTGCATGGGATGAAAAACTTGGACAGTTTTTTTTGGGAATGCATCCATTCCCAAAGGACGAGCAGAAAGAAAACAGGCTCCAAGTTCAAATTCCTTCCAAAATGTTCAATTTTGATTAAATTCTCAAAGACTATTTCCTCCTCTTAAAACGAGAATACAATTGTTCACAGGGTTGCTCACTAGCATGGAAGCGTCTATGAAAACTGGGACTTTCTTTGGGGCCCACTGCGTTGAACAGTCAGGTTCTCAAACATTTGTTGAATGAATTGGTGAGAAATCCGGTGAACACAGGTGAGGCATGGGACAGTGCCACACCTGGAGAACGTGAACCTCCATCATCACCACCACCTCTAACACTTGATCAGTGTTTATGTGCGGTTGGAGAGCAGCCGCCTTCGCGGAAACACTTGGGTTCAAATCTCCACTTCCTCACGAGCTGACCGGGGGACTTAGGCCACTTAACCTGTTCAGGCTCCTTTTGGTCCCACAAGCACCTGTGCCGTGCTCTACGATGCCACCTAACGCAGTACGGGGCTCCGTCAGCGCGAGGGGAGGCAGCGATTAATTAATGAAGGCGAAAGACCTCCGGCTCCCTCCAATCCACAGCATTGCTTCAATGCCCTCATTACTTGAGCTGGGCGCACAACACTACCGCAGCCAAGGGAGGGAGGTAAGAATTCCAGAGACCGACACCGCTAAACGAGGACAGAAGGAATTAAGACAGTGCTTGACAGCTCCCACCAATGTGTGGCCGTTCCACGACTGTCAGCCAGTCGGAGCAGCCACGTCGGGAGTTGGACAGTCAGTGACGAAAGAAACAAAACCCTGGCAGTGCGCGGCTTAGACCCTCCCCCTAACGGTCTGACAGCCGCTGGCCGCGGGCGGTCATCGGACTCTCGTTTCCGGCCCTTACAGGACCACAGTTCCCAGCATGCCCTTGGCGGGAAGTCTTTTCCTGCTGGACGACTACCAAGCCCAACATGCCATTCGGCTCTCCAGTAAATTAGATGGAAGGCTAGGATGACCCCGTTGCATGCAGGGAACTGTAGTCCACTCAGCCGCTAGCTCACAGATTGCCTGGGAAGAGCCGGGATGTTCTCGTCCGCTGAGGAGAATGATTCATAGAGGAGGGTCAGGAGAGAACAGTTCTGCCTGTGAAAGTCCACTCAAAAGACTAGACTCTTCTCCGAGGCTGGGAAGCGGAGGAGAGCAGGCAGAGCCCCGGGCCTGACCCTGCCACGGGCTGCTCACCAGGCCTTTACCCAGTCCTGGGCCTTGTCGGGGGCGGCCGCGAGGAGCCGGTTGCTGGGGGAGCGGTGACGTCGCGGGGTGAAAGTTGAGGGGCGGTGACGTCGGGTCTGCCCGGGCGGAGGCTGGCGGGTTGGAGACTAGAGGGAGGGAGGGAAGGAGGGAAGGAAGGAAGCAAGCTGGGAAGGAGCGAGCGAGCGGGGGCGCGAGGCGTTTACCTGGAGGCAGCGGCTTGGGCGCGCACAGCGGCCGCGGCTCCCCCGCACCTGCGGCCATGGATGAGGAGCGCGCCCTTTACATCGTCCGGGCCGGCGAGGCGGGGGCTATCGAGCGGGTCCTGAGGGATTACAGCGACAAGGTAAAGAGCTCTGAGTCCCGGCGTGCCCTATCGCACCCCCGGGCCGCCCTCGGGGCTTGCACATCTCATCTTTCCCCACCCCCCTCATTCCGGGGATGCGCATTGCTCTCCCCCGAAAACGTTTCCG